>NC_134700.1:54755999-55127249 GCF_043290135.1 Rhipicephalus microplus | reverse complement strand
AAAAATTGGAAGATCATTTGGAACATAGTCAAAGATTGGGAATGTGACAACTTTTTCATGTATTAAGAGTGGAGCTGTTTAAGCAGAACATTGGTTTGCGATGGGAGAACAGAAGTAACTATCACCACGAATGGGCACATGCTCTCTTTGGCCTCATGTTGATCTTTGTCGTGCTGCGCTTCGCTCCCAGAACACATGCACCGATACGTCCGGCATGGGATGCATTAAGACTGATGGACTAGAGAATGAGTGCAAAGAGAACGAAATGTTGCAAAAAAAATCTCAACGAGATGGCATTCAAATATACGTACTAACAATCTGAAAAAAACTACTTAGCTATCCAGGCACGCTAGCAAAATTTATCATAGCTTTTTAATATAGAGCGCAAGGGGGTTGGAAAGATAAGTGAGATTGAGGAACAGGGAAAAAAGTGGAGAAGGAAAAGGTGTTGCATAGAAAGAATGAGGAAGGAACAGAATGAAAAAGTGACGGAGAAAGTTGGAAAAAGAGAAATAGAATGGAATCTGAAATGGAGAAAAAAATATATAGTACGAAAAAAGACAGAAATAACAGATAAAAAGAAAAAGAGGAAGAAAAAAAGACTAATAACACAAAAACAAGGAAATTTGTTCAGTATCATTTCTTTGAGGCTTGGCACTACTATTGCAAATCCGCCTCAATTTTTTTGTCCCATTGTTATCACGCAAGAACAACACTCCGCACTAATTCCAGAATAAATCAAAAGCCTGAAAAACGTGTCTCGCCGACCTTTCTTGAGTGACCAAGCCTGCACAAAACACTCTGAAGCCGATATTTTTACCCTACTGACGAGGCCCTCCTATCGACCATGAGGATAGTCTCAGCAGAAGAATACAAACATTTCTTTTTTTGTCGTTACTAAAGTTCGCAAGGCATCAAGCGAGCATGTTCAGAACATCAGCAGCTGTTTTGTACTTTGCAAAAAAGAAAGTTGTGTCATTTTTCTAAATAACACTCGCACTTGTTCTTGCCTCTTGCCCTTGATAACGTGTTCAGGCAAATCACACAGATGTAATTGGTCTCAAGCTTTCGTTCCACAAGCACCCCTTGCAGCCACAACATACCAACAAAGTGAATGTTCTTTATTTGTAATCAGCATCCATATTAAGCCATTCCAATGTCGGTATCATCATCTCTTTTGAATTTTAATGACAAATCTCTCTTAGAAATGTCCCATTTATAAGATGCGATAAAAAGGTTTTTTAAATTACATTACAAGATATTTTTCATACCCTCCTCCACGTCAAATTTCTACACCATGCTAGCCTTTTCAGGACTAAATTTTGTGATTGTGGTCTACCAGGTCAGGGGAGTTTGATACTTTCGGGTTTCTTCTAATGGTGTGCGTTCTCATAAGGTTAGTTGCGAGATAGCGCAGTGGTGTGTATTTGTTCTTCCCGCGTCCTCGTTTTCTCGCTGTGTCGATTTCAACATGCATACCATGCATCTGTGCAGAGATTTGAAAATAGTCAGCACAACAGCAGATAAAGCAACCCCAGTGACCCAAGGACAAGCACAGGCTTCCAACTGAAATTGTATACAACATACAATATATAGCCCACATCTAAAATATAAACATGCTCACGGTAAGAAAAAACAACTTAAGTGAAAGTGCACTGAAACAAACTGTAAAAAAAACTAAGGCAAAATAGCACATGATGATGAATACAGGTAAGCCAGTTCTTTAACAGATAGGAACATCGAAGGTTTAATGTCACCAGCTTCCTTTAGCTGTTCATGCAGCCTTAATGATAATCCTGGTGCTATCATAAAGGTGAGCTGCAATAGCTTCTGTTTTCTTGAGCAGAGGCTGGCAAGCACATTCTGAACAATCAAAAGCCAAAGAACCATCTCTATCTATGGTTTTTACCTTTTGGCAATGTTCCAGCAACCGTATACTTAGGCACTTGTCTCTTTGACCCACATAACTGTGTCCACAGAACCAAGCTATGCTGTAATCGATGCCTCCTGCACAGTCAACAAAGTTTTGCCGTGCATAGATTGGCTATGGTTCAAAGCTCTTTTGACATCACAAGTCCAATTACATAAATGAGATTGCTTATTTAGTGCATTGGTAAAACGAGAAAGTATCTTAAACATATGGTTATAGAGAAATTTGCAAAGAGTAAAAACCATGAATAGAGACATTTTTTGGGTTCTCATAATTAGAAACACGATTGCCAATGCCTGTTTGAGAAAACACAAGTTGCTATAACTCATCCTCATAATGGCACCCAGAGGGAGGAGGAATAAACTTTATTTTGTATCCAGCGTGTTAGTGGGCTGGGCTCCAACCTAGGTGTCGGCTAGAAGGTTTTGCCTCCTAGCGGCTTCCTCGGCCCGCTGGATTGCCCATAGCTGATCGTCCAGGGCTGAACTGAGCAGCACGGCCAGCCAACGCGCGCGGAGGCTGTCGGTGGAGGCCGCGTTCTCATTACTGTGTTTTAATCCCTGGCATTCCCATAGTATACGTTCTAAGGAAGCTCGTGTCTGACAATCTTTGCATTGAGCAATCGCGTAGATTTCTGAATACATAGCATGTAGTAGCACTGGATTCCTATAGGATCTGGTTTGTAATTTTCGCCATAGGACAGACTGTGTCCTGTTGAGTTTATGATGAGGAGGGGGTAAAAACGCCTCTGTAATTTATAATGTTTCGCAATTTCATCGAACCGTTGTCATTCGGTTCTCCACCTTCCGCACATTTGGACATTCTGACGAGGTATCGACAATAGTCATAGCCCGGAAAGTGAGTCCTTGAGCTACGTTGTGTGCCACCTCGTTAGGGTTGATATCTTCCGTGGTGTCGGGTATGTGAGCTGGGAACCAGAAAATGCAACCGCATCTGTCGTCTTGGTTGGTTTTTCCTGTTCTAAGCATACGCAGTGCTTCAGGGGAGATTCTGCCATTTGCAAAGTTGCGTACAGCTTGTGAATCGCTAATTATATAATACGCGTAAGTTTGTGACATGGCCAAAGCTATAGCTATCTCTTCCGCCGTTTCAACGCATCTCGTGTGTATTGTCAAACTGGTGCTGTATTGTTTCTTGTGGTTCACTACAGCTGCGACGAAGCAGCTTTTGTGCTTGTAACGAGCGGCATCTACGAAGACCGCTTTTTTGTTGTTTCCGTAGCTTTTTGTCATCGTCTTGGCTCTGCTCAGCCTTCTACCTGCATTGTGCACGGGATGCATGTTTTTAGGTAACGGAGGCACCGTGAGCTTAGCCCATTTGGTGCCAAATTGTGTGTGGTAAGTGATGCCTAATTTTTCCAGGATGCATCTACCAGTCTTGGTTTTAGAGAGGCGCTCGTACTGTGCAATACGTTGCGCCTCTATCAGTTCCTCAAGTGTATTATGTGAACCTAGCTCTAACAGCCTCTCTGTACTTGTGCTTTGCATGAGCCCCAGCGCTTGTTTGTAGACTTTTCTTATGAGGCTGTTTAAGTTCATTTTTTCTGCTGCGAACCATCTATGGTATGCGGAAACATACGTAATGTGGCTGATGACAAACGCGTGGATGAGCCTTATGACATTTGCCTCTTTCATGCCGCTATACTTATTCGTAATTCTTTTAATTAGGCGCATCGTTTGAGAAACCTTCGCTTCAATATTGCGTAGCGTTTCCCCGTTGGTACCTTTGGCTTCTATTATTAACCCCAGTACCGTTATCTTGTCGACAATGGGTATGGTGTGTCCATCTCGTGTTTTAAGTTGTATGTCTGTGTAGCTTTGTGTGTTGTGGTGCTTGGGAGCTCGGCCTTTTAATGTTGGTCTATATAGTAGCAGCTCAGATTTTTCGGCTGAGCACGTGAGACCAGTTCTTTCTAGGTATTTCTCTACGTTATCAATCGCTTCTTGTAAACGTTGTTCAATTGACCCATCGCTGCCGTTGCTTACCCACAGAGTAATATCATCTGCGTATATTGTATGGTGCAAACCTTCTATCTTTTCTAATCTACTTGGGAGGCCAGTTAGAACTAAGTTAAATAACATTGGTGATATCACTGATCCTTGGGGTGTACCTGCACTACCCATAGATATTTCCTCGGATGTGAGGCCTCCTACAACGATTTTGGCTTGTCTACCTGTTAGGAAGTTCCGGATGTAATTATACGTCCGCTCACCTAAACCTAAGTTACTGACATGATTCAGTATGGCTTGGTGGGTGACATTACCAAATGCCTTTTTTAGATCAAGCTCGAGGATGCCTCAAGTTGATCTGCTAAGGTCATCTATGATCTTGTGTTTTAATTGTAGCATCGCGTCTTGTGTACAGAGATTTTGGCGAAATCCTATCATTGTACATGGGAGTACGTTGTTGTCCTCTAGGTAAATAGTCAATCGGGTCAGTAAGGCGTGTTCCATTACCTTACCCAGGCAGGAAGTTAGTGAAATATGTCTTAGGTTTTCAAGCTGTAAGCGTTTGCCAGGCTTGGGTATAAGCACGACGTGCCCCGTTTTCCATTGCTGCGCTATGTGGCCTTGTCTCCAGCATTCAATAATAAAGTCTGTTAACTTGCCAATGGACGTATCGTCTAGGTTTCGCAGTGTTTTGTGCGTAATGGCGTCAGGGCCCGGTGCCGACGTAGCATTTAGTTCGTGTAGAACTGCCCGTATCTCGGCTTCGTTGAATTCTTCATCAAGGTCAGGATTCGGCGCTCCTACGTAATCGGCGTGAGTGCATGGTGGTGCCTGGGATATGTATTTAAGCGCGACTTCTTTGAGACTTTTTTTTCTGTGCCTTTATAGGCATACAGAATTTTCTTCATATTTTGTTTGTGTACCGTTTTTGTGTCTTCTGGGTTTAGGAGGTGTCGAAGTAAATTCCTAGTTTTGCCTAGGCTCAGTTGGTTGTCCATGGCGGTACAAGTTTCTTCCCATTGTTGGCAATAAAGCTGTTGTGCGTATTGTTCAATTTCCTTGCTAAGTGTGGCAATCTTTTTTCTTAGTGTTCTGTTATGTTTCTGCATTTTCCAGCGTTTTCGTAGCCCTTGTTTGGCTTCCCACATATGTAATAGCCTACTGTCCAGAATTGCAAGCTTAGCTTCCGGTAGGACTATTTTTGTTGCCTCAGAAATATCCTTTTATAGATTAGCTGTCCATTGATCAATGTTTGTAATGCTTTCTGTGATGCTCTCTCGCATATTTCTGAATTCAACCCAGTCAACTAGCCCAAGCTGTTTGCCCATGGGTTTGGTGGGCCCCCAAATAAGCTGGATTTCAATGATAGAATGATCGCTTCCAAAGTCTTGCTGTGTATTCAGCCATTGCACAGATTGCGTGTTCTTTATAAAAGTAAGGTCGGGCGTGGTATCACCACAGACACTATTCTCTTGCCTAGTGGGTACTGTGGGGTCGGTGATGAGTGTTAGTGTTGTGTACTGGGTTTTCGGTTTCGGAATGACATGTGAGGACGCCAGGGGGCCCCGCTCTGGCACCCAGGATTTCAAGGCGACTGTAAAATAAAACCGGTGTGCGTTGGGTAACCATGGAGTGCGGTTGTTGTTCTTCGCTTCGGCGCTTCGCGCCAACCCGCGTGTTCGGGCTGGTCGGCGTCCCCACCGGCCGCGTTCGTCTCCGTCGGCCGTCTTCTTCTGCTTCGTCGGGACCAGCCACCCCCAACACAGCAATGGCGACGAGGACGTGTAAGAACCCATTTCGTTCTCCGTGTTCGTCTTTTTCTTGCTTCTAACGGACCTACCCTGCTAACCCTAGACGCTCTTTGTTCCCAGCAAGGTGGCTACTGCGTGCTGCGTCGCTTCATTTCTTCTTCATTCAGCTACGCCGCCTCTGTCGTCTTCTTCAAATAGTGTACTGGCGTAATTTTCTTCTCGTCTGCACCTCTCCATTCTTCTTGCTTGAAATGGCGTCTCCTATTCCACCTCCCCTATTTCTTCATTCGCCCGGAGACCCGCCACTTACGTGGGCGGACTGGAAATTGGTGTTTCAGGCCTACGCAGACGTGGCCGGGGAGGACGCCAGCAAGCCCGAGCGTCGCAAGGCCCTGCTGCTCAACGCGCGTTGGGCCCTGCCGGGTTAAAGCTCTTCTATACTTTGGACGCAACCAACGCGTCACCGACGCCAGCGTCGGGCGATGCCCTCAAGAATGCTGTTGCTCTTTTCGATGAGCATTTTAAAGATGTCTCGTGCGATCATCTCGCACGCGTAAAATTCCAAGAAAGGCGACAATTGCCTGGTGAGCCAGTCGCCGAGTTCATTATTTCTCTTCGAACGCTCGCCGCGTCGTGCGGCTTCGGCGCGCTCGAGGACGATATGATCCGCCATCAGCTTTTCACCGGGGTAGCCTCGCAAAACGTTCGCTGCCGCATGCTTCAAAAAGGATCATCGATTTCATTATCCGAATCCCTCTCGATTGCGCGAGAGGACGAGCTTATTCGCTCCCAGTTGGAGCAATTCGCTCTGCACTCAGTGCAGCAACTTTCTGCTGCGGGGGGCCAAGGCGGCGGCTCTTCGTTTCACGGGACGCGTCAACATGGCGGCCCTTCATCTTCGTCTCGGCGCGGCGGCCAACATGGACGCCCACCTGCACAGTCCTTCCGTGGCGGCCAACATGGCGGCCTCTCTGCGTCGCGGGGGCGAGGAAGCCGGCAATATGGCGACCCCATTTCGCCAAATTCTGGTTTTCAGGAACAGCACCGAGCTCCTAACTCGCGTTCGCAATTTTCTTCTCCAAGCGCAACCGCGAGTTGCTTTCGTTGCGGATCGGCTCGGCATTTAGCCAATTTTGCGCAGTGTCCCGCGAGAAACCGCACTTGCCTTGCGTGCGGAAAAATCGGACATTTTCAGTCCGTATGCAATTCCCGTCCAGAAAATCTTCCTGAACCAGTTTCTTCGTCCGCTCCTTCGAGCACTGCACAGACCAATACGGTCACTGTTTCAAATGTGGATGGCCTCCACACTACGTCCAAGCCCAGCATCGTAGCTTCAGTGGGCCATGTGTCCTTGTCATTTCTCGTAGACACTGGTGCCTCAATCTCTTTAATCAGTGCCGCTGACTTTCATAGTCATTTTTCCAACATTCGGCTTTTGCCTTCACACGTCGTTCTACAAACATATTCCGAGAAAACGATTGATAATTTAGGTCATTTTAAAGCTCAGGTCTCCTATCGCAGTCGCACTGCTTCCAATACTTTTTATGTTACTGCCAATGGCAGCTCGCTTTTGGGACGTGATGCCATCAGGGCTTTGTCCATCAACATCACGGTGCGTCTATGACGTGTGCTCAAGTCGACGTCCAAGATGATCTTCCAGCCAACGCGCCTTCTGAATTCCACCACCTGTTCACCCGTGAACTGGGTTGTGTGCGCGGTTTTGTGCATAAAGTGATGTGTCGACCAGGTGTGTGATGCTGATGCTGATGCTGATGACCTTTGATGGATGGCGCTTACCCACAAAGGGGGATGGGCCAAGAACCAAGGCGCGTGTCTCGAGCTAGCAGATTTGAAGGAGCTTGGAACGCTTGGAACACCAAGTCGCATTTCGACGTGAGGCTCGACTGTGAAGAAGCTGCCCGGGCTCAGGATCGGGCGGCAGTATCCTTATTGTTCTTTGAGAGTTCTTTATTTTCCGGTAACTGTATTGGTCTTTCTCAGCTGAAGCGAGTCATTCCATTTTGATGTCATTTTCTTCCCCCGGCCAAGGGCACTCCCCTTGGTTAGCGTCCACTCCCGCCAAGGATTGGCCGATAGACTATTTGTTACGCAGTGGAGCGAGAAGTGTCCCTGTGGCACTGGTACCTACAGATGGGGGCAGTATTCCGATGAAGAACCCAAAGGCGATTCAAGTGGAGCTTCGAAAAGCCACTTCGCATCCCCAGGAGATCACTGAAGTCCGCCAGTTTGGTCGCGGAGGCATCCTGTGCTGTTCCGCAGATCAGGAATGCATTCGTGAGCTCCTGCAATGTTCCGAATTCGCAGCGCATCCGGTAAGCCCATTTATTCCGGCACACCTCGCATGCTCGAAAGGATTAGTCCGCGGTGTAGACACAAGCCTGACACCTGCAGATGTGCTCGATTTGTTTTCGGTGGCGGGTGTAATTTCAGTGTACAGGTGCACCCGTACAATTGACAACATAAAATCACCAACGGAATCGGTGATAGTGACCTTTTTAGGAACAGTCCGACCTTCCGAAATTAAGGCATGGCCACTGATCTATAAGGTAGAGCCACTTTCCCCCAAACCCCTGCAGTGTTTGAAATGTTGGCGATATGGACATAGCGTCAGAGGGTGCCGATCAGTTCTTAGATGCCGTCTGTGTGGTGAAAATCATGACAGCCGCGAGTGCAGCTCTGAGAAAGAGAGGTGCTGCTTATGTAATGGAGCGCACCCTGCAGACTCCGCAGACTGTGCAGCAAAAGAAAGGGAGCTTGCCCTATTGGATATCGTAGAACGCAAGAGGTGCTCTCGGAGAGAAGCCGTTGCAGAAATGCAGGAGAGATCCAAAGGATATGCCAGTGTTGCAGCACGTAATACCACCGTCATGGATGCATCTCTCGCAACATCTATCGCAGAGGCCGTAGAGAAGTCTATGGAAAAGGCAATGGAACGCCTCGCAAACAACCTTTTTGAAAGCTTGGCACAATTGGTTTCCAATCAACTATCTCAAATTCTAGGTGTAGCATCTACGAACGATTGGGCTCCTCAGACATCATTGGTATCGCAGCATACGGAAATAGAAAGTGTGACAACACGTCAGCGAGCGGTTTCTCCTGAGGCAGGGACTTCCAAAACAACGGAAGACGGTGATCTTACGGATGATTCGGAAGCATGTGCAGATATGGATATGGACTCTCATAAGGCTCTGAAGCGAACCCGATCTCCCCAATCAAAAAACTCTTCGCATAATTCGAAATCTAAAAAGTATCTATCCAAAAAAGAATTCTTTGAGAACATGTCTAAGAAAGACTTTTTGCGAAAGGACATTTTGGACCAAGCAGTTTCTGCGATGGTTCTGTCGTCAAAATAGGTTCACTAACCATATTACAGTGGAATTGCAGATCTATATTTTCCGCAGCCACAGACCTATCATACCTTTCTTCACAACTTTCCCCGGATATTATATCACTGCAAGAAACCTGGCTTTCAACCAGCCAGAAGTTTCACCTAAAAAATTATCGGCTATTTCGATTGGACCGACCTAGCAGAGGTGGTGGGCTTGCTGTCTTGATAGCAACTAAGTTTAGTCACAAAGCTACGATCTCTTATCGTTGTGTGACTCCAGATTGTGAAATTTTGATAGTAGACATAATATTACCAGACGCTTCTCCCTTGTCGTTTGTAAATGCGTATTTCCCAGCCGGGGTGCAAGACACACGAAGTCTAGACGATATGTTCTCTGCCTGCAGAAAGGATATATTAATCCCTGGAGACTTCAATTCACATCATGTGGCCTGGGGTTTTAAAACAGATTTAAGCGGAAAACGATTGTGGGAATGGGCTATTGACAAGAATTTATCTTGTTTAAATTCGCAATCTGCTACTTTTGTCCGAGGTCTCTCTAAATCTGTAATTGACTTGACTTTTTCAAGCTCATCTCTAAATATATGTTCGTGGCAAACTTTAGACTGTGCTACTAACAGTGACCACTTGCCTATTAGTTTTGTACTAAACTTTCCAAGAATACATGTCGCCGAAAAAGCCCGTTCATTCCTCAACTATAGAAAATTAGAAAAAGACTTGAGGGCTACTTTTGATCACCGCAAGGACATACAAGGTGACATAAGGGCTATGAGTCTGTGTGCAGTGTTAAAAAGATCAGTAAAAGACGCAACGTTTAAATTAGACTCGGCCACAAGAGGTTCTTTTAGTCCATGGTGGACTGAAGAGTGCACGAGGAGCTATAGAAAACGGAAAGCTGCATGTAAACAACTGCTGGTCAACCAATGCCCAAAAAATTGGCGTGATTATAAATTCGCAGCAGCAGACTTCAAACGCACAGTAAGTACAGCAAAAGATGGTTATAATATGAAACGACATGAGTATCTTTCTAGGGCTAAAAACAAAAAAGCGCTCTTCACATTTTTAGGATCTCAAAAGATGTTACCACCCGCTGAAAATATTGACTCTTCTGTTCTTTCCCCCCGTGAGCTCTCTGATTTAGTAGAAAATATTGCGAAAGGGCTCCAAGATAGATTTATGTCAACTCTACCACTGCACATTGTGAACCCAATGGCAGGCGAGGATTTCGAGGAGGTTACTTTAGATGAGCTGGCAGAGATAATAAGGCACTTATCTCCTTCGGCACCTGGACCAGACGGGGTAACAAATTCAATGATAAAAGTAATGTTCGAGATTTGTCCAACTGAAGTACTTAATCTGTTGAATTTTTCTTTGACAAAAGCTTGGATACTTGCGGAATGGAAGCTGTCTAAAGTGATTCCACTTCTTAAAAAGCAGGAAAAAGGATTCGCCTTGGAAAATGTAAGGCCGATATCAATCACGTCAAATCTGGTTAAGCTAATTGAAAGAGTTTTGAACGTCCTGGTAATGAAATATATTAATAATAACGCAATATTGAACCCCAGTCAAATTGGTTTTATATCCGGTTGCTCAATATGGTTTGCGCATGTTGATTTAGAGAGCCGAATACAACTGGCTCGGCGTCGGCGCCAATACTGTGCTTTAGTTACTTTAGATTTGGCTAAAGCGTACGATAGGGTTGAGCATCCAATTTTATTAAAACAGATGGAATATCACCACTTTCCCAACTACTTCACTGCGTGGGTGTCGGAGTTTTCAAGAGGGAGAGAATATTACTGCTTTAAAGATGGGTACTCATCAAATAGATATAAGCAGACACGTGGCGTACCACAGGGGGCTGTCCTGTCGCCAGTTTTATTTAACATTTTCTTAAGCTCCATTCCATCAACTAAGGATATTCAGTTATATGTGTACGCGGACGATATTGCTTTCTTCGCAAGTAATACCGACCTTCAATCATTATACGAGAGTCTACAAAATTATCTCAATATGATAGAAAGATGGCTTAAAAATATTCATATTGTTACGGAAAAGAAGAGACGCCGTAACGACGAGGCTGGGGATTAGATATATTCCAAACCAGTGGTAATGGCGTGCCCGGTTGTTGTTGTTGTTGTTGTTTCCCTGTAGAAATGGCTCGTACCCAAAGAAGGGGATTGGCCGATTTTAAGGTGAATTTGCCCTAAACTTTCAGCATTGCGTCATTCCTACAATTTTTTTTGTAACTTAATTTTGATTTGAAATACCGATATCAAGTTTGAAAAAAAAGGAAAAATTTTGAGACAGCAATTTAGCAAGAAAATCGTTTAGTCGCAGTGATGTATTCTTGAACGGCGAATAAAACATCCCTGTGGCTGAAACCCAGTGTAGAGGCTCCAGCGATCGAGCGGAGACAACCCTTCGTCTTCTTCGTCAGGCACACACGCGCGTCGCCCCCTAGAATATCAGTATACATGCATGTAGCATAACCCCCGGCGGCGCAAGCGCCGTCTCGGCGCATTTAGATGTCAACGTCACTAGGAGAGTTGTAGGGCTTCAAGCGCGCAACATGTACAATATCGGTAGCCTGTTGGGCACATGAAGGCAATGGGGTGGCAGGACCAATTTCATATGTTACAGGCGTAACCTCACGGAGGACACGGTATGGGCCTGTGTAGCGAGTAAGCAGTTTTTCTGACAAGCCAACTTGACGGGTCGGAGACCAGAGCAGTACCAAAGAACCGGGTGGAAAGTGTACGTCGCGGTGTCGTTGGTCATACAAACGCCGTTGCTTCTCTTGAGAGGTCAGAAGGCGAGTACGGGTGATTTCGCGTGCGTGAGCGGCCCGAGTGATAGCGTCCATGGCATATTCACTGGTGGGTACTCCAGGAGACGGTATGACGGTGTCTAGAGGCAATGTTGGTTCTCGGCCAAACAGCAGAAAAAATGGAGAGTAACCGGCAGTGTCATGGCGCGAAGAATTGTAGGCAAATGTGACGTACGGCAACGCGAGATCCCAGTCGGTGTGGTTGGTAGAAACATACTTAGCGAGCATGTCTGTAAGAGTTCGATTTAGGCGCTCCGTGAGTCCATTGGTTTGCGGGTGGTATGACGTAGACAGCTTGTGTCTCGTTTTACAGGACTGCAAGATGTCGGCTATGACCTTCGACAAAAAGGTGCGGCCACGGTCTGTAAGCAGCTGCCGTGGGGCTCCGTGTTGCAAAATCACGTCCTTGAGGAGGAAGTCGGCGACATCTGTGGCGCAGCTTGTTGGGAGAGCTCGTGTGATGGCATAACGCGTGGCGTAGTCGGTGGCCACGGCTATCCACTTGTTACCCGAGGAAGACAAGGGAAAAGGGCCAAGTAGGTCCAAGCCAACGCGGAGGAACGGTTCTGACGGAATATCGAGTGGTTGAAGGCGTCCGGCGGGAAGTGTCGATGGCGTTTTGCGGCGCTGACATTTCTCACAAGCCGCAACGTACCTTCTGACTGAGCGTGCAAGCCCTGGCCAGTAGAAGCGTCGGCGTATTCGGTCGTAAGTGCGTGACACACCAAGGTGACCAGCAGTCGGAAGGTCATGAAGTTCATGTAGAACTTCCGAGCGAAGGTGTTTCGGAATGACAAGCAGCAGAGCCGGTCCATCCGGCTCAAAACTTTGGCGGTATAATACACCATCGTGGATCACGAACGAGCGATAGGACTGACTGGAAGATGGTGATTCGAGGCTCTCAATGATAGCACGCAAGGACGCATCATAACGCTGCTCGTCACCGATGCATGTCACTTGCGAAAGGGAAAAGACGCAAGGCTCGGTGTCGGTGTCATGCATAGTGCTCGACTCAGCGACCGGGTAGCGCGACAGGCAGTCTGCGTCCTTATGTAGGCGTCCGGACTTGTACGTCACCGTAAATGTATACTCTTGGAGTCGCAGAGCCCAGCGCCCGAGCCGGCCAGTGGGATCCTTCAGTGACGTAAGCCAACATAGCGCATGATGGTCAGTTATCACAGTGAAATTAGTGCCATATAAATATGGGCGGAACTTTGAGACTGCCCAAACAAGAGCAAGACATTCACGCTCCGTAATAGAATAGTTGCGCTCAGCAGCTGTGAGGAGGCGGCTAGCGTAGGCGACAACTCGGTCGTGTCCCCGTTGGCGCTGGGCTAAGACAGCTCCGATTCCGTGACCACTAGCATCGGTTCGAACTTCCGTCGGTGCGAATGGGTCAAAGTGAGCCAATATGGGTGGAGTCGTCAGTAGCGTGATTAGGTGAGAAAAAGCAGCAGCTTGGTTGGTACCCCACGTAAATGTGACGTCTTTCTTTAGAAGCTCTGTGAGGGGTCGAGCGATGGTTGCGAAATCTTTCACAAACCTTCTAAAATAGGAGCAAAGTCCTACAAAACTCCGGACGTCTTTGGCTGACTGGGGTACAGGAAAACTGGTGACTGCACGAATTTTCTCGGGGTCCGGCTGCACACCAGAGGCGTCGACAAGGTGGCCCAACACTGTAATTTGCCGGCGTCCGAAGCGGCACTTCGACGAGTTCAATTGGAGGCCTGCAGTGCGGAATATGTCGAGAATAGCTGACAAACGCTGAAGGTGGGTCTCAAATGTTGGGGAATATACAACGACATCGTCAAGATAACAAGGACATGTTGACCATTTGAACCCTTGTAGCAGAGAGTCCATCATGCGCTCAAACGTGGCTGGGGCGTTGCATAGCCCAAATGGCATAACCTTGAACTGATATAGGCCGTCTGGAGATACAAATGCAGTCTTCTCTTGGTCTTTTTCGTCGACAGCAATCTGCCAGTAGCCGGAACGTAGGTCTATTGTGGAAAAGTATCGGGCGCCGTGGAGACAATCGAGAGCGTCATCGATGCGGGGTAAAGGGTAAACGTCCTTTTTCGTGATTCTATTCAGATGACGGTAATCCACGCAGAAGCACCACGTGCCATCTTTCTTTTTAACGAGCACAACGGGGGACGCCCATGGGCTCGAAGAGGGTTCAATAATTTCTTTGGCTAACATCTTGGTGACTTCTTGTTGAATTATTTTACGCTCGGTGGCAGACACCCGGTATGGTCGCCGATGAATGGGATGAGAATCACCTGTGTTAATGCGGTGCTTGACGAGTGAAGTCTGGCCGAGTGGACGGTGGTCGACGTCGAATATGTCGCGGTATGAAGTCAGAAGGCGGCATAGCGCAGTTGACTTCTCAGGTTTGAGGTCCGGGGCGATCATGGAGCGTAAGGTCGCATCGATGCACGTGACATCCTGCGAGTGATGTGTGTGCTCGGGACATACGTCTGCCGTAAAACAGGTGACGTGGCCGTTAATTAAGGGCCTTAGTGTGGCGACCGAAATTCCTTGGGGTAGCACTTGTTTTATGAAACCGAAATTGATAACAGGTAAATATGTTCGGTTAGAGGCCATGCTTACGACAGAGTGTGGGACAGTAATGTCACGCGCCAGGAGAACATCAGTAATCGGCGTCACGATATAATCACCGTCAAGCACGGGAGAGGGTGTTGCCAATTCGATGAATGTGAGAGCTTTAGGCGGTATCCGGAAGAAGTCAGTGGTGCACAAGCTGTTCGGCAGTTCAGGGTCAGAATCTGGGAGAAGAGGAAGTTCTAGGCAGAGAGTACCGGCGGCACAATCGATAAGGGCAGAATGCGTCGATAGGAAGTCCATGCCGAAGATTAGGTCGTGGGGGCAATTTTCAAGCACCGTAAATAAAACGGGAACATGGCGGCCGGCAATACTAACACGAGCGGTACACATTCCAGTGATGGCCACAGTTCCACCATCAACGACACGGAGGGCTTTAGTTGCTGCAGGCGTGAGGACTTTTTTGAGCAGGCGAAACAGATGAGCACTCATTATAGACACTTGAGCTCCGGTATCGACTAACGCCGTCAAGGAAATACCGTCCACATACACCTCAATCAAGTTCGTATCAGTGGGGAGCGTCAATGGAGGATTTGGATCATTCGCAAGCGATGCAGCACTACCTCCCGGAGCTGCATGATCTAGTTTTCCGTCCGAGAGGATCCACAGTTGACCGGCGACGGATAGCGGCGTGGTTGGGGCGATGGGGAACGGCGACGTTGAGGTGGCGGCGAACGAGCAGTGGAGCGGCTGTTGGGGATGTCGGAAGAAAGGTACACACGACTGGGCGAATACCGACGGGAGTCCTCGTATGGTCGATTAGAAGAAAAGTGACTCCAGTTTGAGGGCCTCCAAGTGCTGTGGCAGTAGCGGGAGATATGGCCAACTCGGTGGCAGCGGAAGCAGATCGGCTTGTCGTCTGCAGTTCTCCATTCCGCCGGATTGCGGGATCACGGAATAAAATGTAAGTCATGGCGTGGTGCATTTGTTGTCATTGGTCTGGAGACTGGTCGGAACACAGAGCAGGCCACAGGAAAACCAAGCTTTGCAAATTCCTGCCTCACGACGGCTTGAATAACGGAGACCGGCGGAGGCGTTTCTGCGGCGCCATGATCGAGCGGACGTGGAGGAAATGGTGCCGGACTTGACGCCTCAAGCTCCCGTCGAACTATTCGTGTCACGCTGTCCTGCATGGGTGGTGCGGCACCGAGATCGGTGCAAGTGGATGTAACAGCCGTGTTTGGTAGCCGCGTAAACTGAGGCAGAACACGGCGGCTTTTGGCCATTTCGAAGCGACGGCATTCCTTGATTGTCGTATCTACGGTCGTGACGTTATTGTAGACGAGCAAACTGAAGGCGTCGTCCGCGATGCCCTTAAGTATGTGGCCCACCTTGTCACTCTGTCATTTGCTCGTCGACTTTTCGGCACAACGCGAGCACATCCTGTATGTACGAGACATACGACTCTGTTGACGACTGCACACGAGTGGCGAGTTCTTTTCGCGCTTCCATTTCGCGACCGGACGGGTCCCCAAAGATGTCGCGTAGTCGCTCCTTGAAGGTATCCCAGCTGGTTAGCTCGGTCTCATGGGCGTCGAACCAGACCCGTGGGGTGCCGTCCAAGTAAAATATTACGTTGGCGAGCATCATGGTAGGGTCCCATCGGTGTGTGTGGCTAACACGCTCGTACATACGGAGCCAGTAGTCGACTTCGAGCCCAGGTTGTGTGGAGAATGTACCTGGATCACGGGGGGTGGGCATCGTCAGGTATGTAGTGGCTGGAGCTACAGATGGAGACGCTGACAGGCTGTTGTCATTGGTAGCCATGGCCGGAGACTGAATGGTGCGGCCACTGCGAAGCTTCGTGGTGAAGACGGGGAACGTTCCACCTCCACCAAATATGTTACGGAAAAGAAGAGACGCCGTAACGACGAGGCTGGGGATTAGATATATTCCAAACCAGCGTTAATGGCGTGCCCGGTTCACCAGCGATCGAGCGGAGACAACCCTTCGTCTTCTTCGTCAGGCACACACGCGCGTCGCCCCCTAGAATATCAGTATACATGCATGTAGCAATATGACCCTGAACGTAAAGAAAAGTGTGCTCCTTGCACTCTCTTTTTTGCAGCCTATCAACATCTCGTTAATGTACAGTAATGAGCTCATTCCGTAGGCGAATTCCCTTAAATATTTGGGCATCATATATAATGACACATTAAATTGGAGAAGTCACATTGATGATGTGTACTCCAAGGCAACACGGGCCATGGGGTGACTACGGAAGCTTGCAAACCGTAAAGCGGGTTTAAGAAGAGATGTGCTAATAATGATATATAAACTTTATGTGCGGCCCATCATGGAATTCGGATGTGTACTATTTTCTGGCAGCGCAGCCTATAAAATGAGACCCCTAATACTGCTGGAAAGAGAAGCGTTGCGTTTGTGTCTGGGTCTACCAAAGTTTGTTGCAAATAACGTGTTGTATATGGAAGCTCGCCTACCTTCTCTGCTAAATAGGTTTAAAATTCTTACTGTGCAAGCATTCTTAAAGATATACAGTTCATACCAAAGACTCTCATTTTACGCTTTCATTCAAGAACCGACTTTATTTTTCGAAACCCATTGGTCGCGACTACACACCCCGCAAATAGTATTTGCACAAGCGCTACTAAAGCAACTGAATGTAAAAATTAGACATATTGGTCCAATACACAACCTAAAGTCAATGCTTAGCATACAATTCGATGATATATTTCCTCATAACGCGAAACAATTGGCATATAGGTATTTAAATGACCAGTTAGCAGATTATCTAGCCCACCTAGAGATAAGCAATATCATAGCGACTGATGCATCTGTGCATAGCCTCCTCTATAACTTTGTGCCCGAGCGGTCGGTCCCTCAGCGCCGTCCCCCGAGCTATTATGGGATGCGAGCGCTCCTGGCGGAGCGCCGAGGCGCAAAACGAGAGAATGGATGGCAGCTATGGAGAAAAAACCGGCTTTGAGTAACTACCGAAAGGGCAAAAATGAAATAAGGAGGGAGGCATTTTACGATAATTCAAGGGGAAGCGCTTTACTGTTTGAAGCGAGATCGGGTTGCCTTAGAACGCGTAGTTATAAAGCAAGATTCAGTAAAGAAGAAGAACAATGCACATGCTGCGGGAAAGATAAGGAAACGGCGGAGCATGTTCTGATTGAATGTGGAGATATCCACCCAGGTGTACTCCTGTATCCGTCAACTGAGCTCGTAATGGTTCTAAATTCTCTAAAGAATTACGCGGAAGTTTTCCTCGCAAGAGCGAGAAAGATGAATCAGCCACTGAAGGCTGCCGTTGACAACGCCGCGCAAATACTACAGAAACGTGACAAACTCAAGTGCTCGACCCCGGGACATCATAAAAAACTTTTGGAGGTTGTGCTCGTGAAGTTTCTCCGCCCACTTTTTCTGAACTTCGCGACGAGTGTGACTGACAAACACGACTTGGCAAAAGATTTTCATGTCAAACCATTGTCTCGAAAAGTGCTCAAGCTTTGAGCGCGAAATCAAATAACAAAGCTCACATTGCATTCTGCATACAGTGCTTGTGTTAAAAATTTGGTGTGTGCGCACTTCTTAACGTATACGCATAATCCAATGCAATGTAGACGGTTTCTAGACCGTCATAAACGCAAGCGTGCATAGGCCGCGTCGTCTGCTGTTATTATGGGATCGGTGCGGCATCTGGCGGCGAGCGCCAAAACTATAAGGGACGGATGGCGCGTATGTATTTAGCGCTAATGCGCGGGCACAAAAAAATATAGGAGGCTATGATCTGTGTCAAAAGAAAAGGCTGGGGTTGGCATCTTTTCTCCTTCTTTGGACTGGTCTTTTTCGATTCGACTCCCAGATTATACCCCGGTATTCATGGCAGAATTATTGGCCATAGTTCTTGCCCTACGCAAATTACCCTCAAGCGAATCATTAGCAGTTATCATTACAGATTCGTTATCAGTTTGTAATGCACTTTCTACGGCAGTAAATTCAGAGCTGATGAATACTTTTCTGCATTTAGTGCCGAAAAACGTAAAAAAACTGCATTTGCTATGGGTACCAGGCCACCGCGGATTATATTTGAACGAAATGGCGGACTCTTTAGCAGCAGTATCCCTGGGTGGGCCCACCATCCCAGTTTTGCCAGATACGGCTTACGTAACCGCGCTAAGGTTCCGAAATGCTTGCCTGCAATGGGGAAAAGGTAATTTGGATAAATTGAAAGATTTCGAGCATTTGAGCTATTGCTGGAATAAACAGTGGTGTGTATCTCGCCAGTTAGAGGTCACTTATACCAGATTGCGCTGTGCAGTTCCACAACTAAATTATTACCTTAATAAAGCTCAGCTCAAGGCGTCACCGCTATGCATTTCGTGCAACGAAATTGAAACAATTGAACATTTCTTTTTATTCTGTCATCGTTATTCTTATCAGGGAAAAAGATTTTTAGTAGCCCCATTACAAAAGCTGGGAATACAAGTAAATTTACCAGTAATTTTATCACTTGGCGGAACTTCATTTGGTTACTGCCACAGGGATGTATGCTCCGCTGTGTTTCATTACATCAACGCAACTAAAAGATTACCATGCTAGTGAACCACTATCTTTTCAGATCTTTAGTTTATAATTCGTAGTTATGTCTTTCAAAAACAAAAGATGGTTTGACCGCTTGCTCAGCACACATTTTTGTTTTTTGGTAATATTATTTTAAGCTACTTTTTCAGATTGGCTTCATTTTCAGTTTAGTTTCATTTAAGTATCCTGCCGCCCGGTTCTTGGACCAGGTGTGTGCCCTGTGCGTGCCAAGCTGCGCCGCATTCCTCTTCTTCTTCGTGGGCAAGTCTCTGCGGAACTGTCTCGCCTTCAAGCCAGCGGAATCATCGAGCCTGTCTCTGCTTCCGACTGGGTTTCTCCACTGGTCGTCGTCAAGAAAAAAAGATGGATCCCTTCGACTATGCGTCGACTTACGAGAACTGAACAAGGCGATCATCGTAGACGGTTTTCCACTTCCTCACATTGAAAAACTGCTTCATCAGCTCTCCGGAGCGGTATGTTTCTCCAAGCTGGACCTCGCGTCTGCTTATCACCAAGTTGAACTTTCTGAGTGCAGTAGAGACTTGACCACATTTGTATTGCACGAAGGCTTGTTTCGGTTTCGCCGCGTGTTTCGGGCTTGCATCTGCCCCTGCAGTTTATTTATTTATTTTATTTATTTATACTGCAACCCCTACTAAGGATTTTCGCAGAGTGGGTTACATGAATTGCATGAATGCTCAATATGCAGACAAACAAATTTTCAAAACAGGAAGATAAAAACACACAGAAACAAAAGTACGCACAAAGCAACCTAAATATGCAAATATTCGAATGTTTATGGGGACAGAGCTTAATTGGCATGCTTTATTAAACACTGTTATCGAGGCTTGAAGAAAATAATGTTAAGGATGACTGTAAAACTTCGGTGTTGGTTAGTTTGTTCCAGTCGTTTATAGTTCGTGGAAAGAATGAATATTTAAAGCAGTTGTTACGGGTTGCATAGGGTGTTATTGTGCGCTCATGTCTTTGTCGAATTGCATTCCCAGACGAAAATGAAAGAATTTCAGAAATATCTATCTTGTAATGTCCCTTTATTAGTTGATATAGAAATTTTAGTATAGATACGCGGTTTCTTTCTGTTAGTGTTGGTAGATTAGCTCGAGCTGAAAGTTCCGTGATTAAAGTGCGCCAGAAGTTGCTATAAATAAAACGAATGGCCTTTTTTTGTTCTCTTTCTAGCTTGTTGATATTAGTTTTGGTAAAAGGGTCCCATATAATGGAAGCATAGTCCAGAGTCGGTATAACTATTGTTTTATAAGCCAGAAGGCGGACGGAGGGGGTTGAGAGTTTCAATGCCCTTCTGAGGAAGAACAGCTTACGCATTGCAGTGTTAGTTACTGTATTAATGTGTTTCGTCCAGTTAAGGTCATCTGCGATCCATATGCCAAGATACTTGTAATGTGGGACTTGGGAAAGTTTAGTATGGGTAGTAGAGTACTCGTATTCTAAAGGATTACTTTTATTAGTTATTTGCATAAACACTGTTTTTTCGAAGTTAACAGCCATTTGCCACTCATCACACCAGGAGGACACTTTTTATAGACCATCATTTAACACGTGTTGGTCTGCGGGACAGCATGTTTCATTATAAAGTACACAGTCATCAGCGTAGAGTTTGATTTTAACAGGGATGCCATCAACAATATCATTAATAAACAGGAGAAAAAGAAGTGGTCCTAGCACTGAGCCCTGAGGAACGCCAGAGTCAGCAAGCTGTCTAAGTGAGCAGGAATCAGCAAAGACAACAAATTGTTCGCGTTTTGTGAGATATGCAGAAATCCAGTTAACTACTTGAGAATTATTGATTATTCTACCTATCTTATATATCAGTTTAGTGTGGGATACTTTATCAAAGGCTTTCGAAAAGTCCATAAAAATAACGTCAGTCTGTGTTCTACTATTTATTGATTTGGCAAAGTCATGTATTGTTTCAACTAACTGAGTGTTTGTCGAATAACCTTTCCTAAAACCATGCTGGAATTTGGTAAGAACGTTATAGTTGTCTAGAAATTCGCAGACGTGATTGTAAATGACATGTTACAGAATCTTGCATACCGTACCTGTTAATGAAATTGGACGATAATTTTTAACGGAGTTCTTATTTCCGGTCTTGTGAACTGGTTTAATTCTAGCGGCTCCCCAGTCTCTCGGTATTTCTTCATTTTGTAAAGACTTGCAAAAAATAACATTAAGGTATTTTGACACCCACTCAGCGTACCTTTTCAAGAAGCTATTAGGAATATTATCAGACCCTGGTGATTTTTTGGCATCAAGCCTTAGCAGAAGATTAAATATACCACTTCCAGAAACAATGACATCATACATCGGTGGTAGGGATGCATAAAACATAGGGGATATACCATTATCTTGGGTGAACACCGATTCAAAATGGTTGTTAAAAGCATGGGAAATTTTTGTGCTATCGTGAGCTAGGCAGCCATCAACTTCAAATGTATCACATTCAGCGGAGTGTGGAGAAATCGAACGCCAAAATTCCTCGGGAGACGTGGTGATAAAGCTTGGTAATGATTCATCGTAATAGCGCTTTTTATCAGCAGCTACTTGGTCTTTAATTTGTAAAGAAAGTTTCGATATTTCTTGCATTATAAATGATGTTCTGTTGTTTGTTAACCTTTTCTTTAAGCGTTTCAGTCGCCTTTTAGATTGCAATGTCTCCCTCGAAATCCGTGGGTTCTTACCCTTACATTTTTTGTAATCTTGGGTACAAAACAATCGATACATTCATTCACAATCTGTTTAAATCTGTCCCAAAGGTGGTGTACATCACAAGTGCTATTGCAGAAATCATCAAAATTAAAGGAAAACAGGTCAATTATTGACACATCGTCAGCAAGAGAGAAATTCGAAAATGACAAAATTGTACGAATATTGTTTATATAAGTATTGGATAGAGTAAGCAACACGGCCTTGTGGTCTGAAATTCCCGGAACTACTTCGCAGTAACTTTTGGCACTAATGGATTCACTTACTAGAAAGGGATCTAGTACTGATTTTCAATTTTCTTGGATTCTAGTGAAGTCTGTTACAATTTGAAATAAATCAAAAGTGAAAGCAATGTTTAGCATTGCTTCTCCCAAGTGATTATTGTGATTATTGAGCGAGAAATTCGGCCAGTCTATATTCGGCAAGTTGAAATCTCCAGCCAGAATAACTTTGTCACCAGGTTTTATACTCGAGTGTAGATACTCCTTTAACGATTCCAACATGTCAATAGACGAGTTAGGGGGTCTATACATGACTGCTATTACATATTTAACCTTACCGTGGTACGCTTTGCAGAATATGCACTCAACGTCAGTCAAGTCAGACATTCTCACTATACGCAAACGTTTTTTAAGAAGAATGTAAACACCTCCTCCTTTGCTGCCTCGGTCTTTTCGAATTATAGTATATCCGGCAGGAACGAATTCGCTGTCGTATATTGATTGATGTAGCCAATTCTCAGTGAGAACTGCGATGTCGGCATCGTGTACTAGTAATATACTTTCGAGTTCGGTAGCTTTATTGATTACACTTCTGCCGTTGATGTTTAATCTTTTTAATGACTGATTTTTAGTACTATGTTGTCGTGCTGTTTTCTTATTCAGTCTAAACCGTGTCGCCTTTTCCTCGTTCCAACCAAAAAGCACACCGTCTACGCTTAACTTGTCGAAGAGTAATTTGACCTTAGCGCCTTGTTCTTTTTCTTGAGCTGCACTCCTCCATAACTGCTTCCGGATTTCCCGAATTTTTTTTTTCGAAAAGTCATCAGAGAGTGAAAAATTGGTGTTCTTAAGTTGAGGAGAAGCTTTTAGTACCGCCATTTTCTCACGGTAGTCGACAAACTTCACGATAACAGGTCGAGGTTTCTCAGACGTTTTTCGTCCGAGCCTGTGACACCTCTCAATACCATTCACGGTTATACCCAATATTTCACGGAAAATGTTATTTTTGACTGTCCCCTCCAGTTCCTCGCACGTCTCTTTGTTAGGCTCCTTTAAACCATAAATGATGAGGTTGTTCCGACGTCCCCTATTTTCGAAATCACCAACCTTAAGCATCAGCTGTGAAATCTGTTCATCGAACTTAGACACTGAGGTTTCTAGAACCTTCACTTGATTAGTAACAGCATTTAGGTCAGTCAACTATTTTTCAAATCTATCCAGACGTTCCGTTAAGGTTGAAAGCTTATCTTCGATTTTGTTTTGTGCGGTGAGTACGGCTTCAATTGTTGCAGTCATTTTACTCTGTCCCTCTACCAGTTCTAACAGTATATCTCTATCTGTTTTCGAAGGCCCTGGATTAGCCTCCATGTCGCCGCAAGATAATAAGTCATCAGGGAAACCAAGAACGCAGCGAAAAATGCACTTAACACAAAGTGGGTATGGAAGCAGAATCAAAAAACGGTCATCACTCTGGTAACATTTCGTAAACCGATAATAACTAACCTGCAGCACGAAGCAAAAGTGGTTGCTGAGCATGGTGCCGGTTTCGCTACTGCCATGCCCACTGGCTATGCCCGGTGTTCGTCCGTACTTTATAGTGCTTCGGTCCGTCACGTGATGGCATATCACCGACGTGGTCATCCATGTCGGCGCAAGCGCAGCTCTGCAGTGCAGCGATGAGTCAGCGATGATGCAGTGTGTAAATCCCTCGCTATCAGTAGACAAGGTCCCGTCAGGCACGCCGATGCCGTTCGCACATGCCACCCCAGGATGGATAGCGGATAACATCAGCCGCGCCGTAAAAAGGATGATTGATTGATTTGTGGGGTTTAACGTCCCAAAACCACCATATGATTATGAGAGACGCCGTAGTGGAGGGCTCCGGAAATTTCGACCACCTGGGGTTCTTTAACGTGCACCCAAATCTGAGCACACCCGTAAAAAGGACCTGCAGCACGAAGCAAAAGGGGTTGCTGAGCATGGTGCCAGTTTCGCTGCTGCCATGCCCACTCAGTGTTTCAGAAAATGATGTCAATTATTCTTAAGGGTTGTAATGGCGCCCTTTGTTACTTGGCTTACATTTTGGTGGAGGGGCGTTTTCGCGAAAAGCACGATGCTATCTTGCATACTGTTCTCAACCGCATCAGTGAATGTGGTATGAAACTTAATAACAAGTGCATTTTTTCTGTGAATGAGTTACAATTTCTTGGACATAATGTAAGGTCCCGCGGCTTGAAACCTGTTGAATCTAAAGTTCAGGCCATTGTCAATGCCCCATGGCCTACTGATGCCAAAACCTTGCAATCTTTTTTAGGTCTTGTTGGTTATTATGCCAAGTTTGTCCCTCACTATGCTGATATTGTTGAACCACTGCGTACTCTACTTCGACAAGCACAGCCTTTTAACTGGTCAGCTGAAGCTGAGCAGAGCTTCATTCGAGTTAAGTCAATACCGGCCTCAAAGCCAGCTGTTAGTATTTTCAATGAGAAGCTTCCCATCGTCGTCACGACAGATGCGTCCGATGTTGAACTGGGAGCCGTGTTTCAACAACTCAGAGGTGATCAGCTGATCACTATCGTTTTTGCATCTCGTACATTGACCCCTGCTGAAGGCAGATATTCAGTAGGAGAGCGTGAAGCTCTCGCGTGTCTTTTTGCCTGTGAGAAATGGCATGTTTACTTGTGGGGCCGGCACTTCACATTACGTACAGATCACCAAGCACTAGTTGCTCTTTTTTTCTGCAGGATCCGAAGGCCGCCGCCCAATTCGCATTTCCCGTTGGTGTGCCAAACTCATGTATTGTAGTTTCAGTGTTCAATATTGTAAAGGTTCTAATAACGTGGTTGCTGATGCACTGTCGCGACTTCCTCTTCAGCTACCGGTTACTGAAGAGCGGGATGAGGAAGTTGTTTTATTAGTTACTTCCTGCATTACTAAAGCTGAGCTTCAGGCAGCTACAGCTGCAGATTCCGCTTTGTCTCTAGTTCTCAAGTATTTACGTGAAGGATGGCCTTCCAAATGTGCTCTTGCTTCTGAATTCTTGCCTTATTTCGCAGTCCGACAGAAACTGTCTTGTGTCGAGGACTTGCTTTTCCGCAATGAACGCCTGATTCCCCCTGCTTCTTTCCGTAACAAGCTGATAAAGCTTGCCCGTGAGGCCCATCCAGGCATTGTCCGCACCAAACAGAATCTCCGAGATAGGTACTAGTGGCCAGCCTTAGACAAACAGGTCGAGCATGCAGTTTACAACTGCCATATATGTCAGGCAGCTGAAAAGTCTGCCAAACCTGTATTTCCTCCGTTGCAGCCAGTCCAGTGGCCTGATCGGCCTTGGCAGAAACTGGGCATGGACATCATCGGTCCTTAGCATAATGTTCCGAAAAATGCCCGGTTCATTGTTTCTCTCATCGACTACCATTCCAAATGGCCAGAGCTTTGTTTCACACACACGGTTACTTCTGAGGTCATCATTGAGTTTGTGTCTTCAATCTTCAGTCGGGAAGGCTTTCCTGATGCCATAGTTACGGAAAATGGTCCACAGTTTCAGTCCCAACATTTCGAGGCTTTTCTTTCACAACGGGGAATTCAGCACTTGAGGTCATCAGTTTTCTATCCCCAATCAAATGGGCAAATCGAGCGCTTTAATCGCGTTCTGAAGAAACATATCCACATCGCCCAAATAGAGCACCGTCCCCTCAAGCAAGTCTTGACTGAATCAGGTTCACACCACAAGGCACCACTGGAGTGTCTCTTGCTCAACTTCTCCACGGTAGGCAACCGCGAGTTGCTCTCGACATAGTCTCTTTGCCTCGTAACATAGCAGTGTCTTCTCCTGATCAAATCCGCACCAGGGTTTTTTTCTCATCAACAAGCAATGAAAAAGTATGTCGACACCCGTCGAGGTGCAAAGCAGTCCAAAGTTCGCACAGGCGATCTAGTCAAGGTTCGTGTGCCAGGCAAGCGCCCCAAGTATCGGGGTCCTTACAAAGTCTCGGGCCAGGTTTGCCCCACTTCTTTTCGCTTAAGTGATGGTAACATCTGGAATGCTTCGCGCCTTGTTATTTTTTCATACGGATTCGCCTTCAACACCTAAAAGTCTTCCCCATCACGTTCCGTCAACGCTTTTCAACTATGCATCAGACTTTTACATGTGGCCTCCATGTACCGGCATTTCTTCTTCAAGGGGGGGGGGGGAGTTACCAGTCGGTGTCGCTGGTTCAAGTACACCAAGTCTTACTGTTCACTTTGAACCTACAAATACGGCTGAGACCATTGATCCGGACTCCGGTCCGCTAAATTCTTCCGAAGCTCATGCTGCGAGCTCTGATGAGACCGCGAATTCGAACGCTCGTTCAGAGCCTTCACAATCTTTTACTGCTCTTTATGTGTCACATCAGAGCACAAGTGACCAAGGTGCCGAGACACCTGATTCTAAACCCAAAAGGGCCCGCCCTAAGCGGAAGCGGCAGAAGCCGCGTCGGTTCGAAGACTACGTGATGTAGAACTCTTGTTCATTACTGTTGTGAACATTATTGTTCTGTGAAAAGGTCCAATGCATTCAAATCACTATTGTACTGAGTTGTGTACATTTTTTTTCAGTGCATTTTCAGGACTTCCATTGTACATTTTTCAGTGCATTTTCAGGACTCAAAGTGTGTGAGTTCGGTGTTCCGTGCTCTGAATTTTCATGTGTTCTAACGTACATACCTTGTATAATACGTTGGTATCGATCATGTATAAATATAAACAGTGTATAAGTGAACTTCTTTCGAGGAGGGGATGATTGTTGTGTTCTGGGTTTTCGGTTTCGGAATGACATGTGAGGATGCCAGGGGGCCCCGCTCTGGCATCCAGGATTTCAAGGCGACTGTAAAATAAAACCAGAGTGCGTTGGGTAACCGTGGAGTGCGGTTGTTGTTCTTCTCTTCGGAGCTTCGCGCCAACCCGCGTGTTCGGGTTAGTCGGCGTCCCCGCCGGCCGCGTTTGTCTCCGTCGGGCCATCTTTTTCTTCTGCTTCGTCGGGACCAGCCACTCTCTACACAGCAGTTAGCCCTTCCTGCTGCGAGTCCAGCCAGAGATTCCTGTCCTTGGGGTGGACCTGTTTATAACCCCATGTATAATGAGGGGTATTAAAGTCCCCTCCGATTATTACAACTCGGTCACCCACTATGATAAACGTGCGCTTAAATAGAGTTAAAAATCTGTGCCGTGTGAATTTCAGGCTACTGTACACGTTTAGAATGAACACACTGTCCCCTGTTTTTCTTGTGGGAATGATTTCAATTAGTACATTTTCTATATCGGTAACCTGTGTGCTGTGTTGCACTGCCGTGTGATCTCTACGCACTAAAGTTGTAAGTGCTTTAGTCTCCCCCTCGGCACTGCTGATAGAGCGGTAGCCAGACAACTTAGCGAGACCATGCGTCTCCTGTAAGATGATGATATCTGGCTTTTCTTTATTTTTAAGATACTGGTGTAGAATGGCTTTCTTGTTTCTGTAACTTCTACAATTTCACTGCCATAATACGTATTTGTTGCGTCTGTCCATGGTGGCAATTATTGCTGAGGAGGCGCCGGGTTCATAATAGCCGGCTATAGTAGCGGAGGTTTGATGATTGGTTTAAAGGGCGCTACTCCACTGGCTTGTAGGCCTGTAGCAGAGGGGCATTTTTCAAGTTATGTTACCCTAGTAGATAAGCTATCTAGTTGCTGCTGGTGAACCTGCTGTTGTTGTATAACTGTGTTAACTTGCTGCATAATAGCCGTCCCCCACTTTTTGATTTGCACTCTCATGGTTTCCTTAATGTCGTTTATCGCCTCAATTTGAACTTTCACAGCTTCTTCTACTTTGCTTATTCGTAAATCTACGCATTCTTCAGATTCCTCTTGACCTTTGTGCAGCATGTTAGCAGTCTTGGTTTTCTTGTGCTTGCTATTACCATGGTCGTTGTTCTCTAAAGCCTTACGTTTTGGGAGAGGGGAAGCGGTGCTCTCCTCCATACTGGTCACGCTATCATGTGTTATAATTATTGTGTCATTGCACTGTACCATGCCTGTTCTGTAGTTCTGAATTTCTTCTCTTAATTTTTTATTCTCCTCCCTCATGGCGGCAATGGTCTGATTGTTTTGCAGAGTCATTTGTTTCAGTTGTGCTAACTCTGCCTCGAGTTTGGTGACTTTCTGGTCAGAAGCAGCCTTCACCTCCGTGCGCGTCCCCTTGACCCTGTCTGCCCAGATCACCCTGAACGATGTATCGGCGCCGGGGTTTTGGGGTTCCTTGGCCCTTGACTGGGAGCGTGACTTTGACCTGGAGCGGTTCCTGGACCTTGAGAGGATTTTCCTCTCATGCGGCCAACTGTAGGAGGACTCCCTTATGTTGTCCCTTGCTGCGTTGGCGTGAGATGGATGGATGGAAAAATTTTATTTCGTCAGAAAGCAACTGAGGATGATTCCGTGTTAGATGGCCATCAACCCAAGGTTGGCGGCGACCTGTGTGGCCCACTCCACGACCCTTAACTGGACGACTGGGTCTGAGCTGGTCAACACGGCCTCCCAGTGCTCAAGAGAGGGATCACGCATAATATCCACTGGCGGTGGCACTATGCTACATTCCCAAAGTATGTGATCATATGTTGCCACAGCCTGACACCATTTGCATTGCGGCTTAATCTCCTCCGGGTGCATTTTTTTCAACACGTAAGGGTTGGGAAACGATCGCGTCTGCAGTTTTCTCCAGATGCATTCCTGCGCCTTAGTCAACCGCTTGTGCGGGGGCGGATAAAACCTCCGCTCTAGTTTATAATGATTCGTTATGTCATGAAAGGACACCAGCCCATCTCTCGCGGACCTCCCCGGAACTGGCGGCTCACCTACCCGGCTGACGAAACCTCGAACATTCAGGTGAGCCGCCTCGTTCCCAGGGTTCCCAGAGTGTGCTGGTACCCAGACAATTTCTATTTCTCTAATTTCTCGTCCCGTGGCCCCATGCAGAAATCGTGCGGCGGTCGCCGATATTCTGCCCCTCGCCAGATTTCGGATGGCTGTCTTTGAATCACTGAAAATCAAATCTGACTGTGAATTAGTTATAGCTAGCGCTATTGCCGCTTCCTCTGCAGTTTCCGAGGAGCGGGTTTTGACCGATCCAGAGGCGACCAAGCGCCCCCGCCTGTCCACCACCACAATCACAAAAACGTCTTTGTCCTTATATTCCGCAACATCTGTATAGACTGCCGCTCTGTTCTCGCCGTACTCAACGTGTAAAGCTCTGGCTCTTGCCTGCCTGCGCTGCGTATGGTGAATCGAATGCATATTTTGGGCAAAGGTTTTGTGTACAGGGCCTTATGCAACTCTCGCCGCACCTGAATTTTAGTGTCCCCATTGGGAGCCTCTGCTGCAATGCCGATCCTTTCCAATATGATCCTGCCCGCTTTGGTTGTCGAAAGCCTAGCGTGCTGCATCACCAGATGCGCCTCCCATAATTCATCCAGGGTGTTGTGTACCCCTAGTTTTAACAGCCTTTCTGTAGGCGCGTTGTTAGGCAAGCCAAGCGCTGCCTTGTAAGCTTGCCGGATCATAGCCTCGACCTTACCTTTTTCTGCGGCATCCAACTTCATATAACGTGTCGCGTAAGTAATCCTGCTGAGCACAAACGCCTGTACCAGCTTACAGAGTTCTTTTTCTTTAACGCCGCTCTTACGGTTAGCGATTCTTTTGATTAGCCTGACAGTAGCATTGACCGTGGTCTTAAGTTTTTCAAGGGCCACCCTATTCTTCCTGTTAGTTAGCAGATATAGGCCAAGAATTCTAATCGCTTGAGCTTCAGCTACCGGCCTACCCCCTACCTTTACCTCTAACGGCGGTGGCGAAATATAGTGTCTTGCATGTAGCCCTCTGGGTTTGTCCCGAACCACAAAGAGCTCGGACTTGGGCTGAGAGCATGAAAGTCCCGCCTGCCCTGCCAGCTCTTCGACAATATTAACTGCCTGTTGTAGTGTTTCTTCCAGATGCGCGTCACTACCCCTGGTTACTTATAGAGTAATATCATCTGCATAAAATGTGTGTTTGAGTCCCGGTATCTCCTCCAGCCTCAGCGGTATTTTCATTAAGGCGATGTTAAACAGGAACAATGACAAAACTGAACCCTGCGGCGTCCCTTTGCCTCCCAACGCGAATGAGTCCGATTTGATATCTCCGATTGAAATTTCTGCGGTTCGGCCCTCCAAGAATGATCTGATGTAGCGAAATGTCCTGACCCCTGGGCCAATTTTCGATAGGTTATTCAATATTGCCTCATGCGAAACGTTGTCGAAAGCTTTATTCAGGTCAAGCCCCAATACAGCTTTGGTGCCCGTGCCATGCCCGGGATCGACTACATTATGTTTTAACTGTATCATGACATCCTGTGTGAACAAATTGGCCCTGAAACCTATCATAGTTGGGGGAAAGATGGCCTTGTCCTTTGCATAATTCTGAAACCTGTTGAGAACCACGTGCTCTATCAATTTGCCCACGCATGATGTCAGCGATATGGGGCGCAGGTTTTCCAAGCAGAGTTTCTTGCCTGGCTTCGGAATAAATATTATCGTAGCATGCTTCCATTGTGCTGGGATCTCCCCGGCCACCCAATACTCATTTATCAAGTCAGTGATCGCCCCGACCAATTTGAAATCTAGGTTTCTCAGCACTTTATTATTAACTCCATCCGGACCTGCGCCAGACGTAGTAAGCAGCTGCCCTATGGCAAATTCCACCTCCGCAAATGTGAACTCTTCATCTAGGTCTGAGTTTTCTACCGCCGAGTAGTGTGGTAAGCAACCGTCTACTCCATCAGTTATGTACCGATTCCGGAGTTCTTGTATAAACTCCCCAATTGTGCCTTCATATTGATGCATTAACCGAGTCATCTGTCCCCGTTGCGCCGATTTTGTTGCTGCCGGATCCAAAAGATGCCTTAACAGCTGCCATGTCTTTTTGCATCCAAACTGTCCATTCATGCGATCACAAATCTGGCCCCACTGCTTGGCTTGCAACTCAATTGTATAATTTTCGATTTTACGTTCTAACTTGGCAGTCCTTCTGCGAAGGACGCCATTATGTTTTTGCTTCTTCCACCTTCTCAAGAGAATCGCGTGCGCTTCCCACATGTGTAACAGTCTCGAGTCAGCGGTAAACTCCTCCTGCTCTACTGGAACTTCTACCGTGGTATTATTTACATCCTCCTTGAGCGCCTGTACCCATGCATCCAGGTCATTAATTTTCCCGTTCACAGTGTCTGCTCTGTTTTTCCTAAATCTGTCCCAATCTGCGATTCCATGCCCCCTCACTTTGTCTTTATGCTTCGCAGCGCTAAACATCGTGGAAAGGATATAGTGATCACTTCCTAGGGCTTGTTACGTCTTAATCCTCTTTGCATTACTGATGCCTCTAAAAAACGTAAGGTCTGGGGAGGTATCCATGCTTATGCTGTTGCCTATCTTCGTATGATCTTGTGGATTGTTTAACAGCGTCCATCGCAGATCCCGGGCAACTTGCCAAAGCCGATTGCCCTTTGGGCTGGCTCGAATATAACCCCACCCTGGGTGAGGCGCATTGAAATCTCCTACCACTATAAGCGGAGCGCGAGCTGCTAACCGTTGAGTTTGAATCAGGAGTTGCGGCAAGCCCAATCCCTATCTTTTGGAGAACTATACACATTAAGTAAAAACAGACTCTTCTCATACTTTGGTTTAGGCAAAATCTCTAGCACGACATAGTCTTCCCTACTGCTATCTATGGAATGATGAATGGCAGTGATGTTGCGATGGACTAGCACGGCTGTGAAGACGCGTGATACGCCCCTTGAATGAATTCCTGGCACTGTAAATGCCTTAAATCCAGGTAATTTTACGGAACCACTAGCCTCCTGTAAGGCTATTATGTCTGGTTTACTGTCCAGATTTTGTACGTGGAACTGCAGGTTACCCCGCTTTTGACGAAAGCCCCTGCAGTTCCACTGCCAAACCTCAATTTGCTGGCGAGGCACCATGATGAGGCACCAGGTTGACTAATGGCACTTGGCCACCCACGGGAGGCAGTCTTGCCTCCAATAGAGTATGAAGCTGCTGAAACATGCCTACGACCTGGTTTTGGGAATCCCTAAATTCAGTGGAGAGCATGCTGAGACGCTCCTCTATTGTGTCTAATCTGGCTTCGATCTTTTCGACTCGAGCCTCCAACCTATCCTGTCTTTTCCCTTGTTTGCCTACTTTATCCGCAAGTGTTGTTACATCCGACTTAAGACTAATGACCTTAAAAACAGGCTGTGGCATGTCTACTGGTGACGTTTCGGCTAATCGTTTTGCGTTAGCTACCTCCTCCCCCGGCAGTGGTCTCTTCACTGTCCCCCGATTCTCCACTTCCATAGCTGCACTCTCCTGTACGCGAGCAGACGCCTCTTGCGTCGCTTTCTGTAGGCCTTGCACTGCTGGTACCCGTGTCCCCTGCCGTTGGTCGTTTCTAAGTGCGCGTTCCATCTCTGCAATTCTGTTTTCCATTCTTTTAATCAAGTCTCTCTGTCGCTGAACCTGCGCTGCTAACTCCCTCTCTCGAGCGGTTTTGTTCTGGGAGGCCGTGCTTGACAAGCTCACCTTTTTGTTGGTGTCGCGTGCGCAGCTGTTGGTACTGGATGCTCGTCCACCATCTTGGCCGCCTCCGCGCCCTTGCAATGGCGGGAAGGAACTCGACCGGTCCCTGCTTTTGCTTGTGCCTTCTTTACCCCTCGGTGACCGCTCCGTGGCCCTCGAGGACCGCTTATCGTTGCCAGCTTCGCTCTCTCTTTCGATGCTCTGCTGCCGTCCTGTCGGTGGCTTGCGAGCCAGGCAAAATTTGCAGTTCCGGCTCCCTGTGTGATGCGCACCATGGCACACGATGCAGTCCGGCGTGCACGTAGGTGGCTCTCCTTCTGGCGGGGCAGGATGGTCCTTCCCGCAACGGTGACATAGGTTGCTCTTCGGACGATAGCAAACGTCCGCTCGATGTCCAACTCGTCTGCAGTTGTAGCAGGTCTCGACTAAATTTCTGTATGGGATCACAGCGTACAGGCAGTTCCAGTAAGTAATCTGACGGGGTATGCGTTTTCCCCGAACGTAATCTGAATCGCCTTTGACTTTCCAAGAGGTCTCGCATCCAGAATGTCTATGCCTTCATTCTTCTTCAGGAATCCCGCCCGAACTTCTTCCACTGGGCATCCATCATAAGCATTGTAAATCACTCCCCGCACGGCGTTCTCCAACGGCGCCACGAACGCCGAAACCGGCAGGTCACGATCACCCAGCTTGAGCGTCTTCACAGTCACATATGCCCCACTGCGATTTATGCACGGTGTGCTCACCGTCAACGTGTTGTTTGTGCCATTAACCCGCACAATGTCTTCTTCCGCGGCAATCGCACTCGTTAGACGCGCTGCTACTCTCAGTGCACATCTGAGTTCTCTCGCTGCCACAACACTCAAGTCCCAGATCTGGGGCCTGTACACAATCTTGAAATTCGTGGCTGGCAACTTGAGAAACGGTCCACGTTTCTTCCATACTGGCGCTTTCCCCCGCTTGACTTGCTGCGCTCCGTGCGTCTTGTGCCCGTCGCTGCTGGCCTGCGTCTCGCAAGGCTTACTCTTGGCGTTGTTGCCATGCTGAGTCTTCTTAAATCGGTCCTGTGCCTTCAGCACTGGAGCCCACTCTCCCGCTTCAAAATCTTCGGGTGTTATAGTCTCCCCTTCGACGTAGTATTCCATGTTCAGCCCAACAAGGCCCACGGTCACCGGGCGCAAGTCAGACGCCCGGCGACGCGGCCCAGGCTTGGACTAGGAGATAGGCCTAGCCTTGCCACCGCGGGGTTGATAGGAAAATCTCGGAAACTCCAAAAACGGAGACAAACTTGCCTAAACGAGTGGTGTCCGTAGGTTCAGGGCAACATCCTGCAGACGAGCCCACTGACAGCAAGTCCAGAAAAAAGTGCGTCCGCCGATAGTCGGTCACCGGGCCGGAGCTCATGCGAAACACGTCCGCACAGCGTCTCACTCCAGCCGCGTCCGTCTTGGCGTGAGATGACCTGTCTTGTTCGGCGAGGGACGCGTTCTCTTGTTCTTGTCTGGCTCTTTCCCAGTGGCGTTTCCGCACTAGGAATGTTGTCTTATACCTTGCTTTGCAGGTTCGGTCTGCTGTGGGGTGGTCTTCGTCACACAGCTGGAACCTGGCCTTGCATTCGTAGCTTTCGGGAGGATTTGGCCTCCTGCAGCCTCGGCAGATCTTATCTTTAGGGTTGGGGCAAACATCCACCCTGTGCCCCAAGCGTCCACAGTGGTAGCACACGTCCAGTTGTTTTCTGTACAAGGAACATCGTAACAATGCCCCGCCGTATTTCACGTAGCTTGGCACTCGGTACCCGTCAAATAGTACAATCACATTGGTGGTATTGCCCATTCGCTTGGCCACGAGTGCAGTTGGGTTTCTGGTGCTTACGACGTTTTCAGTTATATCTCGGGCAGTGTCTTCTAGCGGTATTCCCCGGATCACCCCCTTGGAGGTGTTTTCTGGGGCTGCTTCATAAGCGCTGGCTTCAAAAGCTTGCGTGCCTATTTCGATACAGGCAATTCACTGGTATCTGTTGGCATGTTCTTCGACAGGAGTGCTGACCACAATAATGTTTTGTTGGTAGTTGAGGCAGATTGTGTCTTGCTCTCGGACTTCCCTTGGTATATTTGCCGCTTCGTAGACGCTGTTGGCAATGCGGGCGGCACCGTGGTCACTGACGCGAACTCCCCACGAGGTCGAACAATTATCTTTAGTCTTCCCTTGGAAGGGGCGGCATTCTGCTACCTCTGGTGATTTGGCAAAGACGTTGTTCTCTCAGTTTCTTGTCCTTCTGCCCTGTCTGTTCACTCGCTTGGTTGGTCTAACACCGGTGGTTGGTAACGGTTGGTCTACTGCTCGCTTCGTTGGTCTAACATTTGCTCTGTAATCTTTCGCTGTCCCACCGGTCGCCATCCGGTATTATCCTCAAATTCTTCTTTCGAAATGCTTTCTCCCTCCACGGTCACTTCCATTTGGTCAAAAAACTTGAAACGCCAAGCGTGCAGGACGCCGCGTTCCTCGTGGTTCCTCGCGACGCCTATCTGCGTCGCAGCGGTGGCGGCGGTGGCTACGGCGGACGCTATGCAGGTGGTTCTTCTGCCGGCACGGCGAACACAAAAACGGGCATAAAATGGTCAAATGCCAGTCCTCCCACCTTATTTTTCGTAAGGATGGTCGCGATGACTTGTGGCGTCAATTCGAAACGAAAAATCCGCTGGATATAGTGATTTCACCGAGAAGCATCCAGAAAACACGGAGCCGACGCGATGAGCGACTGCTCCTGCCGGGCGCCTCCTGCTATTCCTATGGCACTCAGAACCTTTAATACTTTTGACTGCAAAGAACTGGCCTACCTGGATTTATTGGCATGTTCTATGTCACCGCTTTTCGTTTTTTTTTGTGGTCTTAGTGATTTTATGCTTCACTTAAATTTTTTTTCAGCATAAGCATGTTGCTTTTATCTCGGGTATAGGCAACACATTAGGGAGTTGAGATAAATTTCAATTGAATATCGGCGCTAATTCTCGTCTCACTTGAGCTGCTCTGTTTACCGCTTAGCAGTTTGAAGAATGGAATACCAACTAGTCCGCAGCCACATATGTTGTTCCATTCGCAGAAACCCTGGGGTGCTAGCCACACGCTTAAAGTAGAATGTTTTTTCATCGCTCATGCAGCCATGGAAGCGAATAGCGAGGCTTGATTGAGCATGCGGGTGTCACATGGGCACTTTCTATGGAAAGTGAATTTATGAACCGTGATTGACTCATCTCTGCATCTAACGCAATCAAGAAACTTGGACTGAATAGCCATCGAAATTATATCGTGTGATGATTATACTTTGAAATCAGAAATGGTCGGCAGCTTTTCTGAATGATGTAGTGGTTAAAGTACTGCGCATTTAACAGCTCAGGTAATACCAGTTCGATGCTACTACGCATATAAAACGAAGTATTCGACAAACAAGCGCAAGAATCTGAGCAGGTTGCCGAACGGCCGCGCAAACCACAAAACTACACGCGCACCCCGCAAAACTGGCAACACGTACGGACTACCACATCGTCATCACCTCACACACAACATAAGTAAATATCACGGATGTCAAAGAGCACTGAAACAGGTTGACGAGTCCTATAGACATCGTGGCCTTGGACTCACTCGCTAGATTCCGTACCGCCCGTTCGTGCCCTCGAGATCTCCGACGTCAGCGTAACTCTGACCGACTGGCCTCACCCTACGTCATCTCCTGACGCCGATGTCCGACGACAGCGTAGCTCTGACCTACTGTACTGGCTCTACGCCATCTACTGACTCAGACAAGAGCTCTCGCAAGTGGTGCCCCGTCCTCGGACTTCCGTGACCGTGCTTCCATCTTTACTAGCTCTCCTATCCCCTCGATTTATCCTCGCTCACTGGCTTAGCGCATCTCTCTTTCTCTCTCTCTACACCTTTATTCCTATCCTTTTAATCCCTCCTCACCAGCATCCCTTGTGAGCTAATTTGAGGTGTCACACCCTGATGCAGACTTTACTGGGCTCACATTTTTCTTTTTTTCCTTCTTATAAACATAAACACTCCCCCCCCCACACACACACACCGTGGCCTTCATGCAAGCTCAGGAGAACCACAAAATTCAGCGGTTCCAAACGCGAACACAATCTAACTATTCACATTCACAGAGCACATTACAACGACGAACACTATCACGTGAATACCGAGCCGACCAAAAACACGAAAAAATTACGCCCGGTCCGCCTTCATCAAAAGAAAAGCTTCCATAGGTTGCCTGAACAAGCATTGTAAACTTTGACGTAAAGCCAGAATGTTCCTCAAGTCCGCCTAGATTCAAGTCAAGTTGACTGAAAATAGCGTTTTCACCACGTAGGAAGGATAGGTAAGGAGAGGCCCTGACGTCACTTGTAAAGCCGCGATGAAGCCGCAAGTCGGCCATATTGACTGGGCAAATTCTCCTCTCTTATTTACATATGAATGCGAAGCAGAAGGCGCGACTCCCTCTCTGTCTCATAAGGATGAATGGATGGATGGACGGATGGATGTGGTTGTACCGTTTAGATTGGGCGGCGGCTAACGTCACCTAGCCGTAATACTTAGTGAACTAACCAGAAGATTTATCTTTTTTTCCCTTTAAATAGTAAAGTTGGACGGGTACTTTGAAGTGAAGGGTTTAATTTTCACTCGTGCGTTGACTTTAGCCGCCAATCAAATAACCTTCTTCTAGTTAAGTCTACCCGCTTAAAGTATATATAACCCCAGTGCTTTGAAAAAATCTGCGCCATCATCCTGAACAATAGGGTGAAGCCCTTTACAGAACATTATCAAGTGTTCGGCAGTTTCTTCTTGCTCTCTACACGCACTGCATACTGTGTCTACCCTTTCGTATTTGGCCCGATATGTCTTGGTTCGCAATACTACCGTCCTGGCCTCAACCAGTAGAGAACTACCCCGAGTATTATCATAGATACTTTCTTTGGCAATTTCCTGCTTAAAAGTTCGATAGATCCCTAGTGCGGACTTCTTATCATGCCAATTCTCCACATGTCAGTCTCCGTTTCCTTCACTTTCTTCTTAACCCATAGTTCCTTTTGGTTTGGCCACCTGCTGTTTTCTAAATATTCACCAGTCAATTTCCTGGTTCGCTTCCTACATTTTGTATCGACATTCTTCATGTACAAGTAGCTGAAAACCTTCCTAGTCCAACGCTCCTCCCCCATTTGTCTCAATCGCTTCTCAAATTTTATCTTGCTGCTAGCTTCCCTGCCCTCAAATGATGTCCTTGCCATATCACCTTGTACTCCCTGATTTGGTGTATTCCCGTGAGCTCCTAAAGCAAGCCTACCTATTCCACGTCGCTTAATTTCTAATCTTGCTTCAACGTCTGACCTCATGCACAAGACCGCATTGCCAAACATCAGCCCAGGAACCATGACCCCTTTCCATATTCCTCTCACAACATCATACCTATTGTAATTCCACAGTGCCCTATTTTTTATCACTGCTGCATTCCTGTTACCTGTAGTCGTCACGTATATTTCGTGCTCCCTTAGGTACTCGGTCACATTGCTTATCCATACGCCCATATATTTGTATTTATCTTTTATCTCTAGCGTGACTTCCTGTATTCTAAGCTCACTACTTTCGTTATCATTAAAAATCATGACTACTGTTTTTTCCTTACTGAATATAAAATCTAAGCTATCTCGCTCATTACCGCAGATGTCCATCCCTCTCTGCAAATCTTCCTTGTTGTCCGCCATTAGCACTATATCATCTGCGTACATTAATGCTGGTAGTGCCTGATCAATGAATTTTCCTTGTTTGACAAAAGAGAGGTTGAAGCCAAGTCCACTTCCCTCTAATTTGTGCTTTGATCCTTGTAGGTACATCATGAATAACAAGGGTTACAGTGAACACCCCTGCCTAAGTCCCCATTTCACATCTGTGGGCTTGGATACCTGTTTTTCCCACTTTATAACTACCTTGTTAGTTTTATACATTTCCTTTAAAATATTAGTGACTCCATCTTCCACACCCAGTGTGTCTAGTATTCCCCACAAGCCCTCTTGAACCACGCTATCGTACGCTCCCTTGATATCCAAAAACGCCAGCCACAGGGGCCTGAGTTCCTTTTCCGCTTTTTCGATGAACTGCGTCAGTGAGAACAGATTGTCTTCCAACCTCCTGTGTTTCCGAAACCCATTCTGCAGTTCCCCCAGCACCCACTCATCCTTTATTCATGCCTGCAGTCTTTCCTTTATAATCTGCATCGCCAGCCTGTAGACCACCGATGTCACTGTTATGGGATGGTAGTTGTTTATGTCATCTTTGTCCCGATTTCCTTTATAAACCATGCTCATTCTGCTAAGTTTTCATCTATCAGGGACTTCACCATTGATTATAGTTCTGCTCACTGCCTCTCTCAAAGTCTGTTTAGACTTCGGACCTGATGTCTTTATCAGCATAATTGGAATGCCATCTGGGCCTGTTGATGTACTACTTGAAACCCTCTTCTCAGCCCTTTCCCACTCGTGAAAATGAAGCCATTGTGCCACTTGATCCATCCCTGTCTATTGTGTGCATAAGGCACTTCTCTGTTGAAACTTTTCTGTCACCCTTGTTCTTATATATTCAATAGCTTCGTCCCCTTCTAGCCTAGCACCTTGAGCTGTAGTTACAAACCTCTGCTCTAGGTTTGTTTCATTTCTTAGGGAGTTTAGATGGTTCCAAAATTTCGCAGCTGCCTTTCTGTCCTTTTTATGTACTTCTGCCAGCCACTGAGCACCCTTTCTTCTAATCTTTTCTTTGATCAGGAGAGATGCTTCCCTTCTAAAGCTTAGAAAGATTTCCCATTTTCTTTCAACATCATCTGTTGGTTCACCCCGTTGCTTAGCATGTCAGTGTTCCCTAGAGGCTTCGATCCTGACGTTTTGCTATGGCTCTCTGAACTTCGTCATCCCACCAACTCTTGGGCTTGTGTCTTCTTTTCCGGGTTGACTTGTCACGTGCATTAGCAAGCTCTAGCCCAAACAGTCTAATTAGATTTGTGTATGTCTACACATTTTTATTATCCTCAGTGATTACTTTCTCAATTTGTTTAGTAGCAATTTCTTTTTGCCTTTCTGAATGAAAATTTTCCTGTGTTGCTCATCTTGTCTCCTTCCCACTTTCGCTGCTCTTCCAAATCTTAGCTTGATACGTTTCTGATCTCTACCCAGACTTCTGGAGCCACCTTCATCTATGTGCATTCCCTTCAGCTTATCATACATCCGATGTGACATGAGTGCGTAATCTATCGTTGACTGCAGCCATCATACCTCCCATGTTATTTGCCCTTGACACTTCTCGGTACTGTTGCAAATGATCAAATCATGCCTTCCACACATATTCATGATCATTTTGCCTGTTGAGTCAGTATACCCATCTATATCTTCTCTGTGCGCATTCATATCTCCTAGTATAATTATCTCGCACTCTCTTCCTAATTCCTCAATGTCCTTTGATATACACTCCACCATTGCCTGGTTTTCCTCTCTGACCTTTGCTCCCGTCCACAAGTACACCAAACCAAGGAGTGTCATATGCCCAGCTACTTTCCCTCTTAACCATAAATGTTCCATGCATCCTTGCTTGACTCTTTGCCAGCCCATGCTCCTATGCATAAATGCACCAATTCCACCCCCCCCCCCCTTTTTTGCTGCCTTCTGTTCTATTGCAATATTCCCATACGTAGTCCGGATTGCAGGATGGTTGCTCCATGTCCCGAAGATGTGTCTCCACAACCCCATATACCATCAGCTCCTCCTGTCTCAACTGCTCTTCTATCTCTTCCCACTTTAACTAATTCCTGCCATCCTGCATGTTAATATAACCTACGTCTGACTTAGCTTGGCCCTTGTGCTTACGTCGATTTGTTCTCCCCCGGACTTCATGTGGCTTCATTATTTGTGCCCCTTTAGGTGCGTCTTTGGGTACACTGTTGACCTCAGGGCTCTGGTTCCCCCCAAAAAAGCTATGGCTTGGCGACCCATTCTGTTACCGACTCTCCTGCCCGTCGCACCACTGTAGTGAATGCCATCCTGTGCAAAGGGGCGAGCGCCGGGCTCGTACACGTCTTGGTTAACTTCCTTTACGCTGTATCCGAGTTGCCGACTCAAACTCTTGATCACACAATTGGCCTCCACTACCCTCCTTTCAATCCCACGAGGCTGCCCCCAGACCTCTGGGACTGTGCATATGGTAACATGCACACTCCCAGAGGTCTCTCGAAGCTTACGCATACCATCCTCTAACTTTCTCTGAAGGTTCTGATCCTCTCCCTTCAACACTTTACCTTTACCTTTACGTAGGCAGCGCCACCATGAAGGACCGGCGTTTCGCGCTCATCCGGCAGGCACGAAAAATCTAGAAGGCGTTGGTTTGGGTTACAGAACTCATGGCACCAGATCAACGCAGCCTCAACGCGTGGTTAGAAAACACTGCCGATCGGTAATCGAGGCTCCTGAAAACACGTGAGTCGAATATAGCACAGCACGCAACCTGGAAATCACAAAAAAAGTTTCAAAATCACCTAAAAAGGACTTTTCCTCAACCTCACGCTTCTCAAAGCCGGCACGCTTGTGCAGACAACCTACCCGGAAAATGTCAATTTTAATAGGAAGTGTTTCGGTTCACCCGGTGGCACGAACCTTTCGAGGCGAAAACGTTCTGTTCACCAAATAGCCGCTTGAAACCGACTTGACTTGGCCTAAAGTGTATAAATAGATGGCGTTAAAATCGGTGTGTTGGAAAACATTTTTCAGGCGCTTCAGGCGTTCTTTATTCTTTGGTTCAGGTAGAGCTCCCCACTAGCTTGTTACACACAGTCTGTGGCGGGTTCATCGTATTCTACAGGTTTTCCCGCTCAATTTAATCCAAGCGCCAGCCAAATTAATCTAGGCGCCGGTAAATTTAATTCAGCCGCCACTCGAATTAATTCAGGTGCCATTCATTTTATTCAAAGTGCCACTGAAATTAATCCAACTGCCAGCCGATTTAATCCAGACGCCAGGGAATTTAATCCTAATGACATTGTGGCTTCAAAACGACCCAGAATTTTCGGGAATGCGTAGAGTGAATAGCTTTGGAGTGAATTTCAGAGGGAAAAAAAACCATGAATGAGTGACACAATGTGACTCGCGCGACTTCATCGCGCCTATCACCCGCGTAAGCACTATTCAGACCTTCGACATGCATATCAAAGGAAACGCCGTCTACACAGTAATAACTTGATACCTATCAACCAGGCCAATGATCTCATCACGAGTGACTCAGGTGACGTCCTCACGCATACCAACCACGCACGCAGTGTCTTAACCCTCCGTCATGCTTATCAAATGAAACGTCCTTGAAAGGGCAAGAGCTTGATACCTAAAACTCGGCCAAGCCACCGGATCAACAGTGACTCAGGGGACGTCATCACCCATATTACCCGCGCACGTAATTTACTAGCCTGCCGACATGCATACCAAACGAAACGTCTTTGAGAGAGCAAAAACGTGTTACATATGACTCGGCCAACTGACTTGATCACTAGTGACTCAGGTGACGTCATCACGCCTATCACCCACGCACGCAGTGTCTAACCTGCCATCATGTATACCAAACGAAACGTCTTTGAGAGGCTAATAAATTGAACGCTGTCAATCGGCCTAGTGACGTGATCACTAGTCACTCGTGTGACGTCATCGCGCCTGACACCCACGCACGCAGTGTCTAACCTGAGTTCATATATATCAAACGAAACGTCTTTGAGAGAGTAATAACTTGAACGCTGTCACTAGGCCCAGTGACGTCATCACTAGTGACTAGCGTGACGTCATTTCGCCTAGGCCTCACGCAAGCACTCTCTATTGTGCCATCATGCATATAAAAAAAAACGTCTTTGAAAGAGTAGCAGCTTGAACACTGTCACTAGGCCTACTGACATCATCACTAGTGACTCACGCGACGTCATTACGCCTCTCACACACGCACGCGGTGTCCTAACCTGTCTTCATGCATATCAAACAAAACGTCTTTGAGAGAGTAATAACTTGAACGTTGTCACAAGGTCCAGTGACGTCATCACACTTATCACACACGCACGCTGAGTCCTAACCTGCCTTCATGCATATCAAACGAAGCGTCTTTGAGAGAGTAATAACTTGAACACTGTCACAAGCCAGTGACGTCATAACAAGTGACTCACGTGACGTCATCACGACTATCACACACACACGTGGTGTCCTAACCTGTCTTCATGCATATCAAACGAAACGTCTTTGAGAGGGTAATAACTTGAACGATGTCACTAGGCCTAGTGACGTCATCACTAGTGACTCACGTGACGTCATTACGCCTATCACACACGCACATGGTGTCCTTACCTGTCTTCATGCATATCAAACGAAACGTCTTTGAGAGAGTAATAACTTGAACGCTGTCACTAGGCCTCGTGTCGTCATCACTAGTGACTCACGTGACGTCATCGCGCCTATTTCACAAACACATGTGGTGTCCTAACTTGTCTTCATGCATATCAAACGAAACGTCTTTGAGAGTGTAATAACTCGAAAGCTGTCACTTGGCCTAGTGACTCGCGTGACGCCATCACGCCTGACACCCACGCAAGCACTCTGTAACCTGCCTTCATGCATATTAAACGAAACATCTTTGAGAGAGTTATAACTCGAATGCTCTCATTAGGCCTAGCGACGTGATTACTAGTGACTCATGTGACGTCATCACGTCTATCACACACGCGCGCGCTGTCCTAACCAGTCTTCATGCATATCAAACGAAACGTCTGTGAGAGAGCAATAAAGTCGTACTTATGACTCGGCCAATCGACTTGATCGGTAGTGACTTACGTGACGTCATGACGACTAACACTCATGCAAGCACTCTCTAACGTGCCCTCATGAATATCAAGCGAAACGTCGTTGAGAGAACATTAACTTGAAAGCTGTTGCAGGCAGCGTCTGCTAGTAAAAAACTGACTTCTCGCGCAGCACAGCCGTTCACCGGCTAGCCGGTATACGTAGGCACCAGATTGCGCGTTTTGAATTAAGTCAAAGGCGTCTTTACATGGCTTTTGTTTGACTTGACGTTTTCCTTGACTCGAGCAGATGCGATGGAAGCAACAGTACCTTCAAGCAGCAGTAGGGTACAACCCAACATCAGCGTCCCACCACTCGCTGAGGGCAACGCTTCTCCTTCTTTTAATGAATAGGAATAATAAAGGCGAAATGACAATTAGGCATTTTCCAAACCATACTCAATTACACAACATTCAAGCGATACCCTGACCTCTCTGCGACGCATATACTCCAGCTCATCGTGTGGGAAAATGTAGGCGTCTTTTTTGTTGCTTCTCGTGTTTCGTAAAATGCCTTGAAAATGCGGGCAGCCAGGCTGCACTACTGTGAATGGACAGGCGTTCTACACTAAACAGGCACGCGTATTCTAAGAACACTAACCTATAAGAAACGGCGTGGCGTAGAATGTAAAAAGGAAGGCACGAGTCAGGCACAGCATTGAGTGCCGTATCAGAGAATGATCACTTGCAAATAGCAATAGTATGTATCTCAAGTATGCGGACTGCCCTCTATTCCAACGGATTTGTTTCACAGGATAACCAGATGAAGTATTAGTTGGGCCGAAAGAGTGGTAGACAAATCTTTTTGTAGCAAGTTTTGGAGCAGGCAGACTATTGGTCTTATGCTTGATTACAGATATAGAGTGTTATGATTAGAGGCCGGATTAAATGCAAAGGTCTGTTTCGTTTCTTGCGCTCCTATCGTGTCATTTTGACACATGAGCACGAATTAGAGGGCAAGGAGAGCTTTTATAGTGCTTTTATAGTGCCTATATATGCCTATTTCGGACGTTGTAGAATCAATTCGTATAGGTGCCTGTAAATGCCTGTTTTCAAAATCGATGCGTATATAAACGCTATTTAACCTGAAATTTCGCTTTCAAGTACCGCCGGAGCCCGGTATTCATGTTAACCGGCAAAATATATATTTCGGGACACTGTGGGGTGCAAACTACGCTTTATTTCACGAGTTACTTTTAGAACTGTCAAGTCCAGAAGGCATTTTAGCCAAAAGGAAGGTAGATTAACCTCTACATATCTATACCATCCATGTCGCGTCGTCTGCTCAGCCTCTTTCTAATGTCCGCTCGGATGCGTAGGGAGCAGGAGGTGCTTCTGTGCAGCGGCAGGAAGATGAAGAATGAATGTGAAACTGTGGAGAGCCTTAAGGGGAAGTAAAGTGCAGATAAAAAAGCAATATCTATGTAATTTTTGTTTTATTTGTCATTGACATGTGGTGCTTCACTGGGTCACCTGAAAATTTTTACTTAGGCAGTGGAAATAGTTGCGTGTCCAATGAAAAGCTTTGTATCTCTAGAATTTTTAATTTGATCATTAGAAGCTGCGAAAGCATGATCTCAGGAGGTGAGCTTGAAACCTTCGCCACTAACTCTATGTAGACTTCGCAAGTCTGATTCCTTTCCCGATATTGGTATCAGAGTCACTCGGAGCTGGAGCATCACAAGACGTGCATGAGCACGTCATGCGCGCGTAAACTACACTCGCATGAGATGCCCATGTCAGCCCGTGCGCGCAAGCGGTGTTCTGCCGTCTCGATGTTCTTTTGTATTGTACTGCGAGTTTTTGTGGGATGGATCCCTATCTGGGCGCACGTTTGGAGAGGCTGGCTTGGATAACGTATCCTTACCCCGATACACAGCGTCACACCGCTGCAACTTCTTTTGGGGACGATGCACCAAAACCACGCCCAGCGTTGTGATTGCTGGCACCGACACGATGCGCGAACTGCGAGAACACCAACGCAAACAAAATGGAGGCACCTTAGTCTCGCATCTCTCTCGATATGAAATTAAATAAATAAGACAAATAGATTTCGTCTGTGTGTTCTGACATTTTTGTCAACTTTCGTGCTTCTATTTCAGGAACCGTTTGTACAAATTACACACGTTGTCTCAAACAGTTCTCGCAGCGTCACGCACTATTTTGACATATGCAGGACCATTCTATCACCTTCACCATGTTGGGGCGCACGCCCATGAGATGAAGGTCAAGCCGTGTTCAGTTTGGCATATCACCTCTTTATGACGCGCGTAGTACTGCAAGTCTTAGTAAATGAGATCTTGAGCGCCCAGTGCATGCATTCATTTTCGCTTCTCAAAACTCTTAAATTTGTGTAACGACCCTTATTGTGTTCACAGACAGAAGAAAAATTGAGCCTGTGTGGTTAGGCCAAGTTAATACGCCGCAAAAAAGAATCCTTCTGGCGCTTTGCACTCTGAATATTTGCGCATGTGTAGCCCTTCTCAGCTATGACCAATAGAAAGAGACTCAGTAGCATGTTTATTCGACGGTGCATTCTTAACTGACCATGCTGAACTAGAAAAGGAGAGACCGTATTCTGCGAACCCCGCGGAAAAACGTATGTTTATGCTAAACCATTATGCGTTTGTACCATTAAAAACTAAAGCATTTTTGCTTGCTTTCATGTCGTAGAGACAGATCCCGCACCTGTTTATTGGAAAATTTGAGTTTTGTCAAAGTTTATTGTGCATATATTCACAATTTTGGAAGCCTAAAACAGAGTTTCGGACGGCTATTTTCGGTGCCTAAATCCTGTTTTTTTGTGTCTATAGAGCTGGCCACTATAGTTACGCCCTACCTGACATGTTTTCGCAATGCCGAAGCAAAGATGATGCCCGGTTAAAACATCAACCGTACCTCAAGAAAAAATTGTTGTTCTAATAACGTCGAGCTTGTTAAATTGTTTATGAAATGGGTGATGAAAAGAACAGAGGCAAGTCCGTGAGAAACAAAATTTATTATTATAGAGGCAAAGCAGTTTTCATGAACACGCACCCGTAGTTGTGCTTCTGAGCAGTGTTCTACATATCAAGGCAGTCGAGGGCAGCTTGTACAAAAGTGTAATTGTGCCTATCATAAGCGGCACAGTCCACACGCTGGATGTGCTGCATAGAGCGCCCCGCGGCCTCAACCAGCAGAGCACGGCGATGTTCTTTCTTGGATATCCCTCCCGGTGTCGTGAGGAGATCACCCCTCCACTCGCTTAGGAATCCCTTCACACCTGCCTTGAACTTTGAGAGGAGCTCCTCAATCGGATTGAAGAAAGGGCGGTAGCCACTTGACTGTGTGGTCGCTTTACAGTGGCTAGAAGGAGAAGTGTGATTACCGCCAAGCGGCGTCTATGGGAAGGGCTGACGCCGCTTAGCTATGCATCCGCTAGGTGGCGCTCGCTGTCGCGTACACGTCAAGCTCGCGTGCATTTGTCCGGTCAGGAATGATCAGTTGAGCTTCGACGTGCCCGTAAAGTGCTTAATACGAGTGAAACTCTTTGTCGACACGGTTAGCTGCCTTCGCAGCGCTTTGTAAGCATCCTAGAGGAGTTTCCACTTGGATGTGGGGCAATTCGCTGCCCAGGCTTGTAAAATGTGCCGGCGACAAAGCCACTGTTTTGTTCCCGGCTGCGTGACTGGCTACAAATCCTGCAAGCAAAAACTTTCACTGTTCGGCGTGCCTAAAGAAGAGGAGCTGTTTCTGAAGTGGCAGCGGTACATACCCAGAGCTGACAAGCCGCTGGAGAAAAATGCAGCAGTATGTGAATTGCATTTTGATCCGCAGTTTGTGTCGCGGCATTTCGAGCATGTAATACAAGGTGAATTGGTGCGCATTGATCGGACCAGGCCGGTTCTCCTGCCAAACGCTGTACCGACTATATTTCCCAATTTGCCCAAATACCTCTCGAAGCCAGTTCCGAAGAAAAGAAGTGCACGGGAGAAGCCAGCATCACAGCCCTCGTCGCCCAAAAGAAGACGTCGCATGGACGGAACGTGTTGCCCAAATTCTGAAGTTGTTGAAGCTGAAGAAGTCTGTGCTACTGTTGATGCTCCAGCTGCACATGTTCTAGAAGTCCTGAATGTGCCACTTCCGACCAACCAGTGGGCGAAGCACGTGTTCAGCGAGAATCCCCTTCACGTGGCCTACAGCGTGTGTTTACCTGGAAAAGACATGAGCCTGCTTCATGCGCTGAAAATGGTGGTGTTTAGATGCATCGAAAGTGTGATAAAACATGAAGTGTTTGTGCGGGGTGTCGAGGTCGCGCTTGATGTGCCAAGAGATCCAGCATCTATTTTGCAAGAGGTCGACAGCCTGCGTGCTTGCACTGGAGCAGGACTGAGTGCGGAGTTTCCACTAGCGTGCTCCAACGCAAATTCGAAGCAATGGAATGATACTCTGTACCACATTAGGTGTAAAGGTGTATCAAGCCAGAGTGAGAAATGGTGCGTGTCGTGCAAGTATCTGAGGAGACTCCTAATTAACCAAAGGTGCCGAGCGAAGCAAACGAAGAAGACTAGAAGAAATACCTCATCAAAGCTGAGAGTGAAGACTCAGGCAGTGCGACGCCTTAGAACCAAGGTGAAGTCGCTAGAGCAAGTGATCTCCCAAATGAAGGAAGAAAATGAGGCAATTGAAGAAACCACCCTCCTGAAGAAAATTGGTCAGCTTCCACCTAAGCAGAAGGCTGCCATTATTCAGTGTTTTGAGGCTGCGACACGAAAATCTCCAAAGGGGATGCGGTATAACCCTGAATGGCTCCTTGAATGCATCATTATGCGCATAAAGAGCCCACGGCTCTATGAGCATATACGTAGAGAAAAAATCTTGGCGCTACCAAGTCGCAGCTGCCTCAAAAAGTACATGAAGCAGTACGAGAGCACGTTTGGTTTTAATCGCAATGTGCTTTCAGGAATTGCCAAAAAAACTGAAAAAATGACTGAATTTGAGTGTCACGGTGGACTCATCATCGATGAGATGAAGTTGGCTGAGAATTTTGCTGTGAAAGGTGGCTCGGGTAAAATTGACGGCTTCGTCGACCTGGGTCCTTTCACTCCTGAGCCCGAAAAAACAGTTGCATGCGACCACGGTTTGGTGATCCTTTTCCAGCCACTTTCAGGGTCGTGGCACCAGATTCTTGGTGTATTTGCATCCCGGGGAAATGTGAAGGCACCACTGCTTTCGAAGATCATTCTAGAAGCCACTCTTCTTGCCGAGAATGCTGGCCTTAGGGTGGACTACGTAACTTGTGACGGAGCGTCATGGAATCGTGCGATGTGGCGGCAGTTCGGCATTTCTGGGTCTGCAACTGCAATTAAGCCGTCTGCGGCTCACCCAGTTGGAGATAACAGGCGTCTATTTTTTTTCTCAGACTTCCCGCACCTAGTGAAGTGCATCCGGAATGGCTTCATAAAGACAGGATATAAGACGCCGCGTGGTCATGTAGATGTGACGCCAATTAAAATAGCCCATGAACTAGACAAATGTGCAACTACGCTCAAGGTGATGCCCAAAATCACAGATGTGCATGTACACCCAAGCAATTTTGAAAAAATGAAGGTTAACCTTGCTTTCCATCTTTTCAGCCTAGAAGTTCTCCGGGGCCTTTTTTTCTACAAACGTCAGATTGTAAAGCAGTGTTCCTACAGTGACCAGACAGAGAAGTTTGTTGATTTCATGCACAAATTAATCGACGTGATGACGTCAAGAGTGCCATCAGGTGCCCTGAAACCCAATTCAAAGGAAGCACAGCTGTTGAATGACACCTTAGAGTACATAAACAAGTGGGAAGCATGCACAGAACCATCCAAGGGAGGTTTTCTTTCACCTGGCACAGCAGAAGGGCTGCGTGTAAGCTTGAAGGCTACGTTGGAGCTACTGGAATACCTGGCAAAGCAGGTAGGCTTCAAGTACCTCTTGACATCCCGTCTCAGCCAAGACCCGCTGGAGAAGCTTTTTGGGGTAATAAGGCAGTTCTCGGGGTGCAACGATCACCCGACGTCAGCACAGTTCCTAACAACTGTGAACTGCCTCGCTTTCTATAACTTGGTGAAACCTCCCGACTCCGGAAACACAGCAGGCGGCACACTCGTATCATTGGTCGGACCAAATGAGGTAGCGAGTAATGTGGACAATTTAATAGATGCCGGCAAATTGGAAGATGCATCAAGTGTACTTGATGCATCTTCAGAAGTGACGGACCACATCTATCCGCAGCAGACCAGTGATGCAAGGTTGGTCTACTACTTGGCTGGATATGTCGCTAGGCGCAAGGTCCTGACAACAAAGTGCCAAGATTGCTTCCAGTTACTGCTGACATCAGCGGAGCAAGCAGACAAGGGTATTTCATCTTTTACATCATTCTGTGATCGAGGCGGGCTGCTCTACCCTTCAAGAGAACTGTTTTCGTTTATTGAAGCCTTGGAGGACACCTTCACATTATGGTTTAGTTGGAATAAGCTTCACAAGGACAGCCTCTCAGAAATGGTGCACCACTTGCTAAATGTGCCGCAGGTAGGTTGTGAGACACACAAGAAGGATTTGACCAGCAACCTAGTCAAGTTCTTTATCATGACAAGACTTTATTTTTACACTAAGTCACTTAACAAGGAGAGGACGTCAACAAGAGAAAAGAGGAAGCACTTGAAGCTTCGACGAACGACGTGAGAGGAGGCCAGAAGAGACAGAACAGTCTGAGTTTTTTATCGCTTTTTTCTAATAATTCCTTATTTGGAACACGAGTTGAGCTAATAAACATTTGGCGAATGTTTAATGTTGGCGTTGTTTCACCATATTAATTGTGGCAAAAATAAAGGCTCACGTCAAGATGGATAGTAGGCTGGTTAATTTGCATTCATATTTAAAAACGCTTTAGGGAGCAAACATGTTATAATGAAATTGCAAAGAAATAGTAAGGAACTCAAGAACTTGTTCTTGGGCGAGTTGGTGCCTGAGTTTGCTAAACATGTATGCTCCTCTGTCTTTTTTTTCGTGTTTTTAGCTTTGCGCCAAAATTAACAAGTTTGGCAAGTAGTAAGAAGGTAACTTTTGCAGTGTCGCTATACATGTTAGTCGCAGTGCATGCCATAAAGAAAAGGACACGGGAGTCTGGAGGTTTGTGTTACACTGGGTGCACAAAAAAAAAGAGGGGAAAGACAAAATTGTTTAGGCAATCAGCGACTTCTTTTACCCAACGACTCAACTACAAATGCGTTAGTTACTTGTGGAAAGTGCCAGCGCAAGTAAAAACTAATGATGCTAACGCAAAATTCATAAAAACCCACGGCTACCACGGCTACGCCAGCAGCGCGCCGACGTGAAAGCGGGTGCGAGCGCCACCTAGGCCGTGAATGACCGCGGCGCACGCAGGCGACGGCTCCCTGATCACACTTCTCCTTCTAGCCACTGTAGTCGCTTGCTGCGAGGACAGCCTGTTCGGCGCGGCGGTGCACTGGTGCGTTGTCAAACGGGAACACTGCCTGTATTCCTGGTTCCTGCTGTGAAAGTTTACTCGACATTTCTGCGAGAAAGTCGTTAAAGATAGCACAGTGGACCTTGTCCACAATTGTCCAATAGAGAAGGCCATTTGCTGACATGCAGACTTTAACATTTATATTCACCCCCTTTGCACTAGTTGACAAACAGCATGCTGGAGCACCTCGTTTCGCCCTTCCGAAACTGCGCGAGCACCATACGTTGAAGTTGGTCTCGTCGATGCAGTATCGTGTTAGCGTAGTTCCCTCGCTCTGAAGCCACTGGGCATATCGGCTTCAATTCTTCAAGTCTTCAATTCATTATTGGGATTGTCGTCTGCATTGTAGAACGTCAACGCTTTCTCGCAGAAGTGTCGAGTACACTTTCACAGCAGGAACCAGGAATACAGGCAGTGTTCCCGTTTGACAACGCACCAGCGCACTGCCGCGCCGAACAGGCTGTCCTCGCGGCAAGCGACCACACAGTCAAGCGGCTACCGCCCTTTCTTCAATCCGATTGAGGAGCTCTTCTCAAAGTTCAAGGCAGGTGTAAAGGGATTCCTAAGCGAGCGGAGGGATGATCTCCTCACGACACCGGAAGAGATCTCCAAGAAAGAACATCGCCGTGCTCTGCTGGTTGAGGCCGCGGGGCGCTCTATGCAGCACATCCAGCGTGTGGACTGTGCCGCTCATGATAGGCACAATTACACTTTTGTACAAGCTGCCCTCGACTGCCTTGATATGTGGAACACTGCTCAGCAGCACAACTCCGGGTGCGTGTTCATGAAAACTGCTTTGCCTCTATAATAATAAATTTTGTTTCTCACGGACTTGCCCCTGTTCTCTTTCATCACCCATTCCATAACCAATTTAACAAGCTCGACGTTATTAGAACAACAATTTTTTCTTGAGGTACGGTTGATGTTTTAACCAGGCATCATCTTTGCTTCGGCATTGCCAAAAAGTGTCAGGCAGGTCGTAACTATAGAGGCCAGCTCTATAGACACAAAAAACCAGGATTTAGGCACCGAAAATAGCCGTCCGAAACTCTGTTTTAGGCTTCCAAAATTGTGAATATATGCACAATAAACTTTGACAAAACTCAAATTTTCCAATAAACAGGTGCGGGATCTGTCTCTACGACATGAAAGCAAGCAAAAATGCTTTAGTTTTTAATGGTACAAACGCATAATGGTTTAGCATAAACATACGTTTTTCCGCGGGGTTCGCAGAATACGGTCTCTCCATTTCTAGTTCAGCATGGTCAGTTAAGAATGCACCGTCGAATAAACATGCTGCTGAGTCTCTTTCTATTGGTCATAGCTGAGAAGGGCTACACATGCGCAAATATTCAGAGTGCAAAGCGCCAGAAGGATTCTTTTTTGCGGCGTATTAACTTGGCCTAACCACACAGGCTCAATTTTTCTTCTGTCTGTGAACACAATAAGGGTCGTTACACAAATTTAAGAGTTTTGAGAAGCGAAAAGGAATGCATGCACTGGGCGCTCAAGATCTCATTTACCAAGATTTGCAGTACTACGCGCGGCATAAAGAGGTGATATGCCAAACTGAGCACGGCTTGACCTTCATCTCATGGGCGTGAGCCCCAACATAATGAATGTGATATAATGGTGCTGCATATGTCAAAGTAGTATGTGACACTGCGAGAACTATTTGAGACAACGTGTGTAATTTGTGCAAACGGTTCCCTAAATAGAAGCACAAATGTTGACAAAAATGTCAGAACACACAGACGAAATCTATTTGTCTTATTTATTTAATTTCATATCGAGAGAGATGCGAGACTAAGGTGCCTCCATTTTGTTTGCGTTGGTGTTCTCGCAGTTCGCGCATCGTGTCGGTGCCAGCAATCACAACGCTGGGCGTGGTTTTGGTGCATCGTCCCCAACAGAAGTTGCAGCGGTGTGACGCTGTGTATCGGGGTAAGGATACGTTATCCAAGCCAGCATCTCCAAACGTGCGCCCAGATAGGGATCCATCTCACAAAAACTCGCAGTACAATACAAAAGAACATCGAGACGGCAGAACACCGCTTGCGCGCACGGGCTGACATGGGCATCTCATGCAAGTGTACTTTATGCGCGCATGACGTGCTCATGCACGTCTTGTGATGCTCCAGCTTCGAGTGACTCTGATACCAATAGCGGGGAAGGAATTGGACTTGCGAAGTCTATATAGAGTTAGTGGCGAAGGTTTCAAACTCACCTCCTGAGATCATGCTTTCGCGGCTTCTAATGATCAAATTAAAAAATTTTAGTGATACAAAGCTTTTCATTGGACACGCAACTATTTTCACTGCCTCAGTAAAAATTTCAGGTGACCCAGTGAAGCACCACATGTCAATGACAAATAAAACAAAAAACTACATAGATATTGCTTTTTTATCTGCACTTTACTTCCCCTGATGGCTCTCCACAGTTTCGCATTCATTCTTCATCTTCCTGCCGCTGCACAGAAGCACCTCCTGCTCCGTACGCATCCGAGCGGACGCTGGAAAGAGGCTGAGCAGACGACGCGACATGGATGGTATACATGTGTAAAGGCTAATCTACCTTCCTTTTGGCTAAAATGCCTTCTGGACTTGACAGTTCTAAAAGCAACTCGCGAAATAAAGTGTAGTTTGCACCCCACAGGGTCCGGAAATATATATTTTGCCAGGTAACATGAATACTGGGCTTCGGTGGTACTTGAAATCGAAATTTCAGGTTAAATAGCGTTTATATAGGCATCGATTTTGAAAACAGGCATTTACAGGCACCTATATGAATTGAGGCTACAACGTCCGAAATAGGCATATATCGGCACTATAAAAGCACTATAAAAGTTCTCCTTGCCCTGTAATTTGTGCTCTTGTGTCAAAATGACACGATAAGAGCGCAAGCAACGAAACAGACATTTGCATTTAGTTCGGCTTCTAATTATAACACTCTATATCCGTAATCAAGCATAAGACGCATGGTCTGCCTGCTCCAAAACTTGCTACAAAAAGATTTGTCTACCACTCCTTCGGCTCAACTAATATTTCATCTGGTTATCCTGTGAAACAAATCCGTTGGAATAGAGGGCAGTCCCCATACTTGAGATACATACTATTGCTATTTGCAAGTGACCATTTGCTGATACGCATATCAATGCTGTGCCTGACTCGTGCTTTCCTTTCTACATTCTACGCCACGCCGTTTCTTATAGGTTAGTGTTCTTGGAATACGCGTGCCTGTTTAGTGTAGAACGCCTGTCCGTTCACAGTAGTGCGGCCTGGCTGCCCACATTTTCAAGGCACTCTACGAAACTCGAGAAGCAACAAAAACGACGCCTACATCTTCCCACAAGACGAGCTGGAGTAAATGCGTCGCAGAGAGGTCAGGGTATCGGTTGAATGTTGCGTAATTGAGTATGGCTTGGAAAATGCCTAATTGTCATTTCGCCTTTATTATTCCTATTCATTAAAAGAAGGAGAAGCGTTGCCCTCAACGAGTGGTGGGACGCTGATGTTGGGTTGTACCCTACTGCTGCTTGAAGGTACTGTTGCTTCCAACGCATCTACTCGAGTCAAGGAAAACGTCAAGTCAAACAAAAGCCATGTAAAGACGCCTTTGACTGAATTCAAGACGCGCAATCTGGTGCCTACATATACCGGTTAGACGGTGAACGGCTGTGCAGCGCGAGAAGTCAGTTTTTTACTAGCAGACGCTGCCTGCAACGGCCTTCAAGTTATTTTTCTCTCAATGACGTTTCGTTTGATATTCATGAAGGCAGGTTAGAGAGTGCTTGCATGAGTGTTAGTCGTGATGACGTCACGTAAGTCACTAGTGATCAAGTTGGTTTGCCGAGTCATAGGTATGACATTATTGCTCTCTCACAAACGTTTCGTTTGATATGCATGAAGACAGGTTAGGACAACGCGTGCGTGTGTGATAGACGTGATGACGTCACGTGAGTCACTAGTGATGACGACACGAGGCCTAGTGACAGCGTTCAAGTTATTACTCTCTCAAAGATGTTTCGTTTGATATGCATGAAGACAGGTTAGGACACCATGTGCGTGTGTGATAGGCGTGATTGCGTCACGCGAGTCACTAGTGATCGCGTCACTAGGCCAAGTGACAGCGTTCGAGTTATTACTCTCTCAAAGACGTTTTGTTTGATGTGCATGAAGACAGGTTAGGACACCGTGTGCGTGTGTGATAGGCGTGATGACGTCGCGTGAGTCACTAGTGATGACGTCACTAGGCCTAGTGACATTGTTCAAGTTATTATCCTCCCAAAGACGTTTTGTTTGATATGCATGAAGGCACATTAGAGAGTGCTTGCGTGAGTCTTAGGTGAAATGACGTCACGCTTGTCACTAGTGATGACGTCACTGGACCTTGTGACAACGTTCAAGTTGTTACTCTCTCAAAGACGTTTCGTTTGATATATATGAACTCAGGTTAGGCACTGCGTGCGTGGGTGTCAGGCGCGATGACTTCACACGAGTCACTAGTGATCACGTCACTAGGGTAATTGACAGCGTTCAATTTATTAGCCTCTCAAAGACGTTTCGTTTGGTATACATGATGGCAGGTTAGACACTGCGTGCGTGGGTGATAGGCGTGATGACGTCACCTGAGTCACTAGTGATCATGTCAGTTGGCCGAGTCATAGGTAACACGTTATTGCTCTCTCAAAGACGTTTCGTTTGGTATGCATGTCGGCAGGCCAGTAAATTACGTGCGCGGGTGATATGGGTGATGACGTCCCCTGAGTCACTGGTGATCCGGTGGCTTGGCCGAGTTTTAGGTATCAAGCTCTTGCCCTTTCAAAGACGTTTCATTTGATAAGCATGACGGAGGGTTAAGACAGTGCGTGCGTGGTTGGTATGCGTGAGGACGTCACCTGAGTCACCCCTGATGAGATCATTGACCTGGTTAATAGGTATCAAGTTATTACTGTGTGGACGGCGTTTCCTTTGATATGCATGTCGAAGGTGTGGATAGTGCTTACGCTGGTGATAGGCGTGATGAAGTCGCGCGAGTCACATTGTGTCACTCATTCACGATTTTAGGGGCGAAGCTCCTTTGGGCGTAGGCTGTGCGTGCCCTGTAGCCTGTATGTAGCCACCTCTAGTTTAGTTCTTGCAGTGTTCACTAGATGGCGGTACCGTCCCCTGTATGTAGCCACCTCTAGTTTAGTTCTTGCAGTGTTCACTAGATGGCGGTACCGTCTCCTGTATGTAGCCACCTCTCGTTTAGTTCTTGTAGTGTTTACTAGATGGTGGTACTTGTAGCTGATGATGAAAAGATGCAAGATGTTATAAACTAGAAAGCGGTACTTGTAGTTGATGAAAGACGCGAGATCTTATAAAATAGGAATGATGTCACATATGGCGCGTGTCATTGGTTGAAGGCAATCGTTCGATTTAGTGCGGCGACGTACGCTAGGGGGAGCGTTGTAATAAATCCGTCACTCAGTGTATAGAAATATCTAAAATAGAGAATAGGCCCTTGTACGTGGCTTTTCTAGACATCACTGGGGCATACGACAACGTTAATCAGGAAATTTTGTGGGATATATTGAAAGGAATGGGCATGGGCGACGACTGTATACAGCTTTTGAGGGAGATATACCGAGAAAATACAGTTTGCATAGAGTGGGAAGGAATGCGTAGCAAAGAGAACGTTGAGGTTAGCAGGGGTCTGAGACAGGGATGTCCTTTGTCCCCACTGTTATTCATGCTGTACATGGTGAGTATGGAAAAAGCGCTAGAAGGTAGCAACATTGGTTTTAATCTGTCACACAAACAGGGCGGCATGATGATTGAGCAGAAGCTTCCAGGTTTATTTTATGCGGACGATATCGTCTTATTTGCGGACAGTCGAGATGATATACAGCAGCTGACGAATATATGTGGAAGGGAAGGTGAAGCTCTTGGACTAGGATTCAGTGTAACGAAGTGTGGATTGATGGTATTCAATGATCCCTGTGATCAGACGGTGTCCATACAAGGCCAAGAAATACCGAGGGTAAGTGAATACAAGTACCTTGGAGTATGGGTAAATGAGAGTGATAGATACATGGAGGTACAGGAAAAAGCCTCGGCAGCAAAAGGAAAGAGGAATGCGGCAATAATGAAGCACAGAGCGTTGTGGGGATACAATAGGTATGAGGTGCTTCGAGGTCTGTGGAAGGGTGTAATGGTTCCAGGGCTTACTTTTGGGAACTCAGTGGTGTGCATGAGGGCAGAGGTGCAATCGGGAATGGATGTAAATCAAAGGACTGTGGGACGCCTCGCGTTGGGTGCTCACGGGAAGACGACAAACGAGGCTGTAAAGGGCGATATGGGGTGGGCAGGTTTTGAGGCGAGGGAAGCGCAGAGCAAAATAAGGTTCGAAGAAAGGCTAAGAAATATGAAGGAGAGTAGATGGGCAGAGAAGGTGTTCCGTTATTTGTATAGGAAGAGCGTGGACACACAGTGGAGAAAAAGAACTAGAAGACTCACTAGTAAATATACGGCTGGTATTGTGAGCCATATGTCAACAAAGAGCGTTAAGGGAAAAGTCAGGGAGGCGGAGAGGATTTACTGGATGGCAGCTATGGAGAAAAAACCGGCTTTGAGTAACTACCGAAAGGGCAAAAATGAAATAAGGAGGGAGGCATTTTACGATAATTCAAGGGGAAGCGCTTTACTGTTTGAAGCGAGATCGGGTTGCCTTAGAACGCGTAGTTATAAAGCAAGATTCAGTAAAGAAGAACAATGCACATGCTGCGGGAAAGATAAGGAAACGGCGGAGCATGTTCTGATTGAATGTGGAGATACCCACCCAGGTGTACGTTTGTGCACGAGCCTACAGGAAGCCTTGGGTTTTAGGGACAACAATGGAAAGCTGAACACACCCGCGATTGAAATAAGTAAGAGACGGTTAGAGTATTGGTGGCAGAAAATTAGAGAGAAATGACAAAAATAAATATTGGAAAAATAAAATATGGACAGTGTGCCGTAAATGGCAGAGAACTTAAGCTGAAAATTTACCTTTTTTTCCATTAAGATAGAATTTATCGAAGTAGAGGCATTAGGCCAACATAAAAAAAAAGAAAAAAAGGTTTTTTTTTTTGTCGAGCCTGGTGGCATACTTGTCACCACCCCGTTATAAAGGGGACGCTCATAGCATCCATCCATCCATCCGTTCGCTGTTGGCGCGCGCTCGGAGTCGCCGGATGGATAAGGCTGCACAGCGGAGAGAGCGCAAGGCGGCAGCAGCGCGCGCTCGCAGACAGAATCCCGATGTGCGAGCGCGCGAGGCAAGGGACATCGCAAGCCATCCATCGTCTAAGAACAAATAAAAGTTGATTTGTGTATTGTTATATCCCGACACCGGGCACATGGTATCACATCTTTATTACTGAGGCGCACACTGCCAGCCTCAACACAAGCAGTACAAAACAGAATAACCCCCTCCAGATACTGTGGACAGTATATGTACACACGCTATCTCTCGGCGCATGCGCAACTGGCAGTAGCCTGAGAGCATGCATACAAACCCCGCGACTGACGTCACAACACTTCCTTCACGCACAATTTTAGAAACTATCATAAGTCAGGCGCTCAGGTGGGCGCCGTTACCTTGTGCTACGTCGTAAGGGAACCGGCTGCTCACGATTTTCGGGAAGTGAGAGTCTCGTGGGTGACGACGAATCTGAGCTTTGGTTGGTCGTCGATGTAGCATTTGTGATGTCCGATGCATGTGGTAGTTCCACTTCCGGTGGTGGGTCCTGTTGTGCCGTCGGTTCGATGTCCGATGGTCGCAAGTGGTCCGCGTGCACAAACCGCACTTTGTTTCGCACATACACTAAATACGTCGAAGAAGATTTCACACACGTCACTTCTCCAGGCCACCAGTTCACAAGTTGCCCACGCACAGAACGCACCAGTACACGATCACCAACAGCAAACACTCGAGGTGAACCTCGGAGCCTGTCAGCAGACTTTTTTATTTCTGCGGTCTTAGCTCTCATCTCATTTGTTATGTCCGGGCGCAGCAGCGACAATCGGGTCCGCAGCTTCCTTCTCACAAATAATTCAGCAGGGGTTCTTCCCGTGAAAGTGTGAGGTGTGGTTCGATAACAAAACACGAAGTTATCTATCCTGTGTTGCAGTGTTTTGTTTGTGCCCTTTTCCGAGTCTTCTAGCACTTGTTTGAGCAGTGCTTTTTTTGTTGTCTGAACTGCGCGCTCCGCCGCACCGTTAGACTGCGGATGGTACGGCGGCGTTAGTGTGTGCCTCACACCATTAGCTTGAAGGAATTCTTTGAACTCAGCTGCCCGAAACTGCGGCCCGTTGTCCGTCACTACCTCCAGCGGAAGGCCATGCGCCGCGAACCATGAACGCACTACTTCAACGGTCTTCGCCGCGGTGGTTACACTCATTATCTTAATTTCAAGCCATTTGGAATAGGTGTCGATAGCGAGGAGAAACATCCTTCTCTTTTCTTCAGCGAAGTCTAAATGCACACGCTCCCACGGATTCTGGCATATTTGCCACGAGGACAAGGGTACGGGTTGAGCTGCAGGGAGAACCGTTTGGCATATTGCACATTTGCGCGAGCGTGAGCAGCGATGGCGTAGTGGTTAGAGCATCCGCCTCGCATGCAAGAGGTCCGTGGTTCAAATCCCGGTACCGCGCAGTTCCCAACCGGATTAAAAAAACAAAAAAAAAAATCCGCGTGTTGATGGAACTGCATTAGGAGGCCTGGGGTGCGGCCTCACCGGCAAACACCGCCGAGAACGCACTCCCTCACCAGAGAAGGATTGGCCACCCTGGTGCAGTATCTGGCCACTACCTCCCACATGCTTACGTCAAATAACTCACGGCCCTCAGTCCCCAGCAGCTGCGAAGCAACTGACCACGGCGGCGGTCAGATCTGCAACGCAGCAGAGGGTGCTAAGAATCTCTGGATCCGGACAGGCCGCCATTGGAACCTGAACTTGGCAACGTTTAACGCTAGAACCTTATCTAGTGAGGGAAGTCTAGCTGTACTATTCGAGGAGCTAGAGGGTGTTAAATGGGATATAATAGGGCTCAGTGAGATTAGGAGGACAGATGAGGCCTATACGGTGCTACAGAATGGGCACGTCCTTTGCTACAGGGGCTTGGCAGACAGAAGAGAACTGGGAGTGGGGTTCCTAATTCACAGAAACATAGCGGGCAACATAGAGGAATACTATAGCATTAATGAAAGGGTGGCAGGTATCGTAATTAAACTGAATAAAAGATACAAAATGAAGGTAGTACAGGCTTACGCGCCTACATCCAGCCATGATGACGCTTCAGTTGAAAGCTTCTATGAAGACGTGGAATCGGCAATGAGTAAGGTAAAAACACAGTATACTATGGTGATGGGCGACTTTAATGCAAAGGTAGGGAAGAAGCAGGCTGGAGACCAGGCAGTAGGAGATTATGGCATCGGTACTAGAAACGCCAGAGGAGAGCTACTAGTAGAATTCGCAGAACGCAATAATTTACGGATTTTGAATACCTTCTACCGAAAACGAGAAAATCGCAAGTGGACATGGAGGAGCCCTAATGGCGAAAATAAGAACGAAATAGACTTTATAATGAGTGCACACCCTGGAATCGTTAAGGATGTGGAAGTGATTGGCAAGGTACGATGCAGTGACCATAGAATGGTACGGTCTCGAATTCGCCTAGACTTGAAGAAGGAACGACAGAAACTGATACGCAAGAAGCCAATCAATCAGCTAGCACTGAGAGGGAAAGTACAGGAATTCGGAGTGTCGCTGCAGAACAGGTATTCGGCTCTTAGTGAGGAAACCAACCTTAGCGTAGATACAATGAATGATAATCTGACGAGTATCATTACGGAGTGTGCAGTGGAAGTTGGAGGCCGGGTAGTTAGACAGCACACTGGCAAGCTTTCCCAAGAAACGAAGAACCTAATTAAGAAGCGTCAAATCATGAAAGCGTCAAGTACAACAGACAAAATAGAACTGGCAGAGCTTTCGAAGTTGATTAATAGACGTAAGGTATGCGATGTAAGAAGGTATAACATGGAGAGAATTGAACACGCTCTGAAAAACGGAGGAAGTGTCAAAGCATTGAAGAGGAAACTTGGGATAGGCAAAAGTCGGATGTATGCACTAAGGGACAAAGAAGGCAAAATAACTACCAATATGGATAGGATAGTTAAAATAGTGGAGGAGTTTTACAGAGATCTGTACAGTAGCCGAGACAACCACGACCTTAATACTATAAGAACTAGCAGTAACCCAGATGACACCCCACCAGTAATGATAGAAGAAGTCAGAAAAGCTTTGGAGAGCATGCAAAGAGGCAAAGCTGCTGGTGAGGATCAGGTAACATCAGATTTGCTGAAAGATGGAGGACAGATTGTGTTAGAAAAACTAGCCACCCTGTTTACGAGGTGTCTCCTGACGGGAAGAGTACCAGAGTCTTGGAAGAACGCTAACATCATCTTAATACATAAGAAAGGAGATGACAAGGACTTGAAGAATTACAGGCCGATCAGCTTGCTCTCTGTAGTATACAAGCTATTTACAAAGGTAATTGCTAACAGAGTAAAGAAAACATTAGAATTCAATCAACCAAAGGAACAAGCAGGATTTCGAACAGGCTACTCAACAATTGACCACATTCATACTATCAATCAGGTAATAGAGAAATGCTCAGAGTATAACCAACCACTATACATAGCCTTCATAGATTACGAGAAGGCGTTTGATTCAGTAGAAATATCAGCCGTCATGCAAACACTGCGGAATCAGGGCGTAGATGAAGTATATATAAACATTCTGGAAGAAATCTACAGGGGATCAACTGCTACCATAGTGCTTCATAAAGAAAGCAACAGAATACCAATCAAGAAGGGTGTAAGGCAGGGGGACACAATTTCCCCAATGCTATTTACCGCGTGCTTACACGAGGTTTTCGGAAGCCTAGAATGGGAGCAGTTAGGGATAAGAGTCAATGGAGAATACCTTAGTAACCTGCGCTTCGCCGATGACATTGCATTGCTGAGTAACTCGGGGGACGAATTGCAACTCATGATTACGGAGTTAGACAAGGAGAGCAGAAAGGTGGGTCTTAAAATTAATCTGCAGAAAACGAAAGTAATGTACAACAACCTCGGCAAGGAGCAGCGCTTCGAGATAGGTAATAGTGCACTTGAAGTTGTAAAAGACTATGTCTACTTAGGGCAGGTAATAACCGCAGAGTCGAACCACGAGATTGAAGTAACTAGAAGAATAAGAATGGGGTGGAGCACATTCGGCAAGCACTCTCAAATTATGACAGGTAGATTGCCACTATCCCTCAAGAGGAAGGTATATAACAGCTGTATCTTGCCGGTACTTAGCTACGGAGCAGAAACCTGGAGACTTACAAAGAGGGTTCAGCTTAAATTGAGGACGACGCAGCGAGCAATGGAAAGAAAAATGGTAGGTGTAACCTTAAGAGACAAGAAGAGAGCAGAGTGGATTAGGGAACAAACGGGGGTTAAGGATATCATAGCTGAAATCAAGATGAAGAAATGGACATGGGCAGGGCATGTAGCGCGTAGACAGGATAACCGCTGGTCATTAAGGGTAACTGACTGGATTCTCAGAGAAGGGAAGCGGGTTAGGGGGAGACAGAAGGTTAGGTGGGCAGATGAGATTAAGAAGTTTGCGGGTATAAATTGGCAGCAGCAAGCACAGGACCGGGTTAACTGGCGGAACATGGGAGAGGCCTTTGTCCTGCAGTGGACGTAGTCAGGCTGATGATGATGATGGTGACATTTGCGCACTGTGTTTTCTAGGGCTTTGTCCATTCCCGGCCACCATACTACTGACCTCGCTAATGCTTTCATTCGGGTTATACCTAAGTGCTGCTCGTGCAGCAACTGCAAAACATTCTTGTGCAATGATTCCGGTACTACCACTCTGTTTGTCCATATAACGCACCCGTTGTCTACACTGAGCTCGAGCCGGCGTACCCAGAACGGCTTTAGCTGCTCCGACACGGTCTTGGGCCATCCATGCCAGATCATGTCGCGTACAGCCCTCAGCACTTTATCGCATCCTGTTTCTCGACTGACATCATTTGACGTTAAAGGCAAGTCGTTTAGTGCTGAAAAGTAGAAGATTTCTTCGCACTTGCTACCTGTGTCAGGTAACGGTAAACGGGACAATGCGTCTGCATGCTGGATAGCTGATCCTGGTTTGTGTTTGATTCTATAGGTGTAGTCGGCCAAAAATGTCAGCCAACGATGCACTCGTGCCGTGGCTACTGCACTGCCCTGCCGTTTAGGGTCAAACAAAATTGTCAAAGGTTGGTGATCTGTTATTATGTTAAAGGGCCGTCCGTAAAGGTACTTATGAAATTTTTTTACAGCAAATACAATACTAAGTGCTTCTTTCTCAATCTGCCCATAGTTACGTTCGGCCGCTGATAATGACCGCGAAGCAAAAGAAACCGGCTTTTCCTCACCGTTCACCAAGTGCGATAGCACAGCCCCTAACCCGTAATCAGAAGCATCACGTGTGATCCAGATTTCTTTTTTTACGTCATACAACTGCAACACAGTCTTATCAGTCAACAGTTCTTTGCATCTTTCGAATGCTTCATTACATTCGCGTGACCAGTGCCATGTAGTTTCTTTTCGCAACAACTTGTGCAGTGGTTCCAAGATCGATGCTAAATTTGGCAAAAATTTTCCGTAGTAATTAATCAAACCTAAAAAGGCCTTCAACTGACTCACGTTAGTGGGCCTTGGCGCTTTTCTGATAGCTTCAACTTTTTCCGCTGTTGGGTGTAAGCCGTGCTTGTCGATCTCGTGTCCCAGGTATGTGACGCGTTGCTGAAAGAAGCTGCATTTCCTTGCGTTCACTTTTACGCCGTGTTTACTTAGGCGTTGAAGAACTTGCTCCACCCTTTCATAACACTGCCCGTCGTTCTCACCAGCGATGACTACATCATCAATGTAGCACGCGGTTCCAGGCAGATTACGCAGTATCTGGTCCATGACCGCCTGGAAAATAGCTGGTGCGCACGCTACGCCATACGGCAAGCGGCGGAATCTAAACAGACCTAGGTGGGTGTTAATAGTGAGCAGTTCCTGCGCTTGTTTGTTTAGTTCGAGTTGCAAGTACGCTTTTGAGAGGTCTATGATAGAAAACACAGTTCCACCCTGAAGATTTGCGAATATGTCTTCAGGAAGTGGCAAGGGATACTGATCGACCTTGATGGCTGGGTTTACTGTGACGCGATATTCGCCACATAATCTCAGTTCTTGAGTGTTCTTTTTTGGAACAATCACAAGAGGCGTTGCCCATGGACTATGTCTGACCTTATATATGACTCCAGCTTTTTCTAGCTTGACCAATTCTTGTTCAACGCGCTCGCGCAAAGCGTATGGCACTGGTCGCGCTTTCATAAAGACAGGGCGCGCGTCATCCTTCAATTCAATGCTGCATTCGAATCCCTTAATTGTACCAAAACCCGCGCCAAACACTTCGGGAAATTTCTCAGCAAGCAATGCCTCCTTAGCCACCACATTTACTGAAAATACTTCCTGCCAATTTATTTTGATTTTAGAAAGCCAATCTCGGCCAAACAACGTGGGCATTCTAGCACCCTGCGTTTCTTTCGCTATGACAAGTGGCAGTTCAAAACACTGGTCTTGGTATTGCACCTTTACATCCATAATACCAACAGTAGGGACCGTCGTGCCATTGTACGTGGCTAGTTTGACATTTGCTTGCCTGCAAGAGGCGTTTGGGAAGTGTTTAGCACACTCTGTTTCTGACATTGACACCGCTGCGCCCGTGTCAAGTTCCATGGGTATCACTTTATCATTTATGCAAACCTTGATTACAATGGCGGGCATACCTTCTTTGTGGTTCGTATTATACAGAGATAGCAGTTCGTTAGTATTTTATTTCTCGCATTCTTCGCTCTCTACTTTATTTACAAGATTAGATTTGCACATTTTAGCAACATGACCCCTTTTTGTACGCCTATAACAGGTACTGTTCAGAAATCGGCAACTCACGGGTGAATGCTGTCCTCGCAACGATGACACATTCTTTTCGTTTGTTCTTTCGCTGCCCCATTTTCCTTGTCCCAGCTGGACTGCGTCGGCGCTTCCCTCGAAGGTGCTTTACTCGGTTGTGAGATTTTCCGTTGCCAGTAGATGTCCTCCGTTTCTACAGCTGCTCCTTTAGAACTGGTTTGCAGCATTTCTTTCGTGTCTTGTGTTGCCGCTTCCATGGCCATGGCTACGCTGCATGCGCGTTCCCACGTTACTTCCTCGTCTGGCATTGCCAATAGCCTGCACCGTACTCCCTCGGTACGTATTCCAGCGACGAGCCGGTCACGCAATGCTTCGGTCAAAAAGGCACCGAATTCGCATGTTGCCGCGAGTTTCTTCAATTCGACTATAAAGTCTGCGACAGTCTCATGCGGCTCTTGCTTTCGCTGGTGAAAACGATACCTTTCGGTGACCACGGAGCGCTTGGGAGCGTAATGCTTCTTCAGAACGTCAACAACTTCCGTGAATGACGTCTTAGCTGGTGTTTTAGGCAGCAGCAAGCTCCGAAGCGTGACGTAGGCCTTCTCACCTATAGCCGTGAGAAAGATTGGAAGCTTCTTGTCTTCCGCGATGTCATTGGCCGCGGCAAATACTTCGAACCGCTCCAGGTATACCTCGAAGTTATTGTCCTCTTGTTGGAACTCGGGTAACTTACCGACAGTGGTCGCCATACTCAGTTCAAGCTGGTTAGAGTGGGATTCCTAGAAGCCTGCGGCGGATCCCATCCTCGTCGCCAGTTGTTATATCCCGACACCGGGCACATGGTATCACATCTTTATTACTGAGGCGCACACTGCCAGCCTCAACACAAGCAGTACAAAACAGAATAACCCCCTCCAGATACTGTGGACAGTATATGTACACACGCTATCTCTCGGCGCATGCGCAACTGGCAGTAGCTTGAGAGCATGCATACAAACCCCGCGACTGACGTCACAACATGTATATACACACACAGCGTTTCTCACGTCTTTACATGATGATCGACTGGGCGAATTACACGGAAGATTCACAGTTTACCGATGAATCCCTCCGGAGCTTCGCCCATTCATCATCATTCACCCCGTGAATATGCCGTAACTTTTTTTCTCTTAAAATCACTCTAAAGCTATTCACTCCACGCATTCTTGAAAATTCTGGGTCGTTTTGAAGTCACAATGTCATTAGGATTAAATTCGCTGGCGTCTGGATTAAATCGGCTGGCAATTGGATTAATTTTAGTGGCACTTGGATTAAAATGAAAGGCACCTGGATTAATTCGAGTGGCGGCTGGATTAAATTGACTGGCAGCTAGATTAATTTGGCTGGCGCTTGGATTAAATTGAGCGGGAAAACCTGTAGTCGTGATGTTTTTTTCTCTGATGTTGGTGTTGGATTGGACTGTAATCTGTTTGAAATGGCGAGAACCGCCTCTGCCCGTGGGGTCGTGGTCGCTTTCTGTCGTTAGAAAGTGATTCATACGCAAGTCGCTGCTGCTTTTGTTGATTCCTGTGATGTCGCCGTGTTCAGGAACTTCTCATCCGTGCTTATCGAGTAGTTAACGTCATTCGCCCGAAGCACAGAACACCTACCAGTCCGAAGTGTTTGCCACCGAATCTACACGCAATGATAACGAGCATAAAATAAAGGCCTTTGGAACGCGATTTGTGAATGTTGGTCTGACGCATGTACTACGCGGATGTATGGTAGGTGCATGCGTGTTGCTTGAGAACCGATCAAACAGCTGGTGTCACTTGGGAGAAAGTATATATTGTGCCAACGCTTTCGTTGAAGCTTGTTCTTGCGTAAGTGCGCGAGATAGATACGGAATGCACAAGTTGGAATTAGAGAACGTTCTTGTCCGAGTGGCTTTATTAAGCAGTCGCAGATGATGGCAATTTGTTTGCTTAGCAGTGTGTGTTTAGATTGGGGTAACCAACAGTGAAGGTAGTTGTGTGTGGGTGAGGAAATTAGTTTTCTTTGTTGCGGTGCCTTCCAAACAAATCCGTTATTTCTTCTCTTCATTGCCTCGGTCCCTTGATGTGGCACTAAATTTTGCTATGTGCTCTTCGTGACATTTCCTCTCACTCTAGAATGCTCTAGTAACAGTTGATGCTAAAGTTCAGCTGAAGTGTTCCTTGCAGCTAACCACAGCAACATTTCTTTGTCTTTGTGATCAGTTGGACGCACGTTATTTGGCATGCCTTTTATAACACAAAACGTATCTTTTTTTTTGTTTACTGAACAGTCCGGAAAAAATCGGGGACATCTGTCCCGACTGGGACAGCGCGGGCAAAGTCTTGGACAGTCCAGCAACATTTGGGACGGCTGGTAACACTTGTTTAGGCAAGTGTATAAAAATAAAAAAAAAATTGTCGAGCATTGTCGAGCTTCAACTGCTAACCCGTAAAGGTCTTTTTAAAAGTTAACATAACCGAAATACAGCAGTGTCGTGGGGTGAAGTGCTTGCAGTGTATTGCAGTAATGCATGCATAACGCACGCGTGTGTGTGTGTGAAATGGAAGCGTAGCACTGCAATTAGGCCTAATGCGATGCGCCGTGCTGTGTCTCATTACTGGTCATGCGACAGACGGCATCAGCACCAACTTCAACCTTTGTAAAGAGTCGATATGTTCCCCCCATAATTATATTTTTTAATTGTGGCAAGTGATTCACACTGCAGTAAACTTCTAGTATATCGCATGAATAATTTAAAGTTGTTGCATGGCCCCCAATAAAGAAGTGAAAAATACCTGTGACAGACTCTTTGGTACTCCAGATTTTGTGCCATCAGATATGTGCTCTAAAATAAAGATGATCATTATTATTGAAAGACATACTCAGGCTAGGTATTGGCGATGATTGTGCATGTTTTGCAGATTTCCTTTTAAAAGCTCATGCTTCACTTTATCGGGTTTTCTTTAGTTATTAAACAAAATAGCTCCCCATGAATGGTCTAAAATTAAACACACAGTTTGTCATGGGGCAAGTTGAGCTTAGCAAGAAAATGATTTACGAAAACCATTCTGCCGCATAACTAAGAGCAAGGTGGTTTCACAAAACATGTTGACCTGAGATGATGGCACGTGTTCAAGCATCTTACAAAGGCTGCTTGTTGTTATAATGTGGCTGTAATTGGACAAATGTCTGTCATCAGGTGTGGAGATACATCGCATCTCTGATGATCAAGTTTTTAAAGAATGGGTTTTCAGGGGATGCTAAAGACTTTTTTGAAGGGGTGAGCATTAGAGAGCATTACTTTATTAGTCTCCAATTTCATTAGGTAAGCACTGAGGCTTGCAGGCATGCTAAATGAGCTATTGCAGAAATATACATAATGAAGTTGTCGAGAAGACTTTGTTAACAGTACATTTACAGGCTTCACGCAGAATTTGCTTTCTAGCAGGCTAAATTTACTTTTGCTGATGCTTCCGATGGCATCATTGCACTTCGTAAGCACTGGTTTTATGCACTGCACGTGACGATCTTGTTTTTTCAAGGTTCATGTACTGATTAAAAAGTATAGGATCAAGAAACTTACATGCTGTCTTAAGGCATAATCAGGCTCACCATAGAGGTAAGTGGTGACATTTTAGTGAGATATATGTGGGAGGTCTGTGTACATAACATCATAGTAATCTTTCAATGCTGTAGCTTTATTTGTGTAACGAGTGAAGCTTCTTTTCCTGTTAAAAACTTCTGCCAAGCAAACAAGTTCCTACAGTAGGATTTGCCCTTGGGTAAAGCTGGTGGTAAGAGTGAGCTTATTTAGAAGCCCTTCAAGAGTACCCACTGAAGGAGTTAGTACCTATAGGGCAAAAATTCCAGTGCACCAAGAAAGGCAAGGGAGGAGGGTGCAGGTTAACATTTCAGGAGGGTATCTTCTGGACATCATCCTTTTCTGGCCACAAGCTTGTATGGCCAATGTTTAGCAGACTCCTACTAACATTGGTATAAATGTTGCTTCTCTATTGCAAGATGACACACCATATACATTTTGAGAGTCTCCTCACCACAAGCCCTTACATTAGCCTAAAAAATATTTTTTCTGCGGTGCCCCTTTTTTGTCCTAAACAGTTGTCTCAAGCAACAATATGCACATTGTGACAGTCTAGCTGGTGACCACAGAGATGGCTCCTGCCATCATGATGTATACTCCACTCAAAATGTAAGACACTGCAAAATCATAGTCCGGTGTGCGTGCATACGACCTTGAACATGTAAGCAGTGACCTTTCTCTTGTGTTCTCAGCGCTGGCACATGCTTCTCGCACACCTCTTCAAGATTGTGACAGTGAAATTAGTTCTGGCAATGCTGTCTCAGAGGTAAGACTGTGTACACCCTTAGGAACACCATGGTGGAGCGAGCAGAGGTTCATATCAAATGTAGTAATAAACTGGCAACACCGTGGTGATATAAGCACACTTGCATTAATTTATTACATTTTTATTGAGGCTGACATCACAGAGCTAAGCCTAGTTGTGATCTCTTTTCATTATTGTCTACATAGTTTTCCCGTTGGTCACAGCACAGGAAGAAAAATATCTCTGTGGGAGCACCATATTTTAAGCTTGCATGACTCCAATGAAGCACTGTGCGAACAGATATATTGAAAATGTCAATACTTCGGGTCCTATAAATGGTGAACTGGTTGTCACATTCAGCCGGTGATCCAGCAGGAGCTTTAGCATATACTCTAAGGTCATTTTGCATCAACAATGCCACATACAATAGTTTAACAATGGTTGTTAATGGGCAAGATGATGCATAGCTTCAGGGAGGTAATTAAGCTAAGAGGGAAAATTATAGATGCCTAAGCACCACTGGAAAAATGAAAAAGCACAGAAAAAGAGCGGCAGTCACAGCTGAACTACAGAAAATATTTACACTGCACCACACATTCGCATCGTCTAGAATTTTCTCTAATAATGTTATACCAACCTGCCCAGCAACAAGTACTCCTAAGGTAATAAAGTGCAGAATAACACTTGCATAAGACAGGAAACACAGGACACGAGTTAACTGCCTTCTATCTTTGTTTGTGGCTTTAGTAGAAAATATATAAAGAAACAGACACATGTGCAGAGTGACGGTGTGCAATGTCACAGTCATGAAAAACATCACTTAACATTGCCTGCTCGAGAAACTTTCCTTGTTTTCAAAGTTTCAACAAATGTGTCACAATTATATACACCACTTTTTTTCCAGCTTGAACTGCTTCCAACAGTTCACATCTATCAGGACTGCTTCCTGTAATCTTTGTCTGGTATTTAATCTGAACTGACATGCCATAATACTTACACACAATCAGCCAGGTTTGTCTATCTACCCTTAACAGCCTGTAAGTCCACGTGTAACAACACCCGCTCCACCCTTCCAGTGGTCATAGTTCATACGGGTCATTATATCATTCAGTTAGCTGCCTAACTATACTTTTATTCATTCACTTCATATTTCTTGAAAATAGAGATATGTGAACTCTACAACTTTTTTGCAAAAAAACAAATGAAGTATAAGTATAACACTTGCTATGATGGCTTAATTAAAAAAAAATATTTCACGATGATGGCCCAGAAGCTTTCTCTAGAAAACATGTAAAGCCCATATGGAGAAGTATGTGTCCCAGAGAAATTCTGAAACTGCCAAATTCGAAGGGTGTGCAAAATATTCTACGATTTTACATACCAAGTTGAACACTGTTCTATTTGATTCAGTCACCATTATTTGTAGAACTAAATATTTTATACTAGTTTGATGAAATTTCAAATGTTAAGTGCACTGAAATAAAGAGAAAATGTGTAAAAGTATTATAAATTTCATCCCTGGTAGGTTATACGCATTAAACATGACAGCTTATCTAGTGCAGCTGGCTGCTTCGCTCTAGGAAAGTGATTTTGCTACCTATACAATTGGCACTTACCCTTTCTTAACACTTATGTAAATTTTAAGGGCTTGATGTTGTCGCCAGATAGTCGATTGCTACTTTTAGAATTGCTAGGAGTCCTTATCATAGCTGCAAAGGGAGATACAGCCAGTATTTGATGTACTTGTTTTTATATTACAATGAAAATAATACATCAACTGGGAAATAGCAATGAAACATTTTGTATTAAAGTTTATTTCAAATTCGTTTTGCTGCACAACTTGTGTACCAAACAGTGGCCGACAACCATTGGGTGTATTGGGTGTATTTGCACCGTGCTCTGCCATGACGAAGCACATGCATGAAACTTCAGAGACACGAGCTCATGCATGCAGGTGCAATTATTATGTAGTCGTCCCTTGAAACATCCTTGGTAATTTTAAATACTTGGCTGGGCAGATGTCTGTTAAATTATTCTCGAATGTCCAGGCTGACTACAAAATGAGCAATGCTAATAATGTTCATGGCTTGTGCCACAAATTTTTTACCACTCATTCTTTAAAAATATTTCCTAACGCTGTTGTTGTACAACTAAACAAGAATATGTATATGCTCTTTAGCATACTGTTATTCACAAACTAAATGCCAGTTCATTAAAACTCAAGATAGTTAAACATTCATATTCCATAATTACGATCAAACTACAGGTGAGTTACCACAACAACCAATCTTGCACTGATGTCATTATGTTTTCATTATGAATTTACTAATTTGCATGCTTGCTTCTTTTTCACAGAGTATGCATATAATTATACAAGACACCACAACTAACTCATTTATCAACTTCAGTATTTTATCACTTTCAATCAACCATCATATTGCAAAGTCTTGAAACAAGCCACTTTTAAGACCCACAAGTTTTCTTGTGCCCTTACAGTGCATCAAAGGCCCTGAAGTGTCAAACAGGCCAAAAGGCATTGGTAAGGCTTGTTCATAGGCATTGGACAAATCTGTTTACAAAATGTGTTAAAGGCACATGCGTGCACATGTTTTGGTTTGATTGTACATTAACATTAAGAAAGGAAGGAGTGGTGCGACATTTCTGGCACAAGCCAAGCATGTGGTTAGCATTGCTAACTTTCACTTCACTTCACTTTATTACCTTAAAGACCCCGGTGAGGGGGTATTACATAAGGGGTAGGTTAACAAATGGAGGTTACAGAGAGTGATCTTCTGACAAACAATATGTATTTATGGTTTGCGCAAACGTTGATGAACACGTGATGGCTGCAATGTCCTGGGGAAGGCCATTCTAGTCCACTGCTGTGCGAAGAAAAAATGAGGCAGCAAAAGTAGTAGTGCGAGCGCGTGCGCATGCGGCTGAATAAGGATGGGTTGTGCGGTGAGATACGCGCGTTGGTGGGATGATGTAAGGTGCTTGATTGAGGGAACTGTGAAAGAACTTGTGAAGCAAACAGAGGCTGGCGATGCGGCGACGCACAGAAAGATTAGCAATATTAATGTCCCGTTTTAGGGATGATATGCTTATGTCGTACGAATATGAAGAGTGAATGAACCTAGTGACACGATTTTGTACAGATTCTATTTCGTTTATTAGGTATATCTGGTGCGGGCTCCAGATGGGCGCTGCATATTCTAGTTTAGGTCTGATGAGCAATTTGTAAGCCAGAAGCTTTATGTCTAGTGGTGCGTGATGCAAATGACGCTTTAGGAAACCGAGGGATCTGTTCGCGGATGATATGATGTTGTTGATGTGTGTGTTCCAAGAAAGGTCAGATGTTAAGGTGATGCCTAGATATTTATATGACTGAACTTGTTCGACAGTGGAATTAGAGATTAGGTATTAGAATGATAAAGGATTACGCTGGCGTTGAAATGAGACAAGTTTGCATTTAGTGGGGTTAAGCTTCATTAACCAAAGATCCCACCACTGTTGCCCGAGATCCAGATCCTGTTGGAGTGTAGTTTGATCAGAAATGTTAGTAACTGTGCGATAGATGACACAGTCGTCGAGAAATAAACGGATATGGGAAGATACATGAACAGGAAGATCATTAATATATATTAGGAACAAGAGGGGTGCGAGTACAGATCCTTGGGGGACGCCGAATGTTACTGAGAGGGAGCTAGAACGGGTATTTTCAATGGAGACAAACTGAGAGCGGTTAGTAAAAAATTGTCTGATCCATACAAGAATGTTGGGGTGCAGGTTCAGCTGGGAAAGTTTTAACAGTAGGCATTTGTGCGGTATCTTATCAAAGGCTTTTGCGAAGTCGAGAAAGATTGCATCGGTCTGAAAGTGACGGTCGAGAGAAGAGTGTATATCATGAATAAATATGGCAAGTTGGGTTTCACAGGATAATGATTTACGAAATCCATGCTGGGAAGAATGAAAAAAATTGTGGTCAAGAAAGTTCATGATGTGTGAATATATGACATGTTCCATAATTTTGCAGGGGACGCTTGTTAGGGAGATGGGTCAATAATTTAGGGGGACTGTCTGTTACCTGATTTGTGGACTGGAATGACCTTTCCCTCCTTCCAGTCGTCTGGTGAAATTCCTGTTTCGAGTGACAATGAGAACATCATAGAAAAGTACACTGCAATAATTTCCTTAGTATTTTTTAACAATTTAGAGTTAATATTGTCTACACCAGCTGATGATAAAAGTTTTAATTTGTCAATGAGTGATGAAATTCCACTAACGGATAACACAACAGGGGCCATCACTGGTAATGTCGTAATAGGTGGCGTAGGAAATGGTCCGTTGGCTTCTTTAGTGAATACTGATGAGAACGCGGTGTTAAAGATATTGGCATAAACAGTGTCGCTTACGTCTTCATTTTTATCATTTGTAAGCGTGATTTCTCCTGTTAGTTGTGGGTATATGATTTCCCAGAATTTTCTAGGGTTAGATTTCAGAATTTTAGATAAATCATTGTGATAGAATGTCTGTTTCGCTGTTCTAATTTCAGCATAATAAGCATCTTCCACAGCATAGTACTTGCCCCATGCGCACGCATTACCATTAAACTTCACAGCTCGGAAGTGGTGCTTTTTTTATTTTCAAGTGTTTTCAAACTTTTGTAAAACCATGGTTTATTTTTATTGGCAGTAAAGCTCACTGTGGGGATGAATTTATTAGTCAAGTCAGTTATCTTGTCCTTAAGCATCAGCTGGCTGTCATTGAGAGAACAGGAACCGAGATTGAGTTCGAAGTATGGTAGGAAATCTCGTAATTCACGATTAATGAATTCATAATTACCCTTATCATACAAGTGAATCGTTTTGCGGAAAATGTGGCGTATTTTTGGGGTGAAGTTAAATATGGTATGAATGACTTTGTGATCGCTGATTTCACGTAAGTATGCAATAGATTTTAAGCTTTCGGGGCTATTTGTTAGTACCAGGTCTAAAATGTTTGAGGATTCACTAGTGACGCGCGTTGGTTCGGTTACCTGTTCGATGAGGTTAAAGTTGAGGCAAACATCGACGAATTCTCTTGCTTTAGTATTTCCCGAGGTTGGTGAAACCTGATTGAGCCAATTAATGGAGGGAAAGTTAAAATCACCATAAAGCAGAATACGTGCGTTAGGGTGTTTATTAGTTAGCTGGGATAAGATTTCGTTAAGTTTGCGGGGGAAGTCTGGGTCAGTTCGAGGGGGCCTATAGCATACGCCAAGTGTTATTGCTTCGGGAGGGGCACGGCATATTACCCATAATGATTCTAGTTGTGAAGATGTGTTGATTAGAGAGCATGATAGTTCTTTTTTAGTGGCGATGAGTATGCCTCCCCCATGTGCATTTTTACGATCGTGACGAAAGAATACGGTATTTATACCGCACTAACTTTATAGCTAGTGCGGGAGTTTCAGATTAACACCACCCTAATTTTTTAGCAATATATCTATAACATGTGGTACAAATAGTTTCTGTTAGTAATTTCACAAATGACAACACTATTATCAGCAAATCATGACGAAATTTAGATGATAGCAAGGAAGGGGCATTGGTAGTTAAAATTAGAAATAAGCTGGGCTTAGCTGAGCACAAAGTGAGTTCAATTTCATGCGAAGCATTCAAAGTACTAAACTTTGTTCGGTAGTGCCAAGGTCCAGATGGCTTAATTTTAAAGTAAATGTTTATGACTGACCGTGTCAAATGTGTTAGAAAATTCTAAAATAATTCAGTCTATGAATCACTGCATCAAGAGAATGGCACAATTTATGAGTAAATAAGTGGAGTCTAACTTTGAAGCGTAGTTTTAAATCTATACTGCGTAGTGTTGTATGAAATGTAGGGCGATATAGACGTACTTAGCTGCTGAATAAGCTTTGTTAGAATATAATAATAGTAGTGGTATTACAACATATGTGCAAGTTAAAATGAGAAAAAATAATAATAAATTTCTTAAATCCCAGAAGAAAAAAAAGAAAAAAAAATTACAGCATATTCATGGAATGATTGATGATGAGTGGACTGAAGCGTCCATCCATGCATGCGTCTATGCGTCCGATCGCGTTCGAGAATGCAGATGACGCATGGGTAACACCGATGAGACACGTGCCAAAGGAACCGAGCGCAAGCGTCTTTAACGTGCCCGCCACTGTGCTTCGTTCATGCCCCACCAACGATCCACTACGTATGGTGACTATAAAGGAGACTGAAAGATCCGCATGTTCTATGCATACCCAGGCACAGCCCCCCCATGCATCCAATCTGAGGGTAGGGGTACAGCGCCATCTAGTTATCTTTACCCAACTGCAGTTTCTATGTAATTCTTAAGAAAGCGCTGTCTATTATACTGTTCGGCAAATACTGCCTTCTTTTCTTTGTTTTCTCTTCTCTCGGTTATGCGTGACGCTTGTACCATATCTAAGGACACAGTGAAAGATGAGGCATCAGTACCAAAAGGACTTATTTGGTTTGCATTCTTTTATGGTTTGGGGGAAGTATGAATATTTATAGAAACTTGATTTGAAAGTGTACTTATTGAGTGCTTGTGAGTGCCTGTAATGTGTTAACTTAAAACGACAGAAAAAAATTACTTTTGACATGTCGATGTTTATGTCACTATGAATTAATTGAAACAAAATCTTTAGTCTTGCTATTTTTGCCCTACTTTGTAGTGTTAATAGACCAGCTTTCGTTTGCAACTCAGTAGAAGAATTCGTTAGATTGCATTTGTTATAAAATACCTCATTGCCTTCCTGTGCACCCCCTTTTAATCCTCGGAATTAGTCACTTTGTATACGGAAACCAAACAATACTATTATAATCATGTTAGTAATATATTCATTTATTATTATTATTATTATTATTATCATCATTGCATTGATAACATTGCACTTGATTTGCAGTTTACTCATTAAATCTGTATTTCACTGTTACACTGTTCAAGGCAGTATTTATAATGTCCTTACAGAGACCTACACATTTTAACTGCATTTAATGGACTCAGATATATCAGCCAGTCTTGTGGCACACCCTACAGGACAAGAATATTTTCGTCATTTCAGGACATCCCGGGGATGTTTCGGATTTTTGAAGGAGGTACGTATTAGGGAATGACTGATGCACGGCTACCCGTTTTTCATGCAACCTTACCTTATCTCCAAAAGATCAGGTGATGGCAGTATGAGGCAAAGCAGTTAGACCTTTTCAAAGTAGCTTTCTGCCTTTCTATATATTGCAGTCCCATGTCCTCCTTTGGCAGAGAGGTGCTAGGCAACAGGAGGTAAGGGAGTGCCAGCCCCTTTAAACTTCGATGCAGCACACAGCAATATTTGGTTGGGCATATGTCCTGTGCTTTACACAAACTGTTTTTTAGTTGTTTGCACTGCTTGAAATACCCTGTGCCTTTTTGAAATGAAACTTGTACTGGCATACAATGAACTGTAAATGTTGTCAGCATTAGATGTACAAAAAAAACCATCATGAAGGCAGTGAGCCCTTATCACTTATTTGCCTCGCACTACAGCTATTCTGGGATGAACAGAATGGCCATAAGAAAGATAATAATAATAATAATAATAATAATAATAATAATAATAATAATAATAATAATAATAATAATAATAATAATAATAATAATAATAATAATAATAATAATAATAATAATAATAATAATAATAATAATAATAATAATAATAATAATAATAATAATAATAATAATAATAATAATAATTCACACCGACTGGTTTCATTATAACAAATGATTCCAGCTGATTCCATTTCCAGGCCAGCTGGTTTTATTTTCAGTCTCTAGTGGTTCATGCTGGGACCAACTGGAACATGTTGCTAATCTGTTGGCTTGTACTTAGTCCCAGCTGTATACAGCCATGGTTTCAGTTAAAGTGAACTGAAACCGTGGAGTATTTTCACCTGGAAAGGAAACAATGTAGAAAGTGATGCATCCAAAGGCAGAAAAGAAAACAAAGAGGAAAGATAAAACAGGGAGCAAAGCAAGAAAAAAAGGCGAGCTCTCAAAGAGAAAGAGAGAAGAAAAGAGAGAAAGAAGGAGGCACACGCACACTGAACTTCTCTCGCCCTCATTTTTGAGGGCTCCTCGTTTTTTCCCTATGCGTCACTTTTTTACCATTACCTGGCTAAATTTTCACTCCTATACACAGATCAACTGAATTGATGGCGCACTCAGATTTAGTGTACATGCTCATTGTCACATCCTGTCCCAAAATTCTCATGCCTGTCGTGCCAGAAAACAGCTTTGCGATGCAAATCACTATCGTGCAGCTGAGGAGCTGTATCATGCACAGATAATAATGTCAGCCTGATCGCACGAAGTAACGGTAATAACTTAGTAGTACACCATGCATAACACAAGCGTTCAGTGGGCCCTTAAGTTATGTCATCTTAACTGCAGAAGTGCAAGTTGTGCTTTGCCAGCACTTTCCTCAACTATGAGCTATACACTACAGCTGTGTTTTGCATGAATATAAAAGAGAGTAGTGCTTGAAATGTTAAGTACACTGATTATACAATTAAAAATATGGTAATCGGCATTTCTAAGAGTTACACTTTCTTGTAAAAAAACTGACACATACCTACGTCAAGATTCATCTTGTGCCTAAAGTACATCTTGCCCAAGGATATTTCTGAAAAATTCAGCATATTCCACGTAGCTACGGAATCGACCTTATGCGAAGCATGCGGAGGCATGCTTAGCGTGACCATGTTGTGATTTTTTTATAGCGGCACGTCATGAAATTACACCAAATATACGTCCAAATGTTCCACACACAGACATACATTGAAGAATTCCAAGTGTTTATATAACCAGTTGTTTGCACTTGTGCAATGATGCAAACATGAACTTGAGCATTAGGAACACCAGAATCAATAAGCTGGTATGAAGTGCTGGTGCTAGTGAGGATGGTAGCCCTGGACGCTGCTGCATAAATCAACTTCAGTGCATGGCACCAAGCAACAATTGACGTTAACTTGACATCACAGCTGCATCATAGGAGTACATATGTAATGTTTAAAAAGCTGGATTGCCACCACTGCAACCACTATTAACGTTTCATGACCATATTTCTACAGTCAGACCTTGACACTGTCTCAACCTGGTGCAATAAATGGCTTATGACTCTCAACTCTAACAAATCTAAATGCATGTCAATAACCCGGCGATCTATTTCTCCCCCCTGTACCTACAGAATTAACGCCGTTCCCCTCCAGCATGTCTCTTCATATAAGTACCTCGGCGTTTACATTACCAACAATCTATCTTGGCACACGCATGTTACCTACATCCGTAATAACGCTAACCGAACGCTAGGATACTTACGCCGCAACTTTTCTCGCGCTCCGCTGTCCCTCAAAATTCTATTATACCGATCACTAATTCGCCCAAAGCTTGAGTACGCGTCCGCTATATGGGATCCCGTGCAGCAAAATTTAATTAACGCGTTAGAATCTGTTCAGAACCGCTCAGTTCGGTTCATTTGTTCTAATTATTCCCGTACTGCTAGCATATCAGAAATGAAATCTAACCTTGACCTACCCAATTTAACTGTCCGGAGGAAACTGGCGCGACTGCATTTTTTTCATAAGATATTTTTTCACAATCCATCAATGAAGCGAGACCTCATTTCACAACCGTCATACCACTCATCGCGCATTGATCATCAGCATAAGGTTGCCATTCCGTTTTGCCGCACCAAATTCTTTTCAGCAGCCTTCTTACCGAAAACAGCCGCCGATTGGAACCACCTTCCCTCTTCCGTTGTATCAATAACAGACCCTTTGTTATTCAACACTGCAATTTCTCAGCAATGCTTGTAACTATACGCAGTTTTCATTATCTATCTTTGTCTTGTATGTGCTTGAATTCTTGTACATTTTTAGTTGACTTATGTTGCCTTCCTGATTTGCGCATCTGATACTTGTTTCTTTATTTTCTCTTTTTTTCTTGTGTGTTTTATATATGTTGTACCCACCCCCTCTGTAATGCCCTACGGGCCCTGAGGGTATTCTAATAAATAAATAAATAAATAAATAAATAAATAAATAAATAAATAAATAAATAAATAAATATTAAATTATTAAGCTATTTGAAAAGTAGGTCCGAGATCTGGCGTGGCTTTGTTGTAGAATATGCTTGATTGCCGCGCAGAATGCTTGGGTTCGATTTCTGATGTAACCGCGACATTTATTCTTTGCTGCTGATGTAAGGCTTTTTAAATGCGAAGCATCTCTGACTCACGTGTTTAACGCCGTACGTACATCCGTGCGAACGCACTGCAGCGCATTTCTCTCGCCGCAGGTATTGGAGCACTGCCAAGTAGGTCAAGTCGCAGCTGCGCTTTAACGTCTCACACGCAGCAGCTGCCAGCTCCTCCACCCGCTCATAACACACATCTCTCCCACTTCCCTCTCTCCACCATCAGAACGCTCGACCGCACGTCGAGTGGAAACACTTTTTTAGCTCATTATCTGCGATGAAACTTACACGAAAACCAACCCGCTTCCCATGTCTTTGCGTTTCAAACGTTTGCTGAGTAAACATTACACCGAGTTTGCTTCCAGCCGTTCTTCCAGCACCCACGTCAACGCTCGTTTCAACTGGGTCAACGACGTGCGCACCACTGCTGCTTCGCATCCCAGCAGGGTTCACTTTGGGGAAATGGTTTATGATTTCTCAATGCTCACGCATCAAAATTTTCCCTGTGTGTTCTCGTCATTCCTGGGTAGATGCAAAAAATTAAGTGTCAATTACTTGGGGCACATACCCGCCCGCGGGTATGTGTCACTGTTCAGCAGGAAGCGTTTGACAACGCGCGTAACAGTATTGTGACCTTATTCATGTCTTCACCAGCGCGTCGTATTCGTCAAACTATGGAACCCTCCCATACTAATTTTGGTTCACACCAAGTTAAGGAGGTGATTACGAGAGCACCCAGACATGAGCGGCTAGATAGATAGATAGATAGATAGATAGATAGATAGATAGATAGATAGATAGATAGATAGATAGATAGATAGATAGATAGATAGATAGATAGATAGATAGATAGATAGATAGATAGATAGATAGATAGATAGATAGAAGAAATGCTTCGCCTGTAATATCTTTACTCGCATTAGTAAAACAGCAACGGTAAAATAAATATGAATTACCTTTCTTAGGTTTAACCAATCACAAGAAGGCTGTTTGTGTATGACGCGTTTTTGTTGATAATCTGCATGCTGTGAAAGAGCTTTTCGTATTGCTCTGCACATGTGCGTTAATTTGTTCCATTTATGCACTTGGAACTGCATGCATGCTTTCATGACGCGAGGACGCGCGTTGCTGTTACATGCAGCATTCAGTATTTCTTTTGTCGAGCTACACGATAGGACATGGCACAGCGCTTATAAAGCACTGCTCAGTGCGCCATGTCCACTTAACCTCAGGGCGCATAAAGACCTTACAGAGGGGGTAGTGTTATACAAAAAAAGGCGACAAACACATCATAGCAGTAGAACATATTAATGAAAATACATGCTCAAACAAACTAAGTTACAATAGGCTGAAGACGTAATTCGTTAGTGCAGCCTTGAATGATGACGCATCCTCCATGCAAGCAACAGAATGCGGAAGGCGGTTCCACTCAGTGCTCGTTTTCTAAAAAGGAGTCTGAAAAAAATTAGTGCAGTAAAAAGGAATGAAAACCTTGAATGAAAAAGGAATGAATATGCAATGATATGTATGAAGATGCCGAGATGATTTCCTGTTTAAGTGAACATTCATGGTAGCTGATCTTTTGAAAAAAAAATACATGGGACATTTTTCTTCGAAGTTTCAAATTTGTTAGTCCAAGGTCTGATTTCGTTAGTGAAATGCTAGCTGAGTGGGAATGATTTGAGTGTGTGAAACGCGCTGCATGTTTCTGAACTGATTCAATTATAGTTGTTAATATCTTTTGACCAGATTTCAAAGATGAGCAGCATATTCCAGCTAGGGTTTATTTAATGTTTTGTAGAGTTGTAATTTTAAATGACATGAAGAGTTGGAAAAACTTCTGCAAATGTATCAGAAAGACGTAGGCGTACCAGCCGGTGGGGGAGCAAGGGGGACGCAAGCCCCCCCCCCCCCTCCATTAAGAAAACTTGGAAGGCTGAGCCACCCCACTTTTGACAGTGGTCACTCTTGGCTGCACGCTGGGGAAACGAACAAGTAAGGTGTAATTATTTATCACAACAGCATTTACTCAATTGTGTTTCTATAGGAGAATGAAATTGTTACAAGAATATGTTACAACATAGTGTAATTTTGCCAAGATTTCTGCTTTGATAATGTTCCTTGTAGGTTCATATATATATGTATATATATATATATATATATATATATATATATATATATATATATATATATATATATATATATATATATATATATATATATATATATATATATATATATATATATATATATATATATATATATATATATATATATATATATATAGTCAAGATACACGAGCAAGAGATTGGCTTGCCCGCCCACTCACGAAATAATTGGTACGCCACTGCAGAGAGATCTGTTAGCATTGTTAGTGATGTATTCAATGTGTGCATGCTAACAAAGATTATTGGCAATCTGAATTCTGCGGTATTTATATCATGTTACCTACTCGAGGTTGATGTTATTGATGGCATAGCCGAAAAATTTTGTCGAGTCGAGGCGATGCAATAAATGCATGATTTAGCATTTATAGTGGGATTTAAGAACATAAGCCGTGCGAGCAGTTGCTTTATATGTTATTCAAGACAGATTGAAGAATAGAGTTATCATGCTGATTAGTGATTTCATGGCCTAAAATGCAATCAGCAAATAGTTTATTGGGACTATTAATTACTGTAGGTAAGTCATTAATATAAATTAGAAATAACAATGAGCCGAGAACAGAGCCTTGAGGGACGCCCGACTTTACATCACAACAAGGGGATGCAGCATCAAGTTGCAAATTGAGTATGGTTATCCAGTTCAAGATGCTAGGGTCAATGTTAAGAATACTAAGTTGGAGAAGTAGTAAGCCATGAGACACCTTGTCAGAAGCTTTAGCAAAATTTTAAAATATACAGTGAATAATATGGCCTTTGTCAAAAGTAGAGGAAATGTTATGGTTAAACAATATTAGTGTTGTTTCGCATGAGTAGTTTTTGCAAAACCCATGCCGAAAAGAAGTAAAATAAAGAGTTTAATGTGAGGAGGGAAACAAAATTAGTAAATAGGACGCGATGCTTAAGCGATCCTCCCTGCACTCAATGTGGGATCGTCTGCTGTTGCCTGGCCAGTTTGGGCTGCGGTTCTGGCAGTTTGCACCATTCCTCTTGGTGTAACCGGGTAATGTCCCGAATGCCGATACGCGGGTGCAGTAGCTCTTGCGGTTCTTGCTCGGCCGCAGGTTAACGTTTCTCAGGCATGGCAGTCAGCGATGATGTTGCCTGCTACCTGTGAGTGAGCCGGAACCCACACAAGCTCTATAGAAACATGAATTTAGTAACATGATATGTGAGACACCACAAATGTCTGTGCACAGAAATTTCTTAGCTTTTTTTTTTTTTCAACTAATGCAACTGCTGTACAGTCGAGCCCCTTAATCTCTGTTCGTTGTCACAATTTCTTTGCAGTAAGAACTGAAAAATATGCAAATCTTGCAATTACACAGCACAATGAAAATTTATTTAAGGTTGTTGGTGACCTTGTTCTGTTTCATATAATGACATTGCTTTGAAGGAGTTTGATGGTTGACCGCTTAGTACGCTTTGCATAGCTCCGTCACAGTCGTGGGTGCTAAAGAATGTGCGAGCGTTGTTAAAAGCATCAACAACTTCACCCGAACTTGCTTTGCGGCTTTCCTCCTTCTTGTTGTCATCCTCATTTTTCTTTGCGCCCAGTAAAAGAGGTGTGCAAACACCCCTGCAACTTCGTTAAGTCACAATATATGTGGTTAAAAGCACACTTCCCGCTTTCTCTCTCCTCAAACCTCTCCGAGGCTGGCGCCGAGTTGGTTTTGGCTAGATGCTGTCACGTGGGACTGCTCGCAGCCCTCGTTTGTTTACAGCCACTCTCGATTACCAACTTTGCTTTGGAAGCACGGATTCGATGGTGAACAACGCATCTGCTTTTTGGATATGCACTTGTCCTTTAGTGCGCGTTGAGCTGCGAAATACCTTTCACCCTAGAATGACCTTGCTGTTGGATGCCATCGGTGCCTGTTCATGTCGACCGAAAGCATTTCATGATGCCATCTGTTAAGTGTAACGAGTTGCGACAAAAGACATGATTGCATAGAATCAGAATTAAGTATTTCAGGCAGCCCCGCCGTGGTGGTCTTGTGGCTAGGGTACTCGGCTGCTGACCCACAGGTCGTGGGATCGAATGCTGGCTGCAGCGGCTGTATTTCCGATGGAGGCGGAAATGTTGTAGGCCCATGTGCTTGGATTTGGGTGCATGTTAAAGAACACCAGGTGGTAGAAATTTCCGGAGCCCTCTACTACGGCGTCTCTCATAATCATAGGGTGGTTTTGGGACGTTAAACCTCACATATCAATCAATCAAATTAATCAAACCAGAATTTCAGGCAGACATTTTCCACTCCACTTTGCGATTTAAGTTGCAAGTCTATCACTATGAGTATGGGTCTATCACTATGAGTAAGGCTTGCTTAATTTAAAGCCTGCTTTAACACTGTAGACATGACCTACTGAGTCAATGAGTGTGTTCGTTGTTTAGGAACCTCACGTAGATGTGCAATTTCGCATGGCAGTCTTCGTGCTATTAAATGTGAAGATTTATATTCACGACTGGAGCTCTTGTGAAGGAATCACTTACGGTGGCATGCTAGTTAATTAATTTGCTAGCTAGTTATTTCAGCGGTATAGTTTGTATGTCAGACACCTCCACAAGGCGTTCCTGCAAAATATGGCTGGTGAATCTAACCACTTAATGAAATAACTACTGCCGTTCGAATGTATCAGCTATAAATTATGTGCACCAAAAAATGTATCAGCTATATGCCTCCCCCAAACACTAATATTGGCCGTCGGCAACATTGCCGTCGTACGTCGGCGGCATCTATGCGAGCTGTTGCTTCTACTGACAGTCATTGTGCCTGCTCTCTGCACATGTTGTATACCTTATGCGGCACTTCACAGAGCTCACATTGGCCAACGTGACACTCGTTTAGATAATTTTATGGTGAGTTTGACAGCTGGTGTGCAAGCTCTCATAGCACTACCTGGCAAGCAAGCGCTCTCTCCACGAAAGGGCGTCTGCTATGCAAGAACAAGGCAGGCGGCACCACTTTCAAAACGATAATGTAAAGAAGACTGTGTGGGAGCACTGTGAAAAGAGTGTGACACGCTCTCACTGTAATTGTTGGGTTTCAATAATAAGTAGCATCAGTTGCTGCCCAGTTATTTAACGCATGGTTTCATAAGAATGCGTCACAGTCTGCAGTTCATAATTGGGAGAAAACGTTTTGTACCCTGCTGCAATACACCCTGGGGTATAAGGTGTGAGAAAAAAAGTTTTGCTTGTTTTGTGCAACAAAAGATGGTGATCTTCTGGACAAGTGGAGGCGAGCAGTCCTCATTAACAATCAGGTCCTTCGTTCAACTGATTTTGCCTGCAAAAAACATTTCGAGCTCAAATGCTGGTGCAAAGAATGAACAACACACTACAATGAACACGTCCTCAGGAACATGCCACAAAGGGGGACATTGTCAAGGGACACTGTGCCGGTAAAGTTCCCAACCTGGCATACTCGACCAATGTGAGAAAACATTGCATTAAATGCCAAGCTGCTAAGCGCAGTGAAGCAATTGGTTCTGCTGAGGTTTTTTAATAGAGTGTCGCTACCGCTCCTCTCTAGGTATTGCATGTATTTTACTGTCCTAGTTAACCATAGTTTTGTTTCACTGCAGTCTGTGCAGCTTATGTGATGTGACGTACTGTGCTGTGGTGCCTCATGCATGCTCACATAAGCAATGACACAATTGGCAAAAATGGAAAATATATTTGTAACAGAAATTACTTGAGTATGTGAGTAATGTGAGTCCACCTAAACCACTGGTCCTGCAAGGATGTACAGGCACTATTTTACAACTCAAGGCGACACAAAGCACTGCATCACAGGCCCTTAAAAAAGTAAGTGCGCGTACCGCAGCCTGCAGTTGTCGACGTACGTAAGTAACGCTTTCAGTGTTCACAGAGTACACGTCTAGATAACGGAAACTAAATTTCAATATTCAATTCAAAAACAAAAGCAAAATAAAAACCAGCTTTGACTCTCCCTATAGCTCCATTGTGCTACAGAACAAAACCATCCCTCTAGTGGGGCATACATGTTGCAGGTGCCTATTATACAAATGTGTATGTTGATTTTTCAGACATTTTCATGTTACTGGTGTGCGCGCATAGGTATCTGTGCATGACAGCCGTGCCTGTGGCGACAGCCTACATTCGTTTCTACTTTCACAGCATGAGCAGATGATTGCAAGAACTTCGACAAAGGGAAAAAAATGTCAACAAACCCATTTTATTGCCATCAATGGTTCAGCTGCGCTTTCCTTATATACACATATGGCAAGCCAGCGAGACCCTGGTGCACAGATCACTACGTATTGTGCCATCTATTGCAGAAAGAGCACAGCCTTATTGATTTGCCTACCAAATCTGGAGACCAATTCATACACTTCTTACTTTTCCACTGTGGCATGTACTGCTGATGTTGGCAGCATTTCAGAACTCCTCGCATGCAATCAGGTTGGCATCAGCTCACACAAAGTCATATAGACACACAGCACCTGGTGTCGCTCCATTGAAGCTGAAATGCCAAACAACACTGCACGTAAGCAAATTCTGTGAGGTCTTGGCATGCGTTTGGACAGAAGCACATCAGCAAGAAGTTAGGCAGTCTACAGAACATCTATCGAAATTATGGCACTTTATATGTCATGTGCTGACGTAGTTGCCAACAGAAGCATTAGCAAAAAGTATTCTCTTGAAGAAAAAGAAGTCATTTTGCTATCATTATTGTTCAACAACGTAAACAGCAATGGTTGCACCAATGCCTTTTGGCAAATACCCAAGTGCCCGACTTGTGAAATGAGCGGCACTGCAATTTTTTTACATCTACTTTCTCACCTAGTTTAGGAGTCTAAAACAGTCGCATATTACTAACATGTATTGTGAGAGTGCTTTTAAAATCTCTTCGCTGTTGAGAGAGAGCAAACACCTTGTACTCAATGAATGTTCATCATGGACGTTATATTTCTTCATTGCTATGAGAACTTCATTCTTCAGGGCTTCCGTTATGGAGGGGTTCAACTGTAAATGTGCTCCTCTGTGTTCCAGCTAATGGGGTGCCTGCTACGTACAGCCATCAAACAAGCAAGCAAGGACCTTGAGGCAAGCCACAATGGAGCATTACAGCAGCAGCACCAGAAAGAAAAGGACCGCAAGAAGCTTCGATTCCTGCGCAGTGATCAGTCAGAAGGGCTGGCACAGTATTAGAATAATGTAACTAATTTCCCAGCTCTTTCCGCAGACTCTATGCTTGTTGTAGCCCCTACATCTCCATGCAAGGAAATGTGGTCGGACATTGCACGGAAGTCTGATTCTGCTGCCATACAATGTCACAGTCCGATGTCAGTGACACCTAAGGTCGCAGAAACAGACACTGCTCATGGGTACCCTTCACTGCCAATAACTGCAGTGGCATGCACCAGGGCTTCAGCTGTGACTGTTTTCGCTCAAGTAAAACGGCGCCCTTTGCGTGCTCCTGCACTTGTGGGTGGTGTGTGGATGCAGCACAAAGTGAAGAAGACTGGGCGTACTGCCGTGCCACTGTGCTATGCTGCTTTTGAGCAGAGCCCACCTTCTGACTGTGGACCACCCGACGCCTGCGGTGTAACATCCACGGTGAGCCCCCAGTCAGAAGGTGTGGTTCTGCACAAGGGCAGCAGTGCGGCTGACACCAGCGCTTCCACACCTCGTGGTGATCCCCGTGTAGAAAAGGAGGTTAGAGTCGAAAATAGGAAAGGGCACAGTAACAAGAAACCAGTTTCTCCTGCTCTTGTCAGTGGTGCGAGTGTGCACCACAAAGTGACGAAGACTGGGCGTACTGCCGTGCCACTGTGCTCTGCTGCTTTTGAGCAGAGCCCACCTTCTGACTGTGGGCCACCCGACGCCTGCGGCGTAACATCCACGGTGAGCCCCCAGTCAGAAGGTGTGGTTCTGTGCAAGGGCAGCAGTGCGGCTGACACCAGCGCTTCCACACCTCGTGGTGATCCCTGTGTAGAAAAGGGGGTTAGAGTCGAAAATAAGAAAGGGCGCAGTAACAAGAAACTAGTTTCTCCTGCTCTTGTCAGTGGTGCAAGTGTGCACCACTAAGTGACGAAGACTGGGCGTACTGCCAAGCCACTGTGCTCTGCTGCTTTTGAGCAGAGCCTACCTTCTGACAGTGGGCCACCCGACGCCTGCGGCGTAACATCCACGGTGAGCCCCCAGTCAGAAGGTGTGGCTCTGCGCAAAGACTGCGGTGCGGCTGACACCAGAACTTTCTCACCTCGTGGTGAAGACCCTGAACAGGAGCAGAAAGCAACATCAGCAAAATTGTCACACAGCCATATTTGCACAGGTGGAGGAAATCTTTTTGTAGGGAGCACATTCAGCACTTGTAAGGAGTTTAAAGCTAGCTTTGAAGGATGGAAAAGTGAAGGGTTCCATCCGATGCGTATTGAACGATCAGATAAAAACCCATTGTGTACTGAGAAAGATTTAAATAAACCAGACTTTCCTTATGTTCGAGTTAAGTTTGTCTGTTGCCACGCAGGGCATCCAAATCCGAGGGGACAAAATATTTGACCCAATCAACGCTTCAACGGTACAGGTTGCAGCGTTGAACTTAAGCTTGCGCTGCGGGTTTCTCTACAGCTCTATTATGAAGTTGTAAATTTAGCGGATGTGCACAACCATAAAATAGGTCCCGAGATTTTTGTATGGTACAATAATAATCGTGCATGAAGTGCTTCTGAAAAAGAGCAACTTCAGGAGTTGATTTCTTGTAATGTGAAACCTAAAGACCTAAAGGATGCCATTCTGAGGAAAACGGGAAAACACGTTAATTCTCGTGATATTATAAACATGAAGCATAGAACACTTCAAAACATTCAGGACAATGCTCATCATGGAGCCCTTCTGTTAGAAAAAATCAACGGATTGTTTTCTGAAAACTCTGGGTGGAAGGTTCATATTGAAAAGAATACAGAAAATGGTCTCTTGTACATATTGCTTCAATCAGAGCATATGGCCCAGTTACTAGAAAAATACCCTGAAGTGTTATTCTTTGATGGTACGTATAAAGTTAATAAATAAGGGTAATTCTTGCATTGGATTCTGTGTGAAGATGAAACAAGCTATGGGAGGCCTGTATGTTATGCATTTGTCCAGCGGGAGACATCAGAAATATTAAAGTCTTTCCTAGAGACATTCCTTTGTTTGAATCCTGTCGTAGAGGAGAAGTGCAAAATTGTGGTAATGGACAAAGATTTAAATGAAATGAATATAATTGAGCAGCTTCTGTCCAAATGTAGAATGTTGTGTTCGTGGCACGTGTTAAAGTACTTACACACGAAAGTGATGCAGCATAAGTCAGACAGTCTAGATAAGAAGTATGTTAAAGGTGTAATTACGAAACAGGTTTTTGCACATACCGTAGATATATATCAAGAGCACTTGCAGGACTTGGAAGAAGCACTTGAAGATGACAAAGCCCTTCTGCAGTACTTTTATAAAAATTGGCACAGCTGCAAGATCATGTGGATTCATGCTTATCGTGCAAATGCATGTAGTTTAGGAAACAATACTAACAATCGAATGGAAAGCCACAATCAAATGTTAAAAAATTATCTAACACGTGACATGCACTTATTGAAAGCAGTGAAAGCTCTGATAAGGTATGTGACCCATGATGCTCTAGCACTCAGCCATACGCAATATAAAGAAATGAGAACTTGCATTGACACCAGTAAGACTGATAAGTTTTGCATTGAGGTGTCAGCAAAATGCACCAAATATGCCAGAAAATTGGTATGTAAAGAATATGGGCTGTTTATGAAATATCCAGGAGACTGTGTTGTCTCTGATGGCAAATGCACCGTTTTTGTTGGCAGTAAGCTTTATAAAGTTACTAATAATATGAGAACATGCATATGCACATTCAATGCGCAGTACCAGCTGCCCTGCAGGCACATTCTTGCAGCTAAATCAAAAAATAATATGGAACTGTTTGATGAAAGTCGTGTGTCAAAGCGCTGGCTTAAATCTGATTTCGTGCAGATCGACCAGACAGTGTCACCAGACAAACTAAGCATTTTAACCACAAGCATGATAAAAAAGGTACAGCCAAAACTTGATAACTCAGAGGCCAGATATAAATATGCATATGCACGTCTGTTGGAACTTTCAAAGGAAGCTGCTAATGTACTAGCCCAATGTAGCGCAACTGAACTTTGCGAAAAATTGAGAGAGTGAGGACTTTTTCCCAAAATCTTGTTACTTACCCTAGAAATAAGAAACATGATTCACCACTTCCTAAAATAGCACAAAGTAATGAACAAGTTAGTGGGGAAGGAAAAGGCTTAGAAAAGTCAAAAGACGTAAGTAATTCGTGGAGTGTAGACCTGAACGACAATCTATTGGCCAAGTCTGTAGATGATGACACTATGAAGAAGGGCTCCACGGAAGATAAATTGGAACTGAAAGTGCAATCTGGTCAAGTTAAATCTGATTAAAAAGATGAAATTAACTTTACTATAGCCTCGCATGATGATAAGGTATGTCAGGTTCTAGCAAAGACATCGGACACTAGCTCTTCGCCTAGTGATTTTGCACAGCAACTGACAGCGCTTAGCATACCTCTAGTTAAATCCGCTCGCAGCCGACCACGTAAGAGATGTGCACATGATACGAAGCGGGGAGAAAAAAGACTACGTTTGCATGTTTTGAAAAACTCTCAATTTAAAGAGAAGGCACCTGTGACAGTCGTTGGTAGAACAGTGGAAGAAATTAGTGACCCCATAGCTGACGCGATTTGTGGTCTAAATAATTGCAAACCGTACAAAATAACTTCCTCTGATTTAGTGGCCTTACGAGGCACGGGATGGCTGTCAGATGCAATCGTAAATGCAGTGCAATTTATTATTTCGCGTCAGTTTCCTGGTCTGTGATTATCAGGATGTTCTTCTTGGGGAGAGCTTGAAATTTAAGAAGCAAGACAACTTTATTCAAGTTCTGCATATTCCTGGGCATTGGGTTACAGTGACAAATTATGGTGTCCCTACAAACAGTGTTTTTCTGTATGATTCGTTAGACCAGGACATAATGCCAAGTGTAGCAACTCAAGTTATGAACATAATGAGTCTAGCTTCTAACACTCTCACCATTCACGCTAAAGCAGTACAGTGTCAAGAGAACTTCTATGACTGTGGCTTTTTTGCCATTGCTAATGCATTCACCATTGCATCTGGCATCGACACGTGCACCGTTGCTTTTGATAAGACCTTCCTGTGCAGGCATTTAATATCATGTCTTGCAGACAATGAGATGGTGCATTTCCCTATTGCTACAATGCAAGGGCCCAGGGTAAAACCAAAATCAAGTTGCTTTTTTTTCCAAAGTAATATTACATGTTTAAACCATTAAAAAATCAGCCTTAAACTGAAACCATATAGTACTATAGTTGCTGATTTGAGACCTTTCTATAGATTCCAACTCTAGGTTATTAATATACTCGGTCATCATCATTAGCATTCCTAGTTCTTCTGCCCCACAAAGAATTTTAAAATGACATTCTTTGGTCTGTGTTATCCAGTGAGATAACTTTCTGCAGGTGTTATTTATCCAGAAAATAATGCAAACCATTATACTATATACACCTTGCTTTTAAAAACTAAGTGGTTTGAGGAAAAGTTAATAAATTTTGATGACTATCGGTCAATAAAGTGAAGTGTGTAAATAACGCAGGCCAGAAAGTTATTATTTTTGCGGTATATTTTAGGGACCATGAGCATCCTAGCATGTTGCAACCTTTTTAGATGTTTAAGTATATAAATGTATGAAACCTTTTAAAGGGGCCCTAAAGGCATACTGTTGGTGCACTGTTTGTGGTGCATTGTTTGTTCTGTGCTAAGAAAATGCCTTGTTTAAAAAGAAGTTATATATTAAATGGTCAGCATGCTACAACTGGTATTTAAACAACTTTCCAAGTAGGTCTTCTTGACATTTTGTCCCTTGCGTGGCGTGAAATACAGTAGTAGCAGGCGTGGTAGAAGGAAAGTTTTGCTATTATGAGCAGACACTAGTCAGTAGCTTCGGAGAAGCTTCTGTGACACAGGTAGGTAATTTGAGAGAACTTTCACTGCCCCCTTTCCCTCTCCCGTTTTTGGGGGACGATTGAAGCTAGCCATGAGTCTTGTCAACGGCTCTTAGTTCAAAGAATGAAATAGAAAGAACCAAGCAACATTTCATACCAGATTTAGGCACACGTTAAAGAACACCAGGGGGTAGAAATTTCCGGAGCTCTCCACTACGGCGTCTCTCATAATCATATGCTGGTTTTGAGACGTTAAACCTTACATATAAAGAAATAAGCATTTCATACCAGATTTTAATGCGCTGAAATCGTCTTTCCTACTGTGGACAGTTTCAGTAATTACTTTTTCTGAGACTCGACTATGTCATTTTATAGAGTTACAGAGTTTGCAGAATATTGCATGGGTGACTCGAGCCTTATCATACATTTACTTCTTTCTTGGTGAACTAAGCCCTGTAGATAATACTGACGTTTAGGCATTCTTAAGCTTTCACTCATCATTCGAACAAGAGAAATTTTTTGCCTTTAGCGTCCCTTTCAGATGAAGAAAATTTGTTCCTTTGTGATTGAATGCCTGACTTAATTTTCTAAGCTGTGCTATGTGGAAACACATACTTCGGCAAAATGAAAGCTAATGCGGGCAGCTGGTGAAAATTTACTTTTCCAACTGTAAATAAATTTTATGTGATTGTATTACAATGTAAGATGTTCCTAATGCATTAACAAATAGTTCATATTCTGAACATTCCCTAGAAAACAGCATCATTTCTCGTACAAGCCTAAATGTTTGCTATGGCAAAGTTTGATTCCATTAGACTGGCTGCAGTTTGAAGCAGCAGTTCAGCATGGCCTGTATTAGTTTCATATTGTCTAAGTCTCTGGGCGGAGCCTGGCCGCTACAGAGCGCGTTCTCGGGTGGCGGATAGAGAAACGTTCCATGATGTGAAGTTGCACAAAGCTGCTTCATATCATGGTACAGGCAGTTATGCCCGCGGACCAACAGGCATATAGTCATGGTTTATATTAGTGACAACCATATTTTTGCTGCTGTTAGCGGCCAGTGGTTTTTACACATCACCCAAATTTAAGACAGGGCATATACTTAGACATTGTGATGTGCGTGTAACATCAGTGCAGTGCTCATGTTGGTTACCATTTACGAGAACATAACAAGGACCTGCTGCCAGCCATCATGTCCTGGTCCTAACCTGCCTTTGGGAGGCTGACTCAGCCGTCTAGGTTGGCGAGCGGGTTCCTGCTTCTGGTCACCAGCCACGATGGTGCAGTGACTAGCCACCATGGTGCATGCATGGGTAGATCTGTCTGATATAAAGTGTTAATGCAGGCTTGTTAATACGTCGTGAACTTGCTATAAACAGCACTACAACTAGACAAAGAAAGAAGAAACAGAAGCTGCAAGGGACATCCTGTCTCTTGCAGCTCTATCTATCAGATGTTCTGATCTCTCTGCTCACATTTGGAGATTGTTTTCACACTGTGACTGAAGCACTTCTGCCCATGACTTATGGGTGAATTGGGCTTCTCATCTGCTTCAGCCAACAAATACACCTGCAAAGAATGAGTCTGCCACTGTGGATGACACCAGCATTAAAACTACTAGTGACTGTTTTTGTTTCAAATGTTCAGCAGAACTTCATTTAATTACAAAGCTATGCTTGTCTTAGTAGTTTGGTAATGGGTGCAGTTTCAGTGTGATTGTTTTGCTTTTATTTAAAATTACTTTAATTTTAAATGTTTGACATTTGTGTGTGAAAAACTGGCTCATCCTTTCCTGAAACGAGACCCTGCCTCAGTAAAACGATCCTGCATCGCAGGCATGATGGCTGAATGACTGCAGCTGCTTCAATGATGTTTGAGAGCAGCAGCCATAGGCTGGTAGAAAAAGTGGAACCTATTTAAACTCACTCAAGAAATACGTTTCACCATGGAAACTCACTCGGACTCAAATTCACTGAAATTTAGCTCAACAGAACTAATTGGGACTCGCTAAACTGTTTGTCAACCACTCTCACTCAGGCTCAAACTTACCAACATATTACTCAGTTCGGCACGCTCAGACTCGCGATTTGACCTGTGTCTGAGTGAGCGAACAGCTGTCACTAGTCGCGATCCAATAAGAATATTTTTATGAAATATGCAGCTCACATCAGAAATTTTTGCCATGTCCCATGAGCGAGTTTGTAAAGGGAGGTCTCGGCGACCCCCTTATCTCCTAACTTGCGCCTCTGTTCAATAATCGCATGAACGGTTGTGTGTTGACGTATGCTTGAACAGACTTGATTAGCAATGTAAGCAAATATGACGTCGATAGTTATGCTGATAGGCGGGTATATAGGAACATAGGTCAGAAATAAAATGTGGTGCTCACTAAGGCTCACCCATTAGGGCTCACCACCTCAGACTCGCAAATATTTTCCTCACTCGGATTCAAGCTCATTAAAATTTTCCTTAGCCACACTCACTCTAACTCAAACTCATGTAATATTACTCAGTTGTACTCACTCAAACTCACAACACGATCATAGTCCAAGTGAGCCTGGCCCCATTCACGTTGAACGTGCCATGCTCGAATCAGCCAATCGCTGATACAATGGCTGTGATGGGTAATTTTTGAGCTTGTAGCGCAATTCGTCCAGTGAAAGGAAAGCAATTTTTAGGTGAATTTGAACATTTATTGAGAAATTCTGGCCTCGTGCTGCGCAACAATATTTGGCTCACGTGTTCTCGGGAGTCTTCACTACCGATTGGCTGCGTTTTCCGACCATATTCAATAAGTGGTGCAGTGCCCCTTAAACATTGAAGAGGTTTTGCGGCAGTGCGAATTCCCTTGGATAGGTGCTTTCACGGCATAGCATTCTATGCTGCAGCCAAATTACCTTTACAGGAGGTTATGTGCAGATCAATGTTAACTATTTGTTCATTGCAAATACTTCAATATTTTGAATAATTTAAAATCGAGTCGAAACGAGTTTCAATACAGTACTGTTCTTTCAAACATTCGAAGCATTCGAATATTTGTACAATCCTGCTTTTTTTAAATAATATATTTGTCTATTTTGCTCTCTCTACGCAACTGATTTCTCCCCTTCTCTTTGTCTCTTTCTCCTATTTCTAATGGTTCTACCATCTTCTTTTTCACTCTCTCCTTTGCATTCTCCCTTGCCTTTCCCACCCCCTATACTATTTACTATTTAAGGCTATGATTTCTTCTGTCACCATGCGCAAATAGCTGAAGAGTTATTATGCTCAGCTTTCAATTGTACGTTTGCTGGTTCGAATATTGCCTCGGGTAAGCAAAAAAAAAAGCAAGAAGTATTCTTGTTTTCCTTTCTTCTGCTGCTAAGAAGTGGTTCATTGCAGATGGGACCCGTCTTCTAAAGCTGCACAGGTTCGGAGGTGCCAGTTAGCTTGCCAGTATCCATTCAAATGTTATGACTGGCAGTGCAAGGACCAAGTCTGCAATACATGCTCTTTGGCGTACCAGCCAAATGTGGTACGTGTCCAGCAGAAACGCAAGAGGTGTCTGGGTGTGCTGCAGGGAACACGCATCAGCGTTGCTGGGACAGACAGTACACTGTCTATTCCAGCCACTGTACAGACAGTTCGTGCTTGAGGAGAGGCGCATGCACGGAACGAGGATATGAAAAGCGCGTCGTGTGTGCGCTCAGGGCTCTCTCTGTGGCCTTCGCTATGGCCAGTCCTGTCTTTTGCAAAAGCGCATCTCGACGCCTTGTGTTTCTTACACCTGTAAATATGTAAATAAATCGTGTGTTTCTGTCGTCAAGAAGCCTCTCAAAGGTGTCTCCTTACCCGGCACCTGGGTGAAAGCCTGTGCCCCTAACCTCGGTCACATCAAGGTGTGCTTCCCAAAAGTATCGCTGTGGTATGTATTGTGTGCTCACAATTGACAACAATGAAGGCATGGCTAAACTTGTTCCTGGTTTATCAACAGCCTTCTTGCAATATGTGCCTGTTTCAAATATATGATAACTAGGTTTTCTTTTTTTTTTCAAGTCCTTATTCGTTCGAGATAAAACTACAGCGAATTCAAGACGCTCATCTTTGGAAGATTTAAGTAGACTTTCCAGCTGCCCCTTTGCATAGTTGCCACTGCAATTAAGGCATCTGTTTTGGCCCTGTAGTAGCTTTTTTTATGCCCCCCCCCCCCACACACACATAGAAGACAGCCAAGTCAATTCTGTATGCCACTCACTGTCTGTAGATTGTTGTCTACACAACCTGCTTCAATATTTTTATACTGTTTTCACACTTTGCGGCCACCAGGGTTGCCACCTTTTCTCAAACAAAAAACAGGCCCTTCAACGAGGGAAAGAGGGAGGGCCGAGGATACCTGGAGATTAATGTCCAACAATGGACACCATGTCAGGTCTTTGGCATACAGTGCCATTTGAAAATAATATTGCTTTCCTTTAGTCAAATAAACCTGATATAAACGCAAAAATGGCTCACAGAGCTAACCTGCTAGTCTGATTGCTGGCATAAAAATATCCATGGTTAGAATAATGCTTCATTTTCATCACTTAGAAAAGAAAAATTGGGCGACCCTTAAGGTTCGCTCTCAAGAATTGAACACGATAACGATACCCTGGCCCTAGTGCGTACTTCAAGCACTTGGTGTGCATGAAATCTTTTCAAACTTGGTATGCACTCACTATGTGGTCTGAAGGAAATGTGTGCAGCAAAATGTGTGCGTTTTGTTATGGCTGGCCACCTTTTAACTATGAAGATAATCACATGTTCTGATGCCTGATTACAATGCACACTTGTATCAAGAAATATTACTGTGATATTAGATATTGAATTGTGAAGGCAGTATACAGGACACATGTGTTTGCAAAGCCTAACGTTATTTTCAGTGCATTTTCAAGCAGATGAAGTTATTTTCCTTAATTTCCAAGCAGATGTCTGGCTGTGCGGTAGAACGCCTGCTTGCCATGCAAACGGCCTGGGCTTGATCTTCCTGCAAACTGGGAAATTTTTATTACTTATTTTTTATTACTTATTTGCATTTTTCTTGATTTTTCCGGTTGCTCACAGGGTTCATCACTCACAATCAACAATGCGCACGAGATTTTTAAAACTATCGCGTTAAAACTGGCATAAAGGGTAACAATGTATGACTGATTGAATAAGCTTTTACAGCTTATGCCAAATCACATTGGTGTGATGTTGAAATCCCTAGGTCCATTGTTAGACTACCAAATGTCATGGCTTTCACTTTTATGTCTGTTTAGGGGTACAGCAATTAACTGGCCAGGAAGTGTAAATAGACCTTTCTTTATTTGGAAACATGCAGAAGTATGATAAAGTCAAGCTCCCTTTCCCTTGAGTAATTTGAGTTGTATATGTATTTTGAAATGGTGTTTGAAAATCACAGCAGCTGTGCCATCGCACCGCTTCGTGGCAAAAGCTTAGTATCGAGTTCTGGAGAATTTCTGCACGTTGCCTGCTGCAGCTCAATCGTTAATCTGGCTTAAAATTATATAGTATATATATTGCATTCTCACTTTCAACTTTGCTTATTATGCAGTTTAACTTACCCTTCGTGAGTTCATCGATATTTTTCACATAATAACAGAAACTTGCAGAACTTCATGCCTAAAAATAGTGTAACACAATCTTCACTAAAATATGGCCATCAATTGGCCATCAGAAAAAAGTGGCCATCAGACAAAAGTGGGACGCATGTGGCTCATCGACCCATGAAGCATCTTTGAATAAGTGGGGCAACACATGTCACATTGTCTCATAAGGGCACTAAGCTGTAATTCTGCTGCCAAATTTCTTGCCCAAAAAGGCCCAATGGAAGCAGTACAGAGGAACACTTCTAAAACTGTGGGAAAAAAATTGCAGTGAACCTTAATTTCAGATTTTCTACACAATTCTGCGCCTCTGCCTGTGGCATTGAGTCTAGCGGCTCTGTCCCAAGGTCTCCACATACACGTACCCTTTCAGCTTGTGTCTGTCTTGTCGGTAGGTGTCGACAATATTGAAACTCGTCGAAAACAAGGAGAAAACAGCAGGCATAGATGAGTGCACGCATTCATATGAAAATAAAGAAAAAGGAAAATATTGCTTTTCGTTCACATTTAACGAAGCTGTGTCAATGCATGTTTTGTCTTGTATCTGCAATGGATAAGGGCGAACATCTCAGTTAAGCCTGCATTTTCGCACATAATTAAAATTGTGGTAATGAATCATGGCAAGCCACTTCAACGTGGGGTCAATGCACTGAATGCTGTAAGTGCGTTTACAAATGCTGCATCATATTCGTGAACTCTATTCAGGTGTGACATATTTGCTTTTCTCATATATCTTGCATGATTTGATGATCTTGAATATTCGTGTTCTCTTTGGCTTCCTGGTTGTATGAAGCAGCAATTCTGCCATATTTTTCCTTTGGCCCAAAATTTTAGCAACAGTGTCTTAGCCACAGATTTTGGTCTCATTGCCTCTCCTCATAATGATAAAAAATATCAAAGAATGTGCTGTTTTGTGACATCCATCAAACATGAAAAACAGTTATGCATGTATGCTATGTTGTTAGGCTATGCAAGGAACTGCTTCATTTTTCATTCGAGTGCACTTCCACAATGATTTTAGGCAGATATAATTTTTGCAATTTAGAAAGAAAATTTATAGTTGCACGCTAAAATTCTTTAAAAAATCTGAACAGAAGAATACCATAAATTTGAAACTTTAGCTACCTGGTACGCAATATGACACTGGCTGAAAAAAAATATTAACAGAATAAAAGACTTTAAGCTCAACATATCACTGATACCATGCATTGTAAATGTGCAATATATAGTTTCTCAGTTTCCTTAATGTTTCTGGTACACCACAGCTGGATGGAATTGTGCTGATGGCAACATAAAGTGGCAGAGAAAGTTTTACTGAGGAAAAAGTGGGATGCATTCATCCTATTAACCATCAAAAGGTTAAAAAATTGATGCTCAGCAGTGGAGCTTCCTCCACAGCAACAAAAAACCTGCATTGAACCACAGTGCATGCACACACCATCTCTCCAGCACTTCACTCATGCACTCTGTCATGGCAGAATTTGGTACCAATGCAGTGAACAGCTGTAGGCTACTGTTTTCAACATGTGTTGCATATAAGACTCCATCAGCAACAACGTTTGGTGAAAACTGTTTCATTGCCTTTTTTGTGTTGCCAATGCGTGATTAGACACTCTGAATTACGAGCTTTCCAGTGACATAAAAGAAATGTACATTAAAAAAATTAGTTGGCCGTAAGAAAGAATCAGGCCCTCGAAATCCACAGAATCATTAAGAAAGGGTAAGTATTCATTGGTACAAGCACATTCCTGGAGCTGAGTAGCCAGCTGCGCTACACAACTTCTCAAGTCTTTTTTTTTAATGTGCCAGGGCGGATGCTGTGTATCATACTGTTGCACGAGTTTTCCTTTCATTTTGGTGTACTTAACATTTTAAAACATTAGTAAACTTTTAAAACATATACAGTGTTGCAAATCATGACTGTTGGATCGAACACAACAAAATTAAATTCAGAGTGTTAAATCACTTAATATTTCTACAGATCGAATCACACTTGTCTAAAACACCCAGCCGACCGCTCCAGTTGCTGTTTTCTGCAGAAATATGTTAATGCCGATGCCGTATGAATATTTAACATGGCATATGGCGTGCTAGGCCTTAGTGCGATAATTTAAGCGTGAACAGAAGCATGTAGCTAAGGTGACATAGAAGCCGTCGCTAACAAGAGCCATGCGCTCCGCTGCTCTGGACAAGTGTGATTCCACCTGTACAGCTGCAGTGTTAATATTTTTTTGGTGGATGAAATTCTCCATCTTCACTTTACATCTGGTCAATGATATAAAAACATAGAAATAAAAAGAATAACAAAATAATAAATAAATAAACACAATAAATAAAAAACCTTCTAGGTGTGAGTGAGAATAGAAGCCAAGCTGCTCGTGTGGCAAGCAGGCGTTCTACCACAAAGCCACGTGCCTGCTCAAAAATAATTTTCATGCTTTAGAAATACATGCGTCTTGTATACACGCTTCACAATACAACATGTAATATCGCAGTATTTCATGGTACAAATGTGCATTGCCACTGGCCATCAGAAGGTGTGATTATCATAATGACTTTGTTGTTTAAAGCCAGCCACGAATAACAAAAGGCACAAATGCTACTGGAGTATTCTCTTAGGACCATGTACTTGGTGCATATCAAGTTTAAAAACATTTCATGCACATAGTTGCTCGTGGTTTAAAGCATACTACACAGCACCTGTATTGCGTGGTCTATTCTGTGTCCCATCTCTGCGTTCTTCGAACTAACTATGTGTACGTATCAACAAGCTCGCTTAGCCACCATTTAGAAATCCATTACGCAGACTGCAACTATATGCGAAACCCTTACTAGCACAAGCCACTTTAAACATTGATTGCGTAGTAATAATCTGCAGTATAAACTTTTCAAGTAATGTTACCCTGCAAAAAGTATGCACTAGGTGGTTGGAGTATGCACTAGGGATAGGATATCACTGTTGTGTTCTACTCAAATCTTGAGGGTCCCCTAATTTTTTTCACCAAACAATTGTAAGATTCATAGATAGTAATGTTCCACAAGCATGGTACTGTAAATAATCACCCTTTTGGCCAATACTGGAAGAGTGGAGGGGGTGCTGTTAGGAGTGAATTTACAGGCTGTTAAGAGTGTATGGACAAATTTGACAGATTGTTGTGCAAGTATGCAAGCATTAGGGCATGTCAGTTCAGATTAAATACCTGAAAAAAGATCACAGGCAGGGGTCCTGATAGATGTGGACTCTTGAAAGCATTTCATGCTAGGAAAGAAGTGATGTGTCATTGACACATATGTTGAAACTTGGAAGGTCAGAAAAGTATTTCAAGCGTAGGTATGTGACGTTTCTTGACAGTACATGACTGTGACATTGCACACTTCCATACTGCACATGTGTCTGTTTCCTAACATACTTGCTAACAAAGCCACAGCAGGGTGTTTATCAATTTAATTTTTTTCAAATTTAGTGATGTTTCCAGGTTTTTCACATCAACTAAAGCAAACTCCATGACCATAATTTCTGCTTGGAAAAATGTGCGATGAAAAGAACACTTTAGCGGTAAAAAAATAAAATATGAGGTACTCATATAAAACAAATGAACACATTTTGTACACACACTCATAATGTTGTGAGTGTATGTGGTAAATATGAAAAAATGTGTGTATCTGGTCAAAACAAAACTTGTGACCCAGGCACTGAGGAAGTTGGCTGTTTGGTTTTTGGAACAACCAGAACACAACCACACAAATAAAATCAACTGCAGCTGCAAGTTTGAAGGAGCCTGCGATAGTCCAACAGTGCAGCCAATGCTGCTAGGAAACGTAAAGGTGGCGCTATCTCGCAGCATTCATATAAAACAAGGATGCAGCAGCCCAGCCAGTTGGCTTACTGGAGCACATTCTAGTTCATTATAATGGCTATAGCCTGCAGACCATTTAGGATTGGATTAGATTACCTTGACCTAGACTGCTGTATTTACTAATGCTTTGCACCCCGTCTCATTTGTACATGTCTAAAATATACTTTTCAGCAAAAAGGAGTACTTACGCATTTTACGCAACCTTGTCTTGACAACGACTCACAACAATGTCACAACAATGAAACCGTACAGCAAAATTTACTTTATCCTTTCTTTCACTCTCTTTTTTTTTACACAATGCACACATGCTTGTTAGTGTTTTATTTCTCTGGGTTCTGGCACGTGGAGCACAATGAAAGTACTCAGACACCTGCAATAAAAACTGGGGTAGCGTTTGAAGCGCTGATGTTTGAATATGGGGTGGAAAAAGGAATCTGTCAGACCGCAACAGCTTCCCCGATACCATAGGTAAATAAAAGATGCAGAATCGTGAGTTACGCAAATTGGTGAGTGTTCACCGTAGAATATTTTACAAACGAATGGGTTAGAAGCAGTCAGAGAGGGTCACAGCGCTGATTTCACAACTGAAACTTATTTGGAAATATATAGAAAATATTGACTCATCAAAACTATGCACATGAACACATGTGTTACAACACAGAATGATTCATGTCTTCTCTAAGACCTTATGTTCTTCATCTAGACGAGTGTTACATGAAATACTTATGCACTTGTTGTTAGATCTAATGAAAAATGCTTCGGCTACTTCACACATGCGCTAATCAATATGTCAATATTTGATATTTGTTTTCTACAAGTGGGGCACACACAGGGCTGAATAGTATCGCAATAGTATTTCAGAGGTACTTTTGAGTGTCTGTATTGCTGTATCGAGGCACTTTTCTAAAATGTATTTGTATCTCAGTAGTGAAATACCTTTACGGCGTATCGCATGTATTGCGATAATATTGAGGACACCAGTATCCCGTTACTTTTTTTTTTTCATAAATGAGCTGAGACGTGTTACAATGGGGAAAAAAATTTCTGCTGTGACCTTGGCAGTCCACGGCAAGATATGCACCCATCATTTCTACATTTCTGCTGAGGGCGAAACTGACTCCTACCTTCTTGAAAGCGAGCTAGCTGCTTTGCTACCTGCATCTCATTGTGCTCCTTCAGGCAGAACTGGAATGTGTTTGAATGATGGCCTGCTTCAGCATGACAACAATGTTATACTGCTATATTGAATTCCAGCGCAGATATTTTCATTGTGAGGAGTATTGTATATTGCACAATGGGCGCCATTTTTTAAATGTATTTCCTCATTCCAATTGAACGAGTAGTGCTTGTTTTTCTCGTTTTTTTTTTAATTTTCTTTTGCAGCGCCAATTTGAAAAACTGGAGCTTATTGCGGAAGCCACGAACCACCCAAAGAATTTGGTGCCGTGTGCCATCTACGATACTTCTTTCTGCAGAACATTTCTGAAAAACGCCAGCATAGCCAAACAGCGATTCGAAAGAGGTCTTTTTGAGTTTCCTTTCGCATTCCTTGTTTTGTCTGTTCTTAATTCTTTCTGCCTTTTCTAAGATGTTTCTAGAAAACACTAAACCTTCAACTGGAAGTTCGTTTGTTTATGGTTCCAGTACTTCGCTTGAATTATGCTCCTTCTAGCATAACTAATACTGTTGCTGTTGAGTTCCGGATTTCAGTGTACAATGCATGTGACTGATGCTCTCATATGGCATAGTTTTTTATTGCAACTGATATCTGTAAATATGTGGTTATTAACAATTATGTGCAGTGTAAGCATCCTTTGTAATGCCCTAATGACACTCGGAGAATGGCAAAAATATAATAAATCAATTTCATTTGCAAGTTTCAATGTGCTGCACATTTTAAATATTATGCTGCACATAACAAATGTTTGTATGGAGTATAACTATCCCAGACATAGACAAAAGTATTTTAGTATATGTATTCTGGAATACATTTTTGTCTTTTTGCAAACGTATCTCTGAAATATCCTGTCACATGAATTACAAATTTATCTCAGTATCTGTATCTTATGCTTCCAAACCACGCATTTCGATATCTGTATTCCAGAATACTTTTCCGGGCATCTCTGCCCAGCCTTGAGCACACATCCACATGGCCTACAACAAGCTGCCAAATTAGACGTGATTTCAGCATCCGATAGCATTAGCTCATGCTTTCTTAAGTGCTCATTTATGTAACGCCCCATTTCACCTAAATATTCGCAGCTGCAAGACAGTGGAATCCCATAAACCACGCCAGTAGTGCAAGGAGCATATCTGTGGACATGAGTGGAGACACATTTGTTCCCTTTCCCTGGCTGCTGACACAATGCTCTATCCACCAAAGTACACACATTATGCACTTTATTACGTGCTGAGAATGACATGTTTATGCAATAATGAGCACCAACATTTTTCAAACCATGTGCTACCCTGTGTATGTATGGGATAACTGCCTGCCTCTCTTTCTTGCTAATTTCTGGTGCACTAGAATCCCAATGATATAACTTCTCGATCTTTGAAATAATTTTTTCCGACAAGGAGCAAATCACATCACCTGGAAAGCCAGAATTTGCAAAGCGAGCAACTTGTGTATCAAATGCATGCGCCATAAGGTGCTCGCGTAACTTCTGAAGAGCGGCACCCAGCACAGTTGACGCAATGGCTCCCTGTATGGTTTTGAGTGGCCAGAATTAAAATTAAGAATTGGCTTTATGAATCTAGGTTGGTATTGCTATATATGTGATCTTTGACGAAAGCCTGTCTTAAATCGAGAAACTGTAGCTCATCAATTTTTTGAAACTCCAAAGTGAAACGCTGACATTTCGTTTTCCTTAACATCTTTCTTTATATTAGCAACCAGTACAGAGCAATTGTTAATGTCCAGTAGAACTAAGAAGTCATGGACATATCAAACAGCGTGTGATGATAACCAATTCAAATGCTTTTGCAGCTGCCTGTCTACATACCCAAGAAAAATATAACTAATTACAGGTATATTCATGATTCAATGCAGATACCAGATTTTTGGACAAAATTACTTCCCTTCCAAGACACAACGGTAGAATTTAGGTGGCCTGCATGAGCTCTAAAAACGACGCAATAGAGATGCCACACTTGCACTGAAACAACAACTCATCATTATCTTCTCTCATGCACTGCTTTATACACTTCAAATCTTCACACTGGGGCAAACAGTAATATAAATCTTTTATGTCTATACCGAATGCATTACGGCACAAAGAAGGTTGTTCACTTAGTGATAAGATGACAGATTCTGAGTTAGAAATTCTTAGCGAATCACAAGTCTTCAAACGCTCCAAATTTCTTTGAATATACTCTGAAACATTTATTTACCAAGTGTCTTTTTCTGAAACAACAGCTCTTAGTGGCAACATGAATCTTCACTGAAATAAAAACTGATAGTTTTTGCCTTTTTGCTTTTTTCACACTTGCCGCTACGCGTTCCTGATTAAGCGTTAGTAACAGAGCATAAACTTATTCGTTCAGTCACCCGCTTTTTGCATCAACACTTTTTTTTTGTTAATATATACCCTAAAGGCCCATTCAGGCATTACACAGGGGGTTTTAGTTATACAATAAATTTGCAAATCAGAACATTGCCATTATAAAATTAAAGTGGTAAACAAAGTGAAATACAGTTCCATAGACAAAGATGCAAAAGGGAAAAAAATCGTGGCAGGAATGAAAACTCAATAAAAGAGACACAGCTATAGTGCAAAAAAATATATATACGAAAAATTGCCATGAAAAAAATTGCCCCCTATCTGCATATTAGACTAAAAATGTCATCGAAAAACTATTATATTTCACCTGAAAAGAGTGAATAGACAGAAATATTTATTTGATGTTTTGCACGAGAAAACTGGTGAATGTGATCGTGGAGGTGTTGCGCGAGACATGAGCGCCATCTGGCGGTAATTTCAGAAAACGAAAGGGTGGCCTTTGTAATAGCCAATCTTGGAGGCCATATTTTGTAGATTTCAAGACAGGTAGCAGCACAGTATCGTCTTAGCAAAGCGTAGGAGACTCGCCTTTACGTGCGAAGAGTCGCATTGTCAGCTGCAGTGCTTAGAATTACTTCTTTACACCTTTTCTAGTATAAATAAACACAGTGCACAATATTGACGTGTTGATATTGTGCATCAAATATGCTCAATATTTGCTTTTTATTGACAATCGTACAAGTATGAACGCAGAAACTTGAGCAATACTGGTGGATGCTGTGGATGTGGTCGTACTTGAGCCTTTCTGCTGACAGACAGACCAAAATTTTTGTGTAGCAAGACTATCAAAATTTTTGCGTAGCAAGACTATTTTTGCCCAAGCAAGACTATCATCTTTAAGGAGAAAATATATTTACAATGAAAGAAGAGTAAAAATAAGCACATACATGCACTTACAAACTCACACAGATAGGTAAGTCATATGTCCAAGAAAATATTGAATTGGTTTACAAAGGTGGCACGATCAATGAATCAAGCGATGTCGCCCGGCAGTGTGTTCCAGTGATGTGTGCTTCGAAGTAATGGTGAGTGTTGATACATAATTGTGCGTGCTAAAAAAAGGTGTATTTTGAATTGGTGATCAATAAGTTTCAAAAAATTATGAGGTGTGTTTGTACAAGCTTCATGAAGGCACATTTACTATGATAAAATGTATGAAAATGCAACAACAGTGACGACAGTCTGCGTTTTTCAAGAAGGGGTAATGAAAGTGAGTGTGTAATATCTGTGGTGCTGTAGTTGCGAGAATACTACTTGGTGTTAAATCCTGCTGCTTCATTTTGTATTGATTCTAGTTAATCGATGAGATATGATCGATGTGGGTTCTAGATGATGGATGCATATTCTATCTTAGAACGGACAAGTGTAGTGTATGCTAGCATTTTAGAGGTATAGTTCACCAAGTAAAGGTTTCTTTTAATAAATCCAAGTGCTTTTGACACCTCACTAGTTATGATATTGGTGCGCTTATTCTAAGGCAGGTCAGAAGATAAATGAATTGCAAGATATTTAAATAGGGATACTTTTTCAATGGGGAGAGCTTGAATTTCATATTGACTCATTTCTGTTTTATGTGCTCTTGTAAACCTCATGGCCTTCGTTTTGGAAGTGTTAATTTGCCTTGGTGACACAAAAATACGAGTTTATTAGGGTCCAACTATAATGACTCGTTAGCTTGGGTGCTGTCAATTTTTCTATAAATGATGTAGCTATATGTAAATAATTTAATAGTAGATGACAAACCATGTCCAATGTCGTTGATGTAAATGAGGAACAAAACTGGTTCCATGATTGATTCCTGGGGAACACCAGACTCTGCATGTGAAAGTGAAGATGCATGTCCATTCACATAAATTTGCAGTTGCAGCTGCAGTTGCTCAGAAAATGATTTATTCAGCTTTTTTCCAAACCAGTGGCTATCTTATCATTATACATAGAGCCATCTAGAGTTGAAAAGAAGCCTTCCTTGTCAGCAACCAAAACATGCAACTTAGCTTCCAGATGCGTCTCAGACAGCATGAACACCGTTATGAGGAGTGACCAGGCTATGTACAACAGAGGCAAGCTGAAAAAGCCAGTAGGCTTTTTTTGTGAAGCTAAGGTATGTGTTTTGGTTACCTTCATGCTACCTTCATTTACGTACTCTTCTATAAACATAATGGTAAAAAATACTCATGGATTTAATAACACCATTTCAAGGAAATGAAATGAGAAGAGAGTGTGCTACTCTTGAAATATCTGCAATAAGTGCATAGCGAAGGACGTTTGCAGCTGCATCGCCAATAATAATAATAATAGTAGCAGTAATATTATACAAGGCAAGACATAGCCCAGCAAACCTCTTGTGATGGCAGTTCTAACATAAGCACCTAACTAAAAGGCCTTCAAGCCAAGCCGAATTTGTGGCCATGACAAATATGCACAAATTTACCGATGTGAGAAATGCTGTGCTTGGAAAGTCAGATATGGTATGTGATATGTAGAAGGAACATACATCAAAATAGTGCATGTACCAACATGGAAGCTAAGGAATGCTTTAGTCAATGGGAAGAATAAGCTGCCGAGCAGAAATTTCTGCAGTCTTCTTTACACTGTAGTCTGCCACGAGTGTGACAACATGTCAGTCTATGAGACCTGTGATTTCAATGAAAGACTTAAACAACACAACAGTTAAAAATGAAGTCACCAAATCATGGGTGGCCTTGAATGCCCTCGCTGAACATGTGGAATATACAGGCTTTCAAATTGACTGGCCAAGCAACCGTGTTCTGGTCGAAGAAAACAAGCTTGCATCATGCCAGCACCTGGAGTCCCTGCACATTCACACGGCTGCACATATCTTCAATAAGATTTATGGAATGCTGACCATATACTTTTGGTGCTTACATCACGCACCTAGTCATACTTAAATACGATGTACCTTTCCTATGGCTGTCATTCAGAACAATATCAGGTGCCCAAACATCAATAAACTTTGTGTTATTTTGGTCGGTGTATCCTTTTGTTTGTACACTAAGAAGAAACAGTTATGCATTGCCTTTTTTTTAAGCCTCTTCGAGCTGTTCACTGTAGTTGCAGTCGAAGGAGTGACTTTTTGAGTATTGATCAAGGGTAATGCTTATTTTTGTGATGGTGGCACAGACTGCCGGCAGTTTCCATGAATTAGCCAGGTTTTACCAAAGTTCCTCCAGTTTTCCAGCAAGGCCCCAATTCCCCGACTTTCTCAGGTTGGTAGACACCCTGCACAAACAAAGATAGGTGGCAGTTAACTCGCGCCCTGTGTTTCCTGTCTTATGCAAGTGTCATTCTGCACTTTATTACCTTAGAAGTACTTGTTGCTGGGCAGGTTGGTATAACATTATTAGGGAAAATTCTAGACGACGCGAATGTGTGGTGCAGTGTAAATATTTTCTGTAGTTCAGCTGCGACTGACGCTCTTTTTCTGTGCTTTTTCATTTTTCCAGTGGTGCTTAGGTATCTATAATTTTCCCCCTTAGCTTAATTATCTCCCTGAAGCTATGCATCATCTTGCCCATTAACAATCATTGTTAAACTGTTGTATGTGGCATTGTTGATGCAAAATGACCTTAGAGTATATGCTAAAGCTCCTGCAGGATCACCGGCTGAATGTGACAACCAGTTCACCATTTATAGGACCTGAAGTATTTGTGATGTCATCCTGCTGCATTCCGTGGCCGCCTGCTCCAGAGACAAGCGCCAAGACAGGCGCTATCTTGGTTTACTTTACCCGGTTATCACGGGAGTCATGTGATCATTCTGACTGTTCTGTTCTGATCATTCTGTACTGTTCTGATCATTCTGACATTTCACGACGAAACATTAAAGAGGGCTTTTTTTTCTTGGCCACGATGTAACGAGCGTCTGTCGATCACTCTGACGAGCTTGACATGGTGTCAGACGTGGTTCCGATGTAGCCAACTAGTGCTTCAACGGCCCCGCCAACAAGCGAGCGACTGGCAGCTGCGTCTACAGGAACAAGCCGTATCGGCGACAACGCTTCAGAATGACGGGAATCAAGCCTCCTAAGCCCTTCGACTTCCGGAACGCAGCGGACTGGCCTGCCTGGATGGACGAATTTGACGACTACAGATTCGCGTCTGGGCTACATGAGAAAAAAGACGAAGTTCAAGTAAGGACTCTTCTCTATACTATGGGCAGAAAGTCGAGGGAGATTCTTCGGTCGCTAAACGTAAAAGACGAAGGAATAGAGGACTTCAAGCTCATAAAGTCTAAATTTAACGACTACTTTGTCCACAACAAGAACATCGTCTACGAAAGTGCTCGCTTTAATCTACGCCGCCAACAACTGGGAGAAACAGTAGACCAGTTCGGAACCGAGCTTAGCAAGTTAGCCGACAGATGCGACTTCGCAGGCATGAAGGAACGCCTAATAAGAGACCGCTTCGTAGTAGGACTACGGGACCAGGTTCTTTCGGAAGAACTGCAGATGGACCCCAAGCTAACGATGGCCACTGCTTTGGCAAGAGCGCGTACGAGCGAAACCGTAAAGCAACAGCAAGCAGAACTAAAAGAGCATGAGGGCACAGTCCCAGAAGCTTGCGTCGTCGCAGTAAAGCCCAAGAAAGCCACTGCAAAGAGCACGTTTACGCGCTGTCGGAAACCCACTTATCATCAAAATAACTGCAGTTATTGTTCTGGACCATTTCACCTGCGAAACAAGTGTTCAGCGCAAAAAGAAACGTGCAGATTTTGCCGGAAGTTGGGCCACTATGAAAAGGCATGCCGAAAAAAGAAGCAAAGAGACACAAATCTCGATAGCATCGCCGAAGCTGATGGCAAGTTTATAGGCACAGTCGAGCAGTGTGCGAACACACAATCTGAGCATTTCGTGACAGTAAAGATAAACGACCAGACGCTCCGCATGAAAGTAGATATGGGAGCCGAAGTGACAGTCGTCGGTGAAAATTATCCTTTTCTTTCGCCTTCTCTGGAAAACGAAGCCGATCTTAAAGGACCTAGCAATGCTAGCATCCGTACGATCGGAAAGCTTGACGCTAAAATATCTTGGAAAGACAGCTGTTCACAACAAACCATTTACGTCGTGCAGAACTTGCGCACGCCCTTGTTGGGACTACCAGCCATAAAAGCTCTGGGAATTGTTCGCTTCCTAGATGAATTAGACACTGCTGACAATATCGGAAGCAAGTATCCCAAGATATTCCAAGGCACGGGTACCATATCGACAGAATACTCCATACGCCTTGTGCCACATACAATCCTGTACAGTCTGTCTACACCGCGACGGGTTCCTATTCCCGTGAAAGAAAAAGTCAGAGAAGAACTGGACAGGCTAAAACGAGAAGGAATGATACAGAAGGTCGAAGAACCGACAAAATGGTGCGCGCCTATCGTTCCTGTAATGAAGCCGTCTGGATCAGTAAGGATCTGCGTTGACTTAACTCAATTGAACCAGTTCGTCAGATGAGAGCGTCATAAACTGCCAACAATTGAGCAAGTTATGGGAAGCTTCCAGGAAGCCAAAGTATTCTCTAAACTAGACGTGCATTCTGGTTTCTACCAGATTAGGCTTTCCGAGGAATGTCAAAAGCTCACGACGTTCATTACGCCATACGGGCGGTACTGCTACCGCAAATTGCCGTTCGGGATTACATCCGCACCTGAAATTTTTCAAAGAAAGTTCTCGTAAGTCCTAAAAGGCCTAGACGGCATACTGAACTACATGGATGACATTCTGGTGTACGGCAAGAACCAAGTGGAACACGATAAGCGGCTTTGTAACGTCCTCGAACGACTTCAACAAGCAGACGTAACTCTCAACAGGGAAAAGTGTTGTTTCTCAGTTAAACAGGTCGCATTCTTGGGGATGATCTTCGATGCCAACGGCGTGCGTCCAGACCTTCAGAAAGTTAGAGCAATCAAGCAATTGCCCAGACCCCAAAATGTTGCTGAGGCTCGATCCTTGTTAGGTATGATGAACCATCTCGCCAGGTTTTTACCTGATGCAGCTTCAATGTCTGCTCCTTTACACAGCCTCCTCAACAAGGACAGCGACTGGTTTTGGGGACCTCAACAAGAGACAGCTTTTGAGAAGATCAAGACTACTCTCAGCTCAGACAGATGCCTGGCAAGGTACAACCCCCGGTACTCGACAATTGTATCGGCGGACGCGTCTTCACTAAGGGTTGGCGCAGTACTCCTCCAGGATCAGCCATCTGGTGAGAGACGTCCTGTTGCATATGCCTCCAGATCGCTCACAAAAACAGAGTAGAGGTATTCACAGATCGAAAAAGAAGCATTAGCTTTAACTTGGGCTGTGGAACGCTTCGACGAATTCCTAAGAGGCCTCACGTTCCTATTTGAGACAGATCACAAGCCTCTCCTCCTGCTACTGGGTCAAGATCCTCTTGATTCTCTACCGCCAAGAATACAAAGATTCAGAATGTGTCTTATGCGGTACTCGTTCACACTAACACACGTCCCGGAGAAAAGAAGCATTGCTACGGCAGACACACTTTCTCGCGCGAGAGTGATGAACACTGCGCTTTCGGTCGGAGAGTTGTCTGAAGCAGACGTTTCGGCTCACGTGGAGGGAGTCGTTCAGTATGCGTTCTCTGACGACATGCTCGAACGCATATGCTCAGAGCAAGCAAACGGCCCCGAATGTGCGTCGTTGCTCGAAGCTTGTATGCAAGGTTGGCCCACGAAGCACTACACACCACAACTTCTCAAGCCATTCTGGACGCATCGTGGTAACATCACGGTGTGCAAGCAGCTGCTTTTGAAGGACTCAAGGCTGGTGATACCACGAGCCCTGTGGAAAGAAATGCTTCGGAGGGTTCAAGAGGGACACCAGTGAATTGCACGCTGCCACGCGAGCGCTGAAGAATCTCTCTGGTGGCCAGGAATTAGCAAAGACATTGCACAAATCGTGGCCAACTGCCAAGCATGCGCCACAGAGCGTACCCAATTTTCCGAACCAATGATTCCATCGGAAACAACGGAGCTGCCATGGCAGAAAATCGGAATTGATTTATTTGAGATGAAAGAAGCTGTCTATCTTCCCGTTGTTGATTATCACTCCAGGTATCCTGAGCTGGCCCTGCTGGATCGAGGAACGTCCTCGACAGCGGTCATCCAGCACCTGAAAAGCTGCTTTGCCAGACATGGGATACCGCAAACGGTAATATCAGACAACGGACCACAATTCATCTCATTCACGTTTGCTGATTTTGCAAAAAACTACGCCTTTAGGCATGTTACAACAAGTCCTCGTTACGCTCAAGATAACGGGGAAGCTGAGCGCATGGTAGAGACTCTTAAAAGACTTTTGAAGAAGGCAGAGGACCCCTACATCACATTGCTGAACTATAGAAACACGCCGAGTCCAAACGGCTATAGTCCAGCGTAGCTGCTAATGAGCCGCCGTTTACGCTCAAAAATACCCTGCATGCCATCCGGGCTAAAGCCAGAAGTAGTAAAGGCTTCTTGGAAAGAGCAGGAAGAAAAATACAGACAAAAACAAAAGATGTATTTTGACAAACGTCATGCTGCGAGACCTCTTCCCTGTCTATCCGCAGGCACTCAAGTATGGCTCAAAGACAGAGGCGCCGAGGGCACGGTCCTTCGTCCTTCTGAAACACCGAGATCTTACTGGGTCTAAACTGAAGGAAAAACCGTACGCAGAAACAGGCGCCATTTCTTCCTTCTCCCACACGGAGGAGAAACAAGCCATGTAAGGATGGAGCAGCATCCACAAAACAGCGAGCCAACGGACGCAACGGACAAAGACATCGTAGCTACCAAGTCGTCTGACATCCAAGAGCCTCGTTCATCGAACAAAACTTCAAGTCCTGAGCAAAGAACGACGTGATATGGGCGCGTCATACGAGCTCCGAAAAGACTTGGTATTGATGATTAATTTCTGAAATGATTTCCTTTTTTTGGCAGGCCCACGATGCTTATAAAACGGGGAAGATGTGACGTCATCCTGCTGCATTCCGTGGCCGCCTGCTCCAGAGACAAGCGCCAAGACACGCGCTATCTTGGTTTCCTTTATCCAATTATCACGGGAGTCATGTGATCATTCTGACTGTATATATTTCACGACGAAACATTAAAGAGGGTTTTTTTTTCTTGGTCACGATGTAACGAGCGTCTGTCGGTCACTCTGACGAGCTTGACAGTATTGACATTTTCAATATATCTGTTCGCACAGTGCTTCATTGGAGTCATGCAAGCTTAAAATATGGTGCTCCCACAGAGAAATTTTTCTTCCTGTGCTGTGACGAACGGGAAAACTACGTAGACAATAACGAAAAGAGATCACAACTAGGCTTAGCTGTGTGATGTCTGCCTCAATAAAAATGTAATAAATTAATGCAAGTGTGCTTATATCACCATGGTGTAGCCAGTTTGTTACTACATTTGATATGAACCTCTGCTCGCTCCACCATGGTGTTCCTAAGGGTGTACACAGTCTTACCTCTGAGACAGCATTGCCAGAACTAATTTCACTGTCACAATCTTGAACAGGTGTGCAACAAGCATGCGGCAGCACAGAGAACACAAGAGAAGTGGTCACTGCTTACATGTTCAAGGTCGTATGCATGCACACCGGACTATGATTTTGCAGTGTCTTACATTTTGAGTGGAGTATACATCATGATGGCAGGAGCCATCTCTGTGGTCACCAGCTAGACTGTCACAATGTGCATATTGTTGCTTGAGACAACTGTTTAAGACAAAAAAGGGGCACTGCAGAAAAAATATTTTTAGGCTAATGTAAGGGCTTGTGGTGAGGAGACTCTCAAAAGGTATATGGTGTGTCACCTTGCAATAGAGAAGCAACATTTATACCTAGTTTATATTAGTAGGAGTCTGCTAAAGATTGGCCATACAAGCTTGTGGCTAGAGAAGGATGATGTCCAGAAGATACCCTCCTGAAATGTTAACCTGCACCCTCCTCCCTTGCCCTTCTTGGTGCACTGGAATTTTTGCCCTATAGGTACTAATTCCTTCAGTGGGTACTCTTGAAGGGCTTCTGAATAAGCTCACTCTTACCACCTGCTTTACTCAAGGGCAAATCCTACTGTTAGAACTTGTTTGCTTGGCAGAAGTTTTTAACAGGAAAAGAAGCTTCACTCGTTACACAAATAAAGCTACAGCATTGCAAGATTACTATGATGTTATGTACACAGACCTCCCACATATAACTCACTAAAATGTCACCACTTACCTCTATGGTGAGCCTGATTATGCCTTAAGACAGCATCTAAGTTTCTTGATCCTATACTTTTTAATCAGTACATGAACCTTGAAAAAACAAGATTGTCACGTGAAGTGCATAAAACCAGTGCTTATGAACTGCAGTGATGCCATCGGAAGCATCAGCAAAAGTAAATTCACCCTGCTAGAAAGCAAATTCTGCGTGAAGCCTGTAAATGTACTGTTAACAAAGTCTTCTTGACAACATAATTACTTCTAATTCTGCAATTTGCATAATCCTGTCTCATGCATACCTTGCTGTCAACCCAAAAATTATTGACCTATGAGGTGTTACTCATGTGACCATGCTCATTTAACATACCTGCAAGCCTCGGAGCTAACATAATAAAATTGAAGACTTTAATAAATTAATGCTCTCTGCTACTCACCCCTTCAAAAAAAATTTTTAGCATCCCCTTCAAACATGTTTTTTTAAAGACTCAACAGGCACAGTGAAGTGACTCATGAAAGGCATATCCAGAGCTTGTGGTGCAACTAAAATCTTTTTGGAGCAGCATAAAAGCCGCCTGAAGCTTTTAAGCTAGAGCTGTTGCGCCACATGTTACAGGGAACTAGTTCATGAACATATGCATGCATGTTCACTTGGACTTCTGCTCAACATAAACGTAGGCTTTTTGCTTTTTTGCAGACATCCCCAATTTATATCAAGCTACCTAGCGCTTTCCGGGAATTCACATGGCATTTGTAAATGACTCTGGCTTTCAGTGATAGTTTAGCTACAATATTAAAGCACAGGTAAGACTATTTATGCATTGTATTTACTTTCCAAAAAAAAAGAGTCTGATCATATTAATGCTTTTATTAGTACAACCTAATCGTTCAATGTGTGGAGAAGTGGTTGCTGTCATCGTTTATGTACAGAATTGTTAGGTTCCTGATTATTGAGCGCTTCATAAAAAAAGGGTTTGCCAATTATTTATTATGGCTCAACAAAATTTAGAGTTATGGGGGAGTAAGTAGTTACACTTGGCAAACTGTTTGACATGTACAGTCGTTGGGAAGCCCAGCCGAGACATACCGGAATAGCGAAACACCATGCTTTCTAGGAGAAGTAACAGTGATTGTACAGCATGCCGTACTGCTGATGAAATATGCCCACTGTATGGACTTAAAACTTAACCACCTTGTATGGAATATTTTGAAAGTAACTGTAATAAATAGGACTACAAATAAAAAAAAATAACTAAGTGGTCAGCTCTATATGCAGGTACTAAATTACTGTATTTTAATACAGTAAAGCAAGACTGTTGTCCAAGCACAACTAGCTCATTGTTACTTTTATCTGACAGTAACCACAACAGTTAGAAACTATTTGGCTGAAGTCACGTGGTAACTTTTGTAGTATAAGCGGGTTCAAATTGTTAAGAAAGTTGGTGCCCAGCAACGTTTTCAACTACATTGCATGTTCATGTCCACTGTGATTACATCTCCAATTCGCAGGGGTAACGTATGGATTTCAAGCGTATGCCATATACTTGCTCCCTGAGAGAACACAACAACGAAGAGTGCACGCATGCTTGACACAAATAATGAAATTTTTGAAAAAGATGTAGCAGGTTTCGTCTCTTGGTGCAGATCCCTGCAGGCACTTACCTAATTACCACCCCATTTTGCCAACAAGCAGCCCATGTAAGACGTTCGAACATGCGCTATTATGTCGGGTCAAAACCAGTTTCTTCTAATCACCTTGCACTTAGGTCTGGCACGACATAGGTTTCAAAGATTTATTTCTTGCAAACTGTGTGTGTAATTGTAGACCATTCTTTAACAGTTATTTTCGTGCTTACCCGATAGGAAAACATGAGCTACAAATTTTCTAAGTTTCTAAAATATGAATGGTAATTAAATTGTGAATGGTAATCTACACCCAGCCTTAGTATATGTTTCCTTTATAATCATTTTCAATTTGAGGCATGGCACAAATTTTGAAGTACGACTGGAGCCTCTCATATGCATGTTTCGTTTATTTGAAGGTGCCATTTAACAATCTTGAATTAATCCTGCAATGAACTAAAATCTGAATGCCTTGCGAATTGCCTGCCACAAAATGTATTTTACTAGGTAAATTGTTCTGGGCTTGTTACACAAGCTGAAGATGATGACTATACTGACTGCCGCATCGTCACTGATGAGGCAGAGGATAGCGCGTGTACTATTTAGGTGCACACACGAGGCCCAATGTCAGTGATACATTTCTAATTTACACACGAGCGCGCGCAATATGTATGCTTTACCACAATACACAGCGTGCCCTTCACTGCAAGACACGACTGCCTTGCGGCACTGTTTAATTTTAAGAAGACGCTTAAGGTGGCAATTTTGACCGAATATTTATAGTGCTCCCAGCATATCTTCAATTTAATTTTTTTCTTTGTATACACTCACAAGAACAGACATAGCTTAGAAAACCGATTATCGTAATCGGCGACAGCACATTTAAGCCACTTGGAAAATAACGTCGTGTAAACGCAAGGTAATACTCCATCGCTTCCAACTTGTGCATTTTGTATCTGTCTCACGCAGTTACGCAAGAAGAAGCTTCAATGAAAGTTTTGGCGCAAGCATACACTTCACCCAAGCGACACATCGATCCTTACGCTACACACGCACTTACCAGACATGCACGTACGGCATACATCCACAAATAGCATAACACACGGTGTTCATGATCGGGCAAGTCGTTACCACATTGCTTACAGACAGTATTACAGAACGAGACCACGTATCCATGCGCAGAGGCGGTTCTCGCGAATGCATACAACCATAGAGAAAGAACAAACAAACCTTTATTTCTCTATGATACAACTCCCGCTCAAGCAAAGACCACGGATAAACAACCACCGCACGGTAAAGATCCTCACAAGTTAGTGAGGAATCTTAGACCTTTCGTTCCCACCAACTAAACGTCCCAAAAAAATGTCCAACACGGCGATTCTGTCGCCGTCTATTCAGACATTTTCAGCCAAATCAAGCCAGTTTTAAGCGGCTATTGGGGGAACCGAACGTTTTGGTATGGTGGCCACCATAGTTTTGGCCCTCAAAAGGTTCGTGCCACCCGGTGGCAGCAGACGCGGCCATTTTAACAATGAAAAGTTTTATTTTTTAGGATTATGTTTTCTTATAACGCGTAAGTGTTAATTCACAGTGTTTGCACAATAAATAAACTTAGTAAGCATAAGCGGCAGTACAAGCGTGTGCAAGTAACAATGAGTGCAGTAACTAATGTTTTTCTCTTGTTTCGGTTCGAGATTGCAGAAGCAGCCGATGTCTCGGTTGCTGGCGGAAAATTTGTAACGAGTTGGTTAGCCTGATTGCAGTCGGAGTGTGTGCTCTAGTTGTCCGTGTGCGCGTCGCTGACACCAGCAGCGTGTTCGTGTTACCATTGCAGTCATCCCGCAGTTGTTGCACACCAGACATGGCCGTGGCGTGAGTACTTTCCGCGCAGAGATTTTCCTCCTACCGTGAGCGCCGTTCCGTCGTGTCGTGTTTCCTTCTTTGCGCTTGACGCTTCTTCGTGTTTCAGCTGACACCTTCGCTTCCACTGATTGCGCAAAAAGCTTGTAAAGTAGCGTTAGATATTCATACGACGGACAAAATCGCGATTCGAGCCCGCGGTTTGCGTACTACGCCAACATAGTCAGCTGCTCCCGCGTCCCCGCCTCGGTCCGCGCGGAGGCCGAAATCACTGGATTCACCCTTGTCGTCTGAATGCTAGCTGTGGAGGGATTCGTCATATGCCGCCCGCGATCACGTCCGTCGTGTGAATAACAGTTAGTTCAGCCTCGTTGCTTGTCGATATAGTTTACTGGAATCATTATAAGTTGCTAGTATTGCCTTCCAGGGTTCATCGTATTTTTTCTGCTGTCAAGGACAGAGTAATCACAAAACAGCCTGACACAGTCGTATCGAACCGACAATGCTCGCTTAGCGAGATATCCTCGCGGGCCGGTCAGAGGTCGCAGTGCTAACGCGACCGAGCGTTTTCGTTGTCACGGGCATTTTTACTAGGCGGTCTTTTTATTCCGCAAAGCTATGAGTGCGTACTCGGACAAAAAATCACCTCAAGGGGATAAAGAAGTGTACCAACGTGCGCGTTAGTTGCTTATATATTCGTCACTCTTGTTCCTTTTGCTCATCAATTGATGACGATGAACGTTATCGAGAAAAACGGGTAGAACGCGGGGGAAAAATGTATGATCTGCACGGATCACTGCGCAAGTATAATGGTAGAAAAACCATTGAGTTATTCTACGCGGGCCACACATGATTATGTCATGAACGCTGTTACGCGGGACTTTGCACCACCAATGTTTATATAAGGCCCGCCGTTTTAGCGTTACGGCTTCCGAAATGCGACCGTAGTGCATTGTCGACGACTTCCAAGGCCGCTGTTCTGGCGACGTTCTACGGGACGGCCGCATGCTTCGACGACTACATAATTGCGGCAAACTTTGCTGCTACCATTTACTTTTTAGGTGCACATGTATCGTAACAATATGTGAGGGGGTACATACAGGGACTCTGAAAACCATAAAGCAGCTGTTTGTGAAACTGCAGTACAATAAATTAGTGCACTCTTACCGCTAAGTTTACAAAATACACTGATGATGTATAGTCAGTGGCGTAGCCATGATATTATTTCTGGTTCAATATGTGCATGTATGTGCATACGTGTATCAAGACTGAAAAAAAAAAAAAAGCTACCTCGACTCTATGCTGGTCCAACATGCATGGCCGACCTAGCCCTTCATGGCCAAAGCTTGGCCAACAAGGTTGGGCCGAGGATGTTTTTGGTTAATGGTCTCACACGGGCCGGCCTTCGGCTCCCAACACAGGCCGTAGGCCGACTTTGTAGATGGCAAGTGGTGTACAGATGGATTAAATAATCTAGTGACAGCTGACGCGGAGCACTCAATCTATAGATTTACGCCGACCGAAAAAGAATGCACGCAATGTAGAAAAGAAAATCGCACCCAAAAACATCGTGCAGTGTCGGTCCATATAGTTACTGGCCAACGTGGTAGGTAGGAAAGCAAGGCCCTACAATGAACCACGTTTGGTCGTCCGGGCATCGGATGAACGTTTGCGGCCAAGTAACCAGCGAAATCGGTTGCCAATCAGGGCCCCACTTTGTGCCATCATTGGTAACCTTTGTTTACCAACCATCGTCGGGCGTCGTCGAATTTCAGCTGGATATATATGTGCTGACAGAAATGATATATATATATATATATAATAATGAGATCTAACAGACAGCACGTTGTTGAAAGCAGTGCAGACAGGTGCCTTTTTAATATGCGCCTTATTCACATTTGGATGAAAATGCAAATACTTTTCAGTTGCAAATATAGTAATGACTAATAACTGTCAGTAACGAAAAATACAGTTGTGATTCCAACACTATATTGGGAACAATATAGAGTATGTTTAATTTGCATAACGCCGCTCCTATTTTTTTTAATTGTGCTACAGTGGGACACCCTACACGCACATGCACACACACGCACATTGTCATGTGGTTACGAATAAAACACAACAGCTATTCACAGGAGCACTGGACGTCAAGCCAAACCAATCACCAGAGACACGGGCTCATCATTTAGTCTTGTTGTCTTTGTCCTCTGTAATTTCTCACCGAGGCACATACACATAGTGGCATAGCCCAATCTTGTTCCGTGCCCGTAACATTACCCCCTTCCAAAAACAGACGGACGGATGCATGGACACTCAGACAGACGGATCGCCCCACTCATCATCATTCACTCCGTGGATATGCTCTGATTTCTCTCCCTCTTCCCAACGTCTTCACCCCCGCCGCGGTGGTCTAGTGGCTAAGGTACTCAGCTGCTGACCCACAGGTCACGGGATCGAATCGCGGCTGCATTTCCGATAGAGGTGGAAATGCTGTAGGCCCGTGTGCTCAGATTTGGGTGCACGTTAAAGAACCCCAGGTGGTCGAAATCTCCGGAACCCTCCACTACGGCGTCTCTCATAATCATATGGTGGTTTGGGGACGTTAAACCCCACATATCATCATCATCATCAACGCAATCACCTGATTGCGCATCAACGCATCACATGATAAGCGGGAGAGGAGAGGATAAGTGGGAGGGCATCACATGATATGCCGGGTAGTACCCAGTCCCTCACAAAGGCCGGAACGCGGTAGCGCATGAGCGCGTGTTCTGGCAGTGAGGGCCTGGACCAGCTGTTGCGCGTGCGCAGTAAGGGTGGTCCAGATTGAGCTTCGCCATAAGCTGTTTCGCATTTAAAAAAAGCTTCAGCAATCTCCTTAGTCCTCGTTTCAGGATGAGCGTACAAAACAGAGGTGCTGGGAAATTCTGGTGCGCTACCGCACTTTGCGCAATGGGCGGACAAGTGAAAAAATTGGCAGCATATCCTCGGAGTGAATGATGGAGAGTGGGGCGAAGCATTTGTCCGTCCATGTGTCCGTCTGTGTGACCGTTCATGCGTCCGTCTGCCTGTCCGTGCGTGCGTCTGTTCGTGCATTTGTCTCTGCGTTCGTCCATGCGTCCATCCATGCATCTGTCTGTGTGTCCACTCGTCCATCTATTTAACGCTCCAAGTACCATCATCTCGCATCTTTTCATCATATATTCCCCATATAGAAGCACCGCCATTCAGCGGACATTCCAAGGACTAAACGAGAGGTGGCACACGCACACTTTCTTAGGGCTTGCGCTTCGGGTCTACTTCCTACCTTTAACCACCTTGAGTTCATGGTATGTACTAGTTCACTGTATTCATGGCACTGCGGCCCAACGCTCGCTAAACCTTTCTAAAACCAAGGAGGTTACACCCAGCGAATATAACGTAGCAACGTTTTCCTGTCAGATTGTGCTCAATGTACATGGCAATGGCTGCTAATGGGAAATGAGAGGCAGGAGAATTCGGCTTTTACTTTCTTACGGCTTGCGCTTTGTATCTACTTCCCACCTTTAACCACCTCGAGTTCATTCATGGTATATACTAGTTCATTGTATTCACGGCACTGTAGCTCAACGCTCGCTAAACCTTTCTAGAACTAAAGAGGTTACACCCAGCGAGTATAACATAGCAACCCTTTCATGTCAAATAGGGATCAATGTACATGCCAATGGCTTCTAATAGGGATCGCAGCGTGCGCGTTAACTAAAAGCCGAATGCTCCTGTCTCTCATTCCCCATTAGCAGTCATCGGCATGTACATTGAGCACTATTTTTTATTGTTCAACAACGCACAGAAGAAATCTCTCACTGGCACCACCTTGGAAGTGAAAATGTTATACTTTTTACATATTACAATGGCTACGAGGGACAAACGGGTGCCGCTATAAGGAGCTTCGCCCCTAAAACTGGTGCAGACGTTGCAATGCTCTCACAGGCGCACCCTGTTGCAAGTCTACGGTATGCATTAAACAGCATTTGTTCGACAGTTAGTAAAACGGTTGGCAAGATTGACATCGCAACACTTTTTGGCGGGGCCTGCGTTCATACTTTTCATGTCGATCTTTGCAGAAAAGACTGACATGAAAAGCAAAATGTATCCGCCATCGATCTCGTGCGAGATTTCGCGCGGCAGGTCGATTCCTTCTCTGTGGTGGTCTTACGGCCGGAGGGTTCCATAACAGGTTCCATTGTGGTTGTTGCATTGTTACTGATGGATGCCTCTATCTTATTACCCTGGTCTATTGGGAAAACGGACGGAAAGAAGCGAATAAAGATATTGGCTAAGTCTTCAACTTTTGTCAGGATACAACCCTCGTGTTCGATCTGCTCAATTCTTTTCTTTTTGTCACTGAAGTAATGCCAGAATTCGGATGGTGAACTTCTAAGGAAGTTCACAAGCGTATGGCCAAATAACTGTTTTTGGAATTCACAAGGACTTCTTTCAACATAAGTTTTATAGCTGCAACGTGCGTTGCCCTTTTTTTTTTCTTTTGCTTAATGTTTCAATTCGCTGTTTTATATATGTATAATGCTGCGTTTTAATGACTCATATGTTTAATACTAGTTTTAATGACTAAAGCAACATTTTCTGGTCGGATATGCCATCTAAAATATTTAAAACATGGTCTGTTATGTTTTGGGACAAGAACATGAGGTCTAATAATTACTTTGACGAACCTGTAACCCTCGTTGGTTCATGCACAATTTGTTTCAGGCCATGGCAGAATTTAATTTCGAAAAGTTTTTCGCAGCTATTTGTTTCAGTCTCATCCGGCAAAACATTTTGCCAGTCAATGTGTAGCAAGTTGAAGTCTCCTGCCAGTATCAATCTCGTGCTCCCGTTAACATGGTCACACAAAAAATCACGTAACAAATGCAGAAACTGAGGCTCAGACATAGATAGTCTCTATACTGAGCCAATAATGTACACTCTATTGTTGAATGTAATCTTACACCATACAGGTTCGCGAACATCACATTGTATCATGCAAGTTGGGATGGAACGTTTAACAATGATATATAGCAGCACCGCCGCCTCACGTATCTCTGTCCCAACTGAAAAGCTTGTACTTTGGAGGAACAATGCAGTCACTGCGTATTTCATCGCATAGCCATGTTTCTGTTAGTAATACAACATAGGGACTATGCGCCAATAAAAGATAATCTAATTCTGTGACTTTATTTACGATACTACGAGCATTTTGGACAAGAATTCGTAGATATGATTGGGATTGATTTTTTGAACTACTAGCAGAGCTGTCCAAGTCAAAGGATTCATATTGGTCATGCGCAATCGATACTGGCGTCGCTTGCACTCTGCTATCGTTCTTATCACTCCGGTATTGGAAAAGACGGCGTTCAGTTTTTCGATCATCCCAGACAAACATGCGCCCGTTTATCTTCAGTTTATCATGCACCATTGAGACCCTCGCTCCCTTAGCTCGGTCTGGCACTGAAGTTTCCCATAGTTTCTTTCTTAGTTTGACTGCTTCTTTTGAATAATCGTTACTGATACTGAAAGAAGTACTCTTTAGTTTCTTGCAATTACGCATTACCTGTTCCTTCTCACGGTAATCCATGAATTTCATAATTACTGGTCTTGCTTTGCTTTGTCTTTGTTTACCTAATCGATTAATTCTTTCTACCGATTTAACGCCTATCCTTACCTTGCTTCTGAAAATGTTATCAACAACGACATCGCGCAAATCTGCCTCGGCCTCATTTCTGACCTCGGGAACCCCCCCCCCAAAACGACTAGATTATTTCTTCGGCTTCTGTTTTCATAATTCACTAGTCGTTCTGCTTGTTGCTGGACTATATTTTCCAACCTTTTGATTTTCTTTTGCATATCCTGCATGGCATTAAGGTGGCTGTTTATCCTTTCTGACTTTTCATTAAGTTCGGCAACTTCTTTTCTAATCGCGTTTATCTTCTCATCAGATTCTTTCTGGTTATCTAAAATTTGTTGCAACAATTCAACAGTCTTGGGACCCGGATTTTCTTCTATATCCCCCGAAGTTAACAAAAGTAGTAATGATAATTAACACTCCACCGCAATAAACCAACATCGCCGAGGGCACGGCACAACAATCAAGAATCTATTGTCACTTTTGCAACAAGCTGCACAAGGCTGTACACCAATCTGCAAAGGTAGCAGCAGCAGTTTAGCCACCCTGCTCGCTTCGCATGTGCCGTGCCCTCTGATGTGGCCTTCGTTGTGTCCGTTCTTAAGTACGCCTGCGATCGCTGATGTCACCGTTGTCAACCGAACATTGTCCAATACGATGTCCGATGTCTTGTTTCCGTAGTCATGCAGCAGGAGTGGAAACTGCCCGCGCACGTTGCTTGACGAAATCACGGCGAGGATCCAAGTCAGTGCTTGCAAAGGTAGCAGCAGTGGTTCAGCCATCCTGCCCACTTGGCATGTGCCGTGTCCTAGTTATTGTGGCCTGATGTTTCGAGTTTCTTCTTTTCTTTTTGCTTGTCGTAATAAACTTCAGGTGAAGGTCGGCGACTTCTTCGTGTGCTTCTTCCGTCCGTTGTTCTCCTGCTCCAAATTCAGCATGACATGGCGACATTGATGCGTGGGGCAGCTCAGTGTTAGTCGTGGTTCAAAGGATAGGCCGACGTCCACTACGGAGTTCCGTTGCTGCAGCACCAATACGTTGCAGGGTTATTTGGATGTATATTGCAAGTCGTATTTGCAGAGAAGAATAGTAAAAGCAGATAGCCAAGATGGCGGGCCAGTACACTCGAGCGTCAGTCTGCTCCTCTCTTCATCTATCTTCATCTCATCTCTTCATTAGATTATGCATGTCAAAGAAGAACGGCTATTTCAGCTGATTGATTGAAGTGCACATTGAAAGGGCTTGCAGTGCAAGCACGAAAGTGCTGAAGGAAAGGCGTAACACTAAGGAGTGGGAAGCAAAGAGGGATGACATTACTCCATTCTTCAGAGCACCTTGTTATAGTATGTTAGAGATTGCATGAACAAGGATAACTGTGAAGAAGTGTCAATCAATGAATGTGGCATCAGTGCTAGTTGTTTATCGCTTTTCTACTTGGATTTCACTTTTGTGCCATAGGGTGGGTCTCTCTATAAACAACGCACGCGGGTGGAGCACGCATAGCTGAGCTTGTTTTCACCTGTTGGGGGGGGGGGGGGGGGGGAAGTTGAGTTGAGTTTATTTACCATGTACAGTAAGTGGATAGGACAGGGTAAAAAAGCTGTAAAAGAACGGCTTCACAGAGCCCCATATTTCCTTGGTAACAATGGGAACAAAATGGCAAAGGCACAGTAAACCACAGGACAGTTTAAACCAGCAATGCACATGCTTCGCATCAGAACAAAAAGTATACAAACGTAAAGAAACCAAAAATGCACATGTCAAACATCGAAAGAAAGAAGTATACAAACAGAAAATATTACTATACACACGAACTGATGAAGCATATTTAAAAGAGAAGTATTAGAGAGCGTACGAACATTGCCACGGTTGATTCCTAATTTATTTAGTATATTGTCCCCAAACCACGCAATGTCTCTCAAGACGGTATTTTTCAAACCATAATTATTGTGCAGTCTCGGCACATGCCAATATTCAGAGTGTTGGTGGGGCTAGATTTCACTTGCAGGGTTCCTCAACGGGGATAGTTGCACTTCTTTTCCGAAACACGTTTGCGGGGAATACCAGCCCAGTTTTAAGCCTATATATTGTAACGATGGAATGAATTTATTTACAAGGTGAAAAGTGAGAGATGCGCAGCGCAAGGGACAGGACAGTCAGCTCCACGATGGCTCGCTGCTCGCGCGCGCTTCTTCCTCCTTTTTTTTTTTTTTTGCTTCGGCGAACTACTGTAGCGTGACAACTTCTTCGGGTCGAGATGAACCGGTCCGAGCGAGTAACATAGCCTGACTATGATAATGCTTCAACCGGGCAACGTGCGCTGTTTTGGTTCGACGTGACCGCCGGTTGTCAGAGGTCATTTGGCGATGACAAGTGCCACGTCACTCACGCGTCTACTGTCACGCGACAGGAGTTCGCCGAAGCGAAGAAGAGGAGAAAGAAGAGCAGCGAGCCTTTGTGCTGAACGTCCTCACCTGGCTACCTCACCTACGTCGGTCGCACCTGCTAAAGTTTCCCAGCTGGGGCGGTGTAGGTGGGCGGCATGGTGATGGTGATCGGCGCGTCCGAGTTGGTGGTACAGTCAGGCTGTGGTAGAACCCCAGAGACACATTCCAGGCATGTACAGTACTCACGGATTGAAACAGGACACTCGGAGCGTGTGGCCGACGATACATGTAATTGACTGTAATTGTCGGCCTGTAAGTCACCATGTGTACACTGCCAGCGTGGCGCTGCAAGGCTCACATACATTCGCATGTCGAGCGCACTAGCTTGCCGCTGCGCACCACTTTTATTGCCACGCCAAAAGACGACCCTCTCGTTCTGCGTGCTTAGGTGAAGTAGTACGCATGCTGTGCAAGTAAAGCACAGGATTCAGCCTTGCGGGCATTCGTACAGATGATAAACATGTGCATAAAATTATGGAAAGTTTACTTCTGGTTTCTGCCTCGACAAGAAAGAAAATGAGTGTCAGGCTTGCCTTCATGCAACATGGAAATAATATCATGGATTAGTGTCGTTAGTGCAAACTGTAGCCTATTGTTGAATAAAAAGCAGAAGCTCAATCGTTCTTTCCTGGTCCACAGCTTTACAAATGCTTGCCATGTAGAATAGCCACACACACTATTAGCTGCTTAGGGCGAAACAACAAAATACTTGCTGCGCGGAAACAGGCCCGTGGCTGCTGCTTTTCTTTTGTGTCGTCACGAAAAGCTTGATAAACTTTATATGCTTTTGTGCAGCCATTTATGTCTACGAGTGCAATACAGGCGCAACATTTTAGCGGTATCCAATCTCTTACTTGCGCAGCGTACGTGCCCATCGTCAAAAAGCGCCGATCGAGAGTGTCGTGCGCTTGCGCCACAATATGAATGGTTCGCACCATCCACTGAATTCAGTCTGCATGCATGCAAAAGCGCGCCAGCCTTGCAGCGCCACGCTTTCAGTGTGCACATGGTGAACTACTGGCCGACTATTCAGCGACCGGATAAAGTAAACCTGCTCCGTAGTTGTTCTCGCCCTCATTCTATACCACAATGGAACACCCTGGTTCCGCAAGCACCCACGAGCGGCGGCACATGCACCAGCGGCCATGCGCTACGAGTGTCCTGTTTCAATCCGTGAGTACTGTACTCTCGACGTGGCGTTTGGAAAGGGGCAGATTAGACAGTTGATTGCCGGAATGGGGCGTTCTGCTTGTGACGTTGGTACGCATGATCTCGCGCTGTGCGTTATGGATGTCGTCTGCAGTACTTCGCGATGTGTCCTTCAAAACCACTATTGATGCAGACAGGTGGGTTGCGCTGGTTGTCGTTGTAATGCACGGGTATCCAAAGCATTACATAATCGGAAGACAGTCGACGAGGCAGGATGTCCTATTGAGGCACAAAGCTCGTAACTTGAGGCAGCTGTGTCATAGTGACGTTCATATGGGCGTCCTCACGACCTGGGCTGTTCGTGCACGCAGGCCGCGACTAAGAGACCTCCATATGTTCGTCCTCACAAACATGGCGGCTGGTGTAAGCAGGTCGCGACTAAGATGCCGGTATGTCCGGGCAGCACTGGTGAATGGGTGCCGCTATAAGGAGCACAGAGCACACTGGTGACACATTCGCTTGCCATCTTCGCATTGAAAGTGAGCCAATTCGTCTCGCACAACACTCCGTATCATAGCGGCGAGATCGTCAGAGTAAGATATGTCTACGCTTGCTACGCACATGACGTTGTCCAGTCGGCTGAACTTCGGAAGTATTCACCGTGTTTTCAGGGCTTCAAATGCGCGACAGTGAGTTCTCAAGTAGGCTGGTGTGATGGTGCCTTTCTTTAGAATAATAAAATTGTAAACGTCTTCCGCATTTTATTTGAGCAGGTGTCCTACTTTGTCTTTGTCTGTCATGTTTGGGTTCACAATTGTGCAGAGCTTCAGAATCTCTTCGATACAGCTTGTACACGTCTCCCCAGGTAGCTGTGAACGCCATGAAAGTGACTACTCGGCCTTTTTGCTTTTCTGAGAGCGATTCACCAAAGCACTTCTTGATCTCAGTGACAATATTCTCCTACGTTGTCAGCACAGCCTCATTGTTGTCAAATCACAAAAGTGCAGTTCCGGGAAGGCACAGAACAACGTGAGTGAGTTTTGTAGAGGCATTCTATTCATTAAGACGGCTCCCCCTCTGATAGTGCTTCTGCCAGTCATTGATGTCCTGATCCTCTCATCCTGAGAATATGCACGGCTGCGGAAAAGTTGTGCAGCCCGCCTGTCTTTGGCGAGCAGTCTCTTGCACGACTCCTTTGCGACCGTCGTCAGATCTGTCCTCGTGGTTCACGGCAACGTCTCCCGGTGGTAGTCCAGCCAATTTTTTACTGCATAGAGGGAGTGGTGGAAGTCGGTCATCCAGTGTTACTTACCCAGCACCTCCACTAAATTTGCAATGATGAAACTGATTTATTTACAAGGTAAAAAGTCAGAGACACGTGGCACAGTACAAGGGGCTTCTTCCTCCTCTTCTTCGCTTCGGCAAACTCCTGTCACGTGACAATATGTCAAACTGTGCTTCCAGTCATGCTAAACTGGTAAAGAGAGCGATAGCTTCTTCGGCGAAAAGCGCAAACTTATCTAAGTCATGCCTACATAAGCTGACAGTGTAAAAACGCAAGTAGACAAGCTTGTTTTAGCGGGAGTTTTGAAATACGTCAACCTTTGGTATGTTGAAAATCGCTGCAGAAAGTAAAAAAAACAGAAGCCAGAAAAAAATGAAAAACAGAAATAAAAAGTGGCTGTCATCGCCTATTTCCACAATATCTCTCAAAGCATGAAAAAAGTTAAGCCGAAATATGGTATAGAGGTGGTTTATCAGCCCTGTGCAAAGTTGCCCAGATTTGCAGGTTACAGACGAACGCTTTAGTGTAATGACAAATATGAGAGGGGCATACACAGTAAAACGCAAGTAAATTTGTAGAATGCCCCGTTGGCATTGCGTACGGGCTTCCTTTAGCGCGTGGGCAGAGCTACATAGGAAGCACTGGATGTTTTGTAAATGAAACGTTTGGAGAGCATACCAATGACTTATTAAATGCCAAACATTTTCTTGCGAACTTCGGTGACCTTAACCATATCTATCTTATCCATCCATCTATCCATCCGTCCGTCCGTCCGTCCGTCCGTCGGTCGGTCGGTCGGTCGGTCGGTCGGTCGTTCGTTCGATCGGCCTACGACTTCTCTCCTGGCCGTTTTGATAATGGTATTGATACCAAAATTGCTATGGCATAACATGACTGTATGACGAGCATAAGTGACTGGTCATAACATGAAAATCTTGACATGTAAGTCATGAATGTCATGATTTTTACTATTTATGATCTTGCTGCTCTAGTGGTTCTTTCGTTCACATGATATGTTGCAAAACTGGTTTGGTATGACATGACTGCACGGCCAACACAAACGACAGACCCTGACATGAAAATCATGACATGCATGTCATGTAACCACATGACTACATGCCAAACTCATGATACGCTCGCGGCCGTTTCGCTAGCTTCGCGTATACCACATTTGGTATTACAAGATGTGAATAAATGACGAAGGTATGTGACTGATGCAAACATAATCATGGGATGCGCGTTATGTAAAAACATGGCTATACATGCCACGGGCACGATGTGCTCGACGCTGTTTCGCTAGCTTCACATGTACCAAATTCGATAGTACGTGATGCGAACGGAAGACATAGGTAAAAGACATGTCCAAACACGATAATTATGACATGCGTGTCATGTAACAGCATGACTACTTGCCACACTCATGATGCGCTCGCGGCCGTTTCGCTAGCATCACATATGCCAAATTTTGTAATACGTCACCTGAATGGATGACGAAGGTATGTACCTGGCGCAAACATGATAATCATGAGCTGCTTGTCATGTAAAACATCAGCACATGCTACACTCACGGCGCCAATACACTTCAATCTGACCCTGCGGGCGTGTTTGACAACCGTATGCTGGAGAACGCGCGAGATAGAGGGGAAACGCCCATGTTGTCTGCTACGGCACTCATTGGCTACCACCGGTGCAAACGTCATTTCCGCGCAATGCTTGTCGCCTTCGTCTGTCCTCGTCGCCGCGGCTGCGCTCGCGTGGTGAGGAGTGGGTGATTGCGGTGCTGCGTTGTGACAATTGTGTCAAATATGCCAGTGATCCGAATGTTTTGGTGTGTGTGTGCGTGTGTGTGTGTGTGTGTGTGCGCGCGTGTGTGTGAGAGAGAGAGAGTGAGTGAGTGATTTTAAATAAAGAGAAAAGCGAGCTTCGTAACTGTCTGTCATGGGGAGGACCCCTCAACAGTAGCTCACGAGGGGTGTGGGTAAAGGAGGGTTTAAAAGGATAGGATGAAAAGGTAAAGAGATAGATAGAGAGAGGAAGGACAGAGCGAGGCGCAGGGACAGCGGACGACAGAAAAGCATGGAAGTAAATAGGATATAAGAAAGATGGACACGGTCGCAGGAGTCCGAGGACGGGGCACTACTCGGTGAGAGCTCTTGTCGGCATCAGGAGATGGCGTAGGGCGGGCCCAGTCGGCCAGAGCGGCGCTCTCGTCGGAGATCGCGGGGGCACAACCGGTCGGCACGAAATCCAAAGAGCTAGTCCTTTGTAGTCGTTTCGGAACTACTGAAGCCGTAAGTTAACAGTGTTCGGGCTGACTGCATAGACAGGTGGCATCTGCACACTCGTGGCATTACGACAAGTAGTAGACGGAGAAGATTTACGTGTTGGAGCGAGACGTACGGCTGTGGCTGCGGGCTCCCATAGCGTGGTAGCTAGTTTTAACGCGTTAGCGTTAGAGAGGTCGTGTCGCAGAAATTTCCCCGCCAGCGTAGGTACCGTTAATTGTGAGCGAAACATCGTCCGTGAGCGATAAAGCTAGAAAGAAGCAAATAAAATAAAGAATAAAATGTTCTGTCACATTGAGAATCCAACCCGGGCCGTTCGTGTGGCAAACACGTATCTTACCACAAAGCTGCCATGTTACTTGCAGCTGCTTCGGAAAAAAAAAAAAAACACTACGTAAATGCTATGTAGACGAAGGAGTCTCCTTAACGGATTTTGTTCGACAGGTGCCACGACGAAACGAGCCCATTCGGCGATTTGTAGGCGCATATGGGAAGCCATCAAACTACGTCGAAAAAGGCCGGGATATTGCAGCCATCGCCGCTAAAAACACAGAGGAACTTTCTAAAAGCTTTGAATATGGACAACCATGTCCATCTAGAGGAACACATATCACGCCAGAGGCGTTTCTAGAGGTGTTGATCAAGCAAACAGCAAACACTAGATAATGTGCTGCCATTTGTGAGGCATTGTGAGACTCTTTATAGCATCTTCACGGCCGCCTGGATCTGGCGCGCATACCGGCGCGCACACCCGATTCAGGTGGCCATGGCCTCTCGATGGCAAGCGCACGGCGTGTATCTTAAAGGTCAAGCGACTCTAGAACAAAAACCTGTATCTACAATCCATGCTCGCGCGCATGTGTGTGTGTGTATGTGTGTGTCTGTATGTGTAACAAAACATATTAATAAGTATCAACTTAGCGGTTGAAGGGAGCACTAGGGGCCGGATTTAGCTTTAGCGTTCAGCTTTTAAAGGCGAAGCTTAAGGGTCCCCCAACTTTTTCGCCACACGTGTTTAACTCATGTCTGAGCTTCAATCCCCCATTGTAGTAGTTTTAATCGTCATTCTATCAGCCGCATCTAATGGCCGCACGCTGCCGTTCATGTTTTGAGCAGTTTCTAGTGCTTACTTGTACTTGCGAGTGTTAAACAGATCGGTACCGATTTGTCTAAATCCAACATTGTGTAATGTACGTACCAACCGGCCCAGTTCAGTTCGCTAATGCAGGTGAGCTTTCTTCATCCTGTTTCTGAAAACACTGTTTTCATTTGAGCATAGCTTACGTGTTTAAGTCAATATATGTCACGTTTATTAAAATAGTTATGGAAGACCTATATTGCAGAAATATCACATTAACAGGTCCCAGAGTTCAGAAAAACTGGTGGGAGCCTGTTGTTAATATGCAAGTTTCCTGTCTGAAGCCCTCCACATGAAGGCAGCATGAGGAGGCGGAGGAGGAGAAAATTTTGATTTATTCCAAGAGGTAAAGGTGCGGTGGTGGAGTGTGAGAGGAGCCTACCCTGCGTAGGTCTCCGCTACCCTCTTGTACCAATCCAAAATCTGGTCCTGGATCTCGGGTGCCGAGCTGCACATAGCAGTCCCCCACTGCTCCTTACTATTAATGTGTAGAGAATTAGATGGTGGGTTTCGAGTACATCCCCACATGATATGGTCTAGGTTAGCTCTTTGTTGCCAGAAAATGCACAAAAGGGAGGGGTATATCGCAGGGTGTATAAGATGGCGAAAAGATGGGGTAGGAAACGTACGCATCTGTAACTGGCGCCATAGTATTTCATGGTAGCGCTAAGCTTCATGGTGTAAGGAGGGTATATAGTTGGTGTAGGCGTTAGTGCTTTGTAATATCGTGGAAGGTCAAGAGACGATCTCTCGCGCTGAGAAAGGCCGCGTAGTTTAACGCGCCACCAGAGGCCGGCGCTCGGCCAATCATTTCTCGAACACAGGTATAAGCCGCCTCATTGCCACTCAACCCCCCATGCGCGGGCGTCCATATGAGAGCAACGTCTTGCGTGGGGTGATGTTTCTTAAGAATTGAAAGGGCAGTTGAGATGCGACCTGCACTGAAGTTACTTATGACAGTTTTGAAGCCACTTACAATCATAGTGATATTGGAGATGGATAGACCTAAAGCGATGGCAGCCTCCTCTGCCTCCTCCGAAGAGTTGACAGTGATGGATGCTGTTGTGAGCACCTTGCTGTTATAATCGACAGCAGAGAGGGCATAAAATGAGGAGGATGGTTATTCTGCCGCATCGACATAGAGCACGTCATTGGCTCCACGCAATTTTCAATGAAAAGATTTTGCTCTTTGGAACCCGTGCGTGCATGCGGCTGGAGCGTATCCCGCAATGTCGACGTCATTGGTGGCGTTCCACGTCTCGGTGAAGCAAAGCACGTCTACTTTGCGGAGTACGGAGTCTTGCACGGCGTCAACCGCGTGAGCGCACAGCGACCTGGTGTTGAGTAGTGGCAGGGTGAAGTGGGACTCGGAGTCAACGTCTTCGAGCGCGCGAAAGTATCGTTGGGTGACGGTGTCCAGTCTGTGTTTCTGCAAACGTTGAAACTCGTCGGCCATGTTCTTGTTGACGTTTTCGCGCGTGTGATGAAAGTGGTGATCGCCGGCTTCGTTGGTGATGTACAGGTTGTTGACGTCGGTGCAACGGCTCATGGCAACGTACACCAGCTTTTACAGATGCGTCTTTGAGTATTTCCAGATCAAGATTGCATGCACCAGATTACATAACACAGGACACAACCAGGGCTTCACGTCATAAACATATTCGTAGCATTACACCTATATTTGCACGCACTAACATTTACAAGTATTCATTTTTCCCGAGAACTGTCTCTGATTGAAATGCTCTGCCCCATGATTCCCCTATGCTCGACACGCCGAGATGAAACTATACCCCTTTCTTGTCGCTTAAGTCTGCTTCTTTGCCTGTATTTGTCCCTTGTTTTTTGCGAATTTTTAATGTACATGAATTTTGTTCTGCAGTGAATGTATACTGCAGCGGAAGTGTATGTATGTAGAAGAATTTTGAACTGTATTGCCCTCTCCTGCATGGACCATACTTGGTCCGCAGTATGTGATAAATAAATAAATAAATAAATTTGTAGACGACTTTGGAGTAGGTGGCTTCCTGCGACTTGTGTACGGTAATGGCGCTGGCTTGCTCGACCGGAAACTGGCGCCGTTTGCATGTAACGCCGGCCTTGCATTTGATGGCCAGCGTGAGAGTCTGTCGAGCGATGGAGATCCACGCGTTGTCAACGACGTATCTCTTGCGCGTGGCTTCTTGTACGGCTCGTTTGGAACGTGCACGCGCGATTCTTCCAACGGTGGGTACTTCAAACTGCAGCCACGGGCAGTTGATGAAGACGTCGTCGCCGTCGAGGCGCTCGTAAAGTTTTACCGTGCCGACGGCGCCGTTGACGAGCCCTTTCACCATGTCGATGTTGTGCGTGATCATGTACGGTTGGCCGACCACCAGCCATATCTCGTGGGGCAGGTTTCCAAATTCGGCGGTAGACATTTTGGTGACTTTGCATCCAGCGTTGTCGACTACGGCTTGAGTCTTGCATCCCCGGAATGTGTCGTAAGCATATAAGTACACGACATATCCTCCCCACTCTTGTTGGTGTTGATCAACAATGAACGCGTTGTAGTGACGGACCTCTTCGTTTGAGTAGAAGATTCGGACTACCGACGGTGCGAATTCCATGGGCTTCTCGGCAGTCATAAAGCGACCGTCGATCAGACGCACGTCGTTTTCTTCCAGCGCTCTCCTATCACCGATCTTGGTTAGTATGTCCAAGAATGTTCTCGGAGCTGGGGATTTTCCGCTCGACGCCGACTTTTGCACTCCGGATCGCGAGCTCTTCTCAGCGCGGCCTTGCCCACGACGAAGTGTCTTCGGAATTGCTTGCGGTTCCGCCAACACATTGGCTGATGCTATTGGAAGGGACGTCAGTAAGTGTGTTTGCGTATTCGTTAGCATACATTTTCACCAGCAACATCGGACGTGGAACGACCACACAAACCAACCGACGAAGGGCGGCGCGCCCAGACACTCGGTTATTTATAGCAAGCGCCGGCCCCGGCCTGCGCATGTGCGCGTTAGCATACAGCTAGCGCACGTAAAACTAAAGGGCGTGCAGAGGGGACAAGCGAGCGCAGCGCGCGCTGTGTTGAGAGGAGGAAGGGATGCACAGATGGCTGGCGGAGGAGGAGGGGAGGCTGTGGACGACGACGGCGCATGACTTGCCCCTAGTATAACATTCTCCGCATGTCAAACAGGTGAAATTTTGAGGAGCCGAGACGAACCCGTCCGATCCGCTCGACACCACCTAGCGTCCCCTGGCAAGCGCAAAAAAAAAAACGGCAAAAATTTTATCCTAACGCAGGAATGACGTTTGTGGTAGCCACTGCCAATGAGCGCCGTAGCAGACGACTTGGGCGTCTCCCCTCTCTCTCTCGGGTTCTCCAGCATATGGCAGAGATACTGTATGTGCTATCTTTAGGAGCATATACAGTAACTCTAGCATATGGTTGTCAAACGCCTGACCCCGCTGGCGTGCACGCCGGCTATGCCACTACAGTGTACTAGAATGGGAAGTGTGCCGTGCGCGGCGTACACCAATGGAGGCAAGGGGGCCCCCGCAGCCCTGGAGGAAGGAAAAATATAGGAAAGGCCATGACGGCATATTCGTGAAGCCGCCGCATCGCAAATACCCGCACTACCTCCTAGTGGAGAAGCAGATAAACACTTCGTGATTTCCGGTCAGCAGCGACCTCGGAAGCGGTGTTTTCTGCCGGCAGCGAGTCAATCCACGAGTGCTGCTTCTTTTGCGTGTTTTTTTTTAGAAAATCTGTGCGATGCCCAGCTGTAGCATATACTCGGTGCGAATCGCGTGCACCGCCGCATGTACCTGGTGGCACTTTTCACATATGTTTGCTTCGCTGTTGATGGCATTTGCATGTGGAGCTCAGTTGTACGCTCCGTTGGTTCTTGCTCATTGTGTCAACTGAGAACACACGCGAACTTTCGTTTTTAGCGTTGTAGGCATCGTGTGCCGTCTTTAGAAGTTGTGTCATTCATACGAAAGGACACCTTACACCTCGTGATCTTTTCCCCCTCAGCGCCGTCTCAACCGCCAGCTGTCGCTGCACCCTTCACTTTGTTTTTTGCTTCTGCCGCCCGTATATCACTTTGTCATGTGCGTTCGTTGTTTCTGCACTGTTTAGGCAATCGAAAATACAGATGGAAGTTTATTTTTACAACATTGCCGTTGCACACTTCAAGTCAAGTGTTTTTTTTTTTCTGTAGTCTTAAATTTATTTATGTAGCCTGGCTGAGACTGAATACAAGCTCTCTGGCGCGTCCTGTCGCGAATTCAGATTGGGAAAGAGTAATCGCTTCTTGATTGCCTGTGCCTATATTCTTGTGCTTAACTATACTGCATTACTCCTGTCATGTAATATGCACGCACGTGACTGGCACACTTCACAGGCAGATCTCAATAGACAGAAGAGGGGCCCTGAGACAAAAAGAAAATTTCACAGCGTAAACAGGCATAGACAGCAAAAAATGCATTGCACTGCCGTCATATATTTCGTGTAAAAGGCCTTGAAAGCTAACTAATTTCCCGTTCTAAGTGACGTTTTTCGCTATTTATTCCTTTGTAGCACTGTGTTTGTAGCACTGCGTTGTGGACTTTTGCCACCTTGAAACGAATGGATGTTGATACATATGCCTCCCCTTCTACTTGCTAATGGCGATGCTGGTACGCAATCAATAAATGAATAAATAAGTAAATCCCTTTAGCAACATCAAGTACAGATTGTGATAATGCCTACCGTTTCTTTTGCAGGCCCGGTGATGGCCACACCATGTACGTGGCGTCGCTGGACGTGGGCTCCTCGGGTGTTCGGTGCCACATCTACGATCAGCAAGCCCGAGTCTGTGGAACAGCCTCGCAAAAGGTCGGTGGGCTTTCTTAATACCCCGGCTGCATTGTAATCGTAGCAAATTTTGGAGCTTTAAAAATGATCTTGCTTATGCATCCGTGCCGTGGTGGCGGCAGTACATATAAGCGGAGAAGGGCATGACCGCACTCTTTGCTCTGCGCTTTCGCCGCGTCCTCTTCTCAGTGTGCGTTTCTCGAGCAGTAAATAATTAAGGCTAACGAGTGCAGCTATACTACAAAAGTTGTTTTTATTCGACCCGGTAAATTTACATAAAAATGAAATCTTTTGAAGCTACGTAACATGTGAATGTTCCATTTCTGTAGTGGATATGTTTTGCAAGCGTTGTCTGCAATCACAAAGATGAAAATTTAGCCATTAAGTATAATGATGGCTTATTTCCAAGAAGAACATTCTAGAGTTTTGTATGGTGAGCGTACTGCTGCATCGGTAAGTATAGAAATAATTTGTGAACATGACTGTTTCGGAACTTACACAAACAAATAAGCCAAAACGTGAGCCGTAAGGTAATGACATACTAATTCGTTTTAATTAAACTTTTGATAGAGATGAGGTTCCTAGACATTCTCTATCTTCTGAACGAAGAGGTGCACTCCTTGTGGTTCATTATCTGTTCAATTAAAATTTGTATACTTTTTTTAGGTGTGGAGTACATTAGCATCGCTTATTCTCCCTCCCTCCATAAACCACCGTTTGGCTTCTATGACAGAGGTAGCCTAGAGGCATGTGAACAAAGCGAAACATCTGTGAACAACAACAATGTTACGAAAAGGCTGCTAACCAGAACAAACGAAATAAAACGACAGAGCTCCACAAAAACATCTACATCATTTAACCACCCATCAATCAAAGCATACGACAGAATAAAACGTTAACAAGAACGAAATAAAAAGCTCTTAACTAGGACTATATAGTTGGCGACAACACTATAAAACCGGCAAAGCGGCAACACCAACAAGCCATACCTCGAAGTTGGAGGTGCAGCATGTGGCAGCCATATGCCCGAAGCGTTGTCTACTGGAGGTGGAGGCCCATTTACATGAGCCATTGGGCACTGGTCGGGGCTCACTGAACGAACCGAAGCGCTTTGCCCACTCGTTACGATTGACTTCGTAAAGATGCGCAGTTCTTTTTTAACAGCGAAAGGTCTATATGGCTAGTAGAAACGAAAGACCGTCGGGCAGTGGTGTCATGAGTGGTCTGCATTGGCTGTATTATATCAGTTACGTCATTCGTAGCGTCGTACAAGCACATGCGCGCCATTGGTTGCGTTGTGGGTTAGCTCGTGATGTCAAACGCCGCTGAGTATAGCTAAGGATGTCAAATGCTTGCATCAGCACTACGTTGCGGCGTCATGATTGCGGGAGTGTGTTCGGCCCGGCGAGAGTTTCTTCGGTGGCACTTTGGCTTCGGCTGCGACGTCTGTGACCGCCTGTGGTTCAAGAACAACTACTGTGATTAACGCATTGCAAAACGTATTTAATCGCTCATTACACATTCCTATGGCAGTTATCATGCGTGGCACACCGTGCGGCATGTGACATAATCACTGTAGTAAACCCAAGCAAAACGTGTGTCTAACCTCATTAAGAAGCACGAAAAAGTGTAACCAAAAATTGTGAAAGGCTTCAGTGACACGTCGAATTAAACCACTACTAAATTCACTGGTTAACCATTTGTTGTATGGAGTGCTTGGGCGGTGATTTTTTTTTGTAGTTTTCAAGAAAAACCTGTTCTAGATTATTGCTTTGTACACTCTGTACAATGCATCATTCGCTCTTGAATTAAAGAAAATTTTTTGACATTGGGGTTTTGTTTAATCTCTTTGAGGGCCTCTAAACCACCCGGAAGTCGAAAGTTAGTTGTGTTGCAAAGGTGTAGAAGTTTACAGCGAATACCTAGTCGTGATAATTATTCTAGATGGTTCCGTGAGAGCAGAATTACACGCGTCCAATGGAGGCCTTCGCCACTGCTATGCTCGTCCTTCCTCCGGGATTGTCTTTAACGTGCCAGTTCCGTGCCTTTAACGTGCCAGTTCCTGAATTAAAATTCTTGTTTTACGTTTTCAGATTGTTGTAAGATGTCGCTTTGTAACCTATGAAATGTAAAATATATCGTCTGATTTGAAATGCAGGTGTCGACAACCTTGCGCCTCTTGATTTCAAGATTCATGATTCAAAATTTGTTGAGGTTGTTTCGAACACAGTTCATGTAAATTCAGAACATTGATTAGGCCGACAGCCATAGGCTAGTAGGGGGTCAAACGGGAGAAGGTTTACAAGCATAACACCAAATTGTATAAAAGTCAGAACATCAAAGAAACGCTTTAATAGAAAACAAAAAAGAATACACGAGAGATTTCATTAGGATTTAAGGTGACGTAAATGCATGATAGCAAGTACAGGAATGGAAATATTATGACATTGTTTCACTTTACACAGCAATGTAAAGATTTTAATATTGTTTCACTTTGTTCATAATCAAACAAAAAATGAGTACAGACAAAACATTAAACTGTGTGTAAGGTTTTGCACATAGTCATTACTATTTTTATACATGTAACAAATATTTTTAAGTGCATTTGAAAAAGCCCTAGTTTCGTTAATCTGAAATGGTATGTTACTCTTCACTTTAGCTCCTACGAACTGTAGTAAGCGTTTATCATAGACGTTATGAGTAGTTGGAAGATTAAAATTCCGCGATGTCATGCATCTAGTGACGCGGGTGGAGAAATAGAAGGTAGATACATCGAAAGGTACACCCTTATGCTGTGACATTACTGATGGTGACTGCGGTTTTATGTTGCCGTATGCAATCAAAAGGTAGAATTTGCAACTTCTATAACAAAGGTGCGCTGAGTTTATTATAAGCGCATAATCTATTATTCTAAGTCCTCGCTTTTGTAATATACGCGTAGGATTGAGCTAAGTTTTAAAGGTCCATCTCTATGAGTCTAAACAAAAAAGTTGGTAAATATTGCCAATAAAATAATATTTAGCAGCCAGTAACATACTAAAGCCAGATGTTAGCTTAGTACATACAGAATTTATTTGTTTTTGCAGTGTAATTATCTGTTGAACACTACAATGAGATATTTAAATTCTTGTATATGCTTAAGTTGGCAGTTCTTCATTGAAAGTCGAAATGACTCGCAGTTTAAATTTCGGTAACGGGAGTTAAAAATGGTGTATTTAGTTTTCCTTGCAATAAGTGTTATTTGTTCAATTTAAACCACATACAAATTTCTTTACTTATTCATTAGCTCTATATTTTAGATTGGCTATGTTGTTGCCATTAACTAATAAAGCTGTGTCGTCAGTATACATTAGCAACTCAGCCGATCTGAGTATGCATGGCAAATCATTTACATATAGTGCTTTCTGGTATTAATTGGTATTCTTTTCAATAAGGGCAGCTAACCCGGCATTCTGAGGTAACTACCAGTACAGATTAAGTGCTGTAATTTCACTTTCGCATCTTTACAACCAGCAGGGTCGCACTAGCCAGATTCGGCTGGCTGTTGCAGACTGTACGTCGGAACTGAGACAACATGACGATCTCCCGCGAAGCTTTTAAATGACTGCGCTACACATTGCTGTTATGAGACGTTCTCGTAGAGGAACGTTCAGTTGCCGCATTTTTAAATGCAAAGCAATTCTTAGTGAACTTCGGCGACCTTGAGCGTATCTATCTGTCTGTCTGTCTGTCTGTCTGTCTGTCTAGCCGCCTACGACTTTTAACTCTCCTGGCCGATAATGGTATCGATATCAAACTTGGTATGACATAACATGACTGTACGATGAGCATAAGGGACTAGTCATAACAGAAGAATCATGACAAGTATGCAATGAATGTAATGATTTACATTTCGTGGTCTTGCTGCTCTTGTGGTGGTTTTGTTCGCATGACATGTTACAACACTGGTATGGTATGACATGGCTGCGTGGCGAACACAAGTTGTAGGCCCGAACATGAAAATCATGATTTACGTGTCATGTAAAACATGACTACATGCGGCGTTCATGATACGGCCGCGAGCGTGTCGCTAGCTTCACATGTACCAAATTCGGTATTACGTGATGCGAAGGGAACACATAAGTAATCGACACGTCCAAACATGATAATCATGACATGTGTGTCATATAACAACATGACTACATGCCACAGTCACGATGCGCTCACGACCGTTTCGCTAGCTTCACATATGCCAAATATGGCATTACGTCACGTGAAGGGATGAGGAAGGTATGTGACTGGTGCAAACATAATAATCATGACAGGCGTGTCATGTGACAACGTGACTACATGCCATACGATGTGCTCGCGGCCGTTTGGCTAGCTTCACATATGTCAAATTCGGCATTATGTCGTGTGAATGCATGACGAAGGTATGTGACTGGTGCAAACATGATAATGATGGGATGCGTATCATTTAAGAACATGACTACATGGAACACTCAAGGCACCAATACACTTCGACGTGACCCGGCGTGTGCGCGGGCCTGCGTTTGTTGCAACACGTCATGCCGGCGATGCCACGCCAGGCGCCAATCTGCCTGCCATATACTTGCAAGGTTTGGCCTTATACTGCGTTGCTTTGATGCATGCGCGTTTGAGCCCGCGCGGCTTCTCTCCGTCACAAAGAGAGGCAGACACAGTACTGTCTGGATCACGTCAGGTGACGTCGTCAGCGCGAAATGCAGCATGTTGCATTTCGCGCTGGTTGCCGCCGGGCCCCGCCGATGGGCGCTGGTCGTTCCTGCTGCGCCTGGCATCAGACTATCTAGAGTGCTCGCGTTTTGCTAGCGTAGCGTTGTTGCAGCCAGCGTGCGCGCGCGTCAGCATTACGAGTATATTGGGCCCTTCATGAGGCGTTAGGGGTCGTTTCGTTAGCTCCACAATTACCCAATTTAGTGTTACGTGACGTAAATGGATGACGACGGTATATGACTGGTGCAAACATGATAATCATGACACGCGTGTCATGTAAGAACACGAGAACATACCACGCTCACAATTCTGTCCCTGCCATTTCGCTAGCTCCACATGTACTGAACTTAGTATCACATGAAGGGTAGAGGTGACGAAGGTAAATGACACGTCCAAACCTGCTAATCATGACATGGAAGTCGTGTACGGCATAATTTACGTCCGCCTCGTAATGTTGTGCTTATTTTAAAGTGACATATCAACCTTCCTCATTTGTGCTTCGCATATCACCGATTCCCATTGTACATGTGATGTGCCAATTCTTACAAAATTTTCGTTATCGCATTTCTTTCTCTATATTATGCACGTATGAAGCATTATTTAAACGCTTGTTGATGTTGATATAAACCAGTGCAAAGGGTAAGTGCTCATGAGGAGACGACATATAAGTTAGTATTAAAAAAGGAAGTACCCTTGAGGAGTTGGTGCTTTTTACTACTTGGAGAAGCTTGACCATCCATGGTGAATGTAAGGACTGCTTTGTTTTTGTTGTTTGATTCTGTGCAGTTGCAGACCGAGTGCCCCTCTGCTGGTGTTTTCGAAGTGGACCCCGAGCATCTGTGGCAGGCTGCCAAGGACACGCTAAGAGCCGCACTCAAAGGTAATCCACTCCAATGACAATTGACACTCAGGCCTATACGAACACCACAGACAGAAGTGTGGGATGCTTTTTGTCCCGTAATGTTTACACACGCTTTCACAGTTTTATGTACGGGTACACGTATATACCGATATAACAAGCTGGTGCGTGCGCATTAGTTGTGCATGCTGCAGTGTTACGTTGGTTAGCGTTTGAAACCTATTAGTAATCAGGCAATAACACTACCAAAACAATCTGTGAGACGCTACCTTGCATTAATAGTATTGCTACGGTATGCGCCTGGCTGTGGAGTGAGCCGGGCATGTGGGAAAAGAAGACAAGGTTGTGTAGCCAGGCCTGAGGACTTCATCTTCGCTTCTAACTGCCTAACTTGATTTTCATCCTGAAAATAAACAGTCAACCTTTATTAAACCTTAATAGGTTTTTGTTGGAGGTGCGGGGTAATCAACGAAGCAACAGGGTTCTGCAAGTGCCTGATTTTCGCCGAATTCGCCGCCTTGCTAGACTGCCCCAGTTGCCATTGATTGAGATGTCTCATGGCGAACACAAAAACCAGATCAGTGCAGCTATAGACCTTTCACCAGTCTCACCTGAACCGCAGTGTTGAATTGAATTGAATTGTTTATTTGTTTGGCATCAAAAGAGGTTGCCCTGGGGCGATGGCAAAAGGCAACATTTAAAATTGCCTGACTAGGCCCCTAGCCCCAGGTACCTGCTTCCACGGCTGGCACCTGTTTGCGTCGGGACCTGTTTGCCTGCTTCCACAGACGTAGACGACTCGAAGCTGTCTTGAAGCTCCGCAAGACTGTCAACCCTTGCTTGTCAGAGGGGGACAGAGGTGGCCACCTATTGAAATTGCCGAGGATGCATATCACTTCCTAATCCGCAAAGACAAATGCCCCGCCGTGGTGGTCTAGTGGATAAGGTACTCAGCTGCTGACCCGCAGGTCGCGGGTTCAAATCCCGGCTGTGGCGGCTGCATTTCCGACGGAGGCGGAAATGTTGTAGGCTCGTGTGCTCAGATTTGGGTGCACGTTAAAGAATCCCAGGTGGTCGAAATTTCCGGAGCCCTCCACTACGACGTCTCTCATAATCATATGGTGGTTTTGGGACGTTAAACCCCACAAATCAATCAATCAATCAGCAAAGACAAATTCTCACATAACCTGACGTCGTGCGCCAATGTTAAATGATCGGCCTTCTATACAGCGACACCAAGGTGCCGTGTTCTGAGTGTCTAGCCAGCTTCGTAGACCAGAGCAAGTGTTTCCAAGAAAGAATACGCCGACATAAGAACGACGACAGGAAGATGAAAGTGTCACGCAGTGCTCTTTCAGAGCACTGTGAGAAGCGCGACCATTAGGTGAACTTTGATAGCACTTCTGCTAGAGACAGAAATTTGGGATGGTGGCTTTTGCTCGAGTCCCAGCTCACTCAGGACACACCCGCTAAGATTAGCCATTCACTAGGGACAGTGCCCTCTGTAGACGTTTACGGCTTCCGAAGCGTGAGGGAAAGGGAAAGCCGGAGCCGTGGTCAAACAAGACGGGTAGATTCTGCCATGACAAACACAGTAACCACCTAATGAAGGGGTGGTCCCGAAACGTCGGTCTCACTACAAGCTTGGCTCAAGCCATTTTAACTTCCTAAATCGTGTATCCAGCCAGACATTTTCCCGTCGAAATGTTTACACATAAATTAAAATAATTCAGGAAGAAGACCTGTTGGGGCGCGTAAATTATGAGGTAACAAACAAAGATCCCCTTTTTTAGCACGAGCTGTTCGAGCCGCACATTTACATCTGTAAAACGTGGAGGTGATTTCTTCACAGAGCGGTGTTCGTTTTAGATTGAAGAAGGTGTGCGTTTCAGGAACCAGGTGTGGGTGTTTGCATAAGCTAGTTCATTGTTCGATAGTTTCAGGTGATTAGCGAAAGAACAACAAGCACGAAAGTCAAATGACTGACAATTACTATGTACATGTACTACTTGGAAATAATTATTTTATTGACAGAAAATATTACACCTACGCACTTTAGGTGAATATCTGTGCACTTGACGCTTGAATATGGAATACGAGAAGTGCAGGGTGTGCCACATACACCACATAATCGCTGTGATGAGAGACAGTGTACGGTGGCAAGGATTTATGGGGAATACGTTTGCACGCTTGTTGAGCCAGCGGGTCTCGCGTATCGCTTCAATAAGGGCCTTGTCGGAGGTGCGGATATTGCAAATCGAATCGTTTGATCAACCAAATGAAAATGAACGTCTGGAGAGAACAGTGTGGCATCCGTTATGATTAGTGGCTGTGGCGTACATTTATTGATGCAGATCGTCGATAAATGCATAGCCGGTAAAGAATGAACTTATGCAGCACTGTTCGGAAAAAAAGTGACCATTTTTTTATCACTGATAATGAGACGTGTTGGTGCCTTCCACAGAATGCGTGTCACTGAGACAATACGCAGACTATATTGTATTTTTCAAAATCCTTGCATGTGAAGTGGCGATATACAACTACTTAAAAAATTGACTTTAAGAGTATGTATGTCTGAGCTAAGTGGATTTCATTTGTATAAGTGATAAGGAATAGTTTAGTTGTTGAGTTGATATTGCGGGAAATTTTGACGGTGTCACGTTTTAAGTAACTCGCCGTAAAGGCAGATAGCACACGTAGCTCCACAAACCAACCCAGCCGCGTTATTAGCCCTGAGCTCCGAGGCGTGCCGCTTACGACAACCAGGCTTTGAATACTTAGTGTTCTGACATGAACGGTATTTGTGTACCCAGCTATCGGAGGGGTGAGTGACCCAACTTCCGGTGTGACGCACGCACATGGGCACGCACTAGAGGGACGTTATTGCGGCTCACTGGATATAAAAAACAGATGCATTAACAAATGACTCCAGGATTCGAACGGTGATGTGTAATTTCGATGCTTTCACAACGACGTCATGGGCGCGTGCTCATCACGCAATTTAGAAATAAAGTGCGTTCGGACTCCTAACGACACCTCCTCGACCGATTGAGAGTTTCGGTCACGATCGAAGAAACCACTTTCATTAGTCTCCTAGAAAAAAAGGATTCAGCGCGACAATGCTAAATAGCTCGTTTCGCTGAAATGTCGGCGGGGGCGTACTTGGTTGTGAGCGAAAAATAGTCTTTTTGTGACCGCAAAATAAAGAAAGGTGCAAAAAAAAAAATAAAACTTGTGGGACCGTGTGAGGATCGGACCTAATTTGTTTGCATGGCAAGCAGGTGTTCACTACATAGCCACAGCATTTGTTGAAACTGCTTTTATATTAATACCATGTAGTAGAAGGAGTCGGCTGAATGCATCGTATTTTTACGCGTAGAGAAGACGTGAACGGTTGAAGGGGCCGTCACGAAGGTGAGCGTAGGAGCAGCCAACAGGTTGTATTTCACGGCGCCGTCATCTTGAGGACAGCCAGCACGTTCACTGGCCGCCGTTTTTCTTGCGCATACGTGTCACATTTCTCTCCTCGCAGATGAAGCTCGCCGGGAGACTTGGGTGAAGTCACGGGGTGAACAAGTTCAAGTGACCAACACAGCTTGGGTTTTAGTGTCTCTTGTACGTGACCTTGTTTGGTTGGTTGAGAAGAAAGAACGGTCCATCGTATGTGGGCGAGAACTTGTGGCATAGACCGCGCTTCCGCACCGAAGCCGATAGCCACGTTAAATCACAGGGGTGATAAGTCGCAGGACGGTGGTGAAAGTCGTAGCGCGTTTTTGATCTGTCGTGTGATATGAAAGCCTGTAAACGAGCAATACGAGAAGAGCCAGGGTAGAGGCGAGTTAGTTGTACATATATATAGTGTAAACGTTTGCGCGATACAATGTAAAAAAGTCAAAGAAGACTTCCAGTGAAAGAGTGTTTCGTTGGGCAACATTGTGAAAGGTAAAATGAAAAGGCCTTTTCAGTATATGACCAACTGCGGTGGTCTAGTGGCTAAGGCTGCTGTTTCCCAGGTTGCAGGATCCAATTTGTCAAAATCGTTGATTGGGCGAGTTGGGCATTCATGATTGTTTGGTATAAGAGCACGGTACGTAGATGCGGACAAGCGCTTGTACCAGTCTATCTTGTCTACATCTACGTACCGTACTTGTATTTTAAACAATCGAATCCCGGCTGTGGTGGCTGCGTTTTTGACATAGGCGAAAATGCTGTAGGCCCGTGTGCTCAGATTTGGGTGCACGTTAAGGAACTCTAGGGGGTAAAAATTATCAATGTGTTTACTATCAATGTGTTTCAAATACTATCAATGTGTTCAGAAGTTCAGAAGCTGAAGGGCAAGCCGAAAACAAAGCCGCCGGTAGATGAAAGACCACAAATTGTGCCATATACGCACAAACTTTTTCACAACCTAAAAAAAAGGGCGTTTACATTGTATCGCGCAAACAAAGTACAAATTTTTTTTTTCAGCTCCACCGAAACTTACCGACCTCTGTCCACGCATTGCAGCGCTGCAAAACCTGACCCGTTGTTCTAAAGAAAGCATGCAAGGGCGTTTGTATCTTGTGCGATGTGCGTGCTTTACGAAATTCTACTTACATGCGGCAAAGTTTATATCGGCCAGCACAGGAGCTGCGTTAATCACAGGGCTATAGAGAGCATGAGATTTTAATTAAAGATAAGATGACTGCCCATTTACCCACATACTGCGAATTCTCCGTCTGTGAGCCGCACCTTACAAACATTCGCATATTTGGAATAAGAAAAAACTTCTCCACCTGAATATTTGGAGGCGTAATTTAACAATGTGAAGCGAGATATGTGTATCAGTGACACGTCAGTCACTCTGCCTAAATCTGAAGCGCAATTTTTTGATGCTTTGGTTTCATGACGTGTTAAGCGCGAAATTCTTCGCCCATGTCCTGCGGAACTGTAACTGCGCACATGTGTGCATATATATAAAGAGGGTCTTTTTATAATAATAATAATATTAATAATAATAATTATAATAATAATAATAATAATAATAATGTAGTGAATAAGAAAGACGTTGATACCATCAGGTCAGCTATCATCAACACAAGAGAAAGGCACGAGATCAGCGATCAAGCACCGTCATCTGGGTCCGCCTGCGTTCCTTTCGAGCTACCACCCACTTGCTCAGTCCTTCAATAAACCCCCTTTACATTTGGTGGATCGTGCTGGGTAACTACATCACCTACACCCTGGAACTCCGATCCCGCACCCTGCCGTCGACCATGCAAGTTGACGCTGCCGAACAGACAGCACCTCTCGCGGCCGCTACTTGCCCCGGCCCGATTCACCAGTGAGACCCCCTCATTAACACCGAAAGTTGGGCGAGTTGGTGATTGTTCATGATTACAAATAAGCAGCGCACGACGTTTTACACAAAGAGAGACGATAGGGACACCGCTGCACTCTCAACTAGTTTATTTCGTAAACGACCTTGGTTATTATACAACAAGACGGTGTACCACGTGCTACAATGACAACGTATTTTCTAAAAAGCCAACTTCGCAATCGCTCAAAGTAATCGATGCTTGGCTTATACAGTAATCTTTTCTTTTTGCGATGTGGAAGTAGATATCTATAGTAGATATCTTAAATGTTTTCAGGGACTGCAGCGAGGGCCTCGAGTTTACGTGGGAAGTGCCACGGGAAAGTCAGCTTCAGTTTTTGGACTTGTTGTTATCACGTGAGCCAGACCATGTTTGCTGGTTATATAGCCCACGATCTGAGAAGCCCCTGCTTAGCTATTCTTCCGGGCATTCAAAGACAGTTAAGAATGGCATAGCATTCTCTTGTCTCCGCGCTGCCTTGGCCAAATCTTGTCCCCACAAAGTTAATGATAGCTTCATCAGACAAGTAGATAGATTGGCTAGTGCGGGTTACGAAGAGCATGTTCTGCGCAGAACCGCACAGAAGTTGGTTCATCGTGTGCGCAAGAATATATCTTCGGAGCAGCCTCAAATTGAGAGGAATTATGAAGAAAGGAAAAAGAAATGTGTCTCCATACCCTATGCGCACAGTATATCACATAATCTAAAGAATGTAGGCAGCCGGTATGGCTTACAAGTTGTTTTTTCTGCACCTAACAAACTAGGTAAGATATGCGCTAGGCTAGATAGGAAGCGATTGACAAAAAAGGATAGGTGTCGGTGCTCTGTTAAGCACAGTGTTTTGTTTGTTGAGTGCAGAACCGCGGTGGTTTACTGTTTGCTCATGTCATGTGGGAAAATGTACATCGGTCAAACAGGCCGGTGCATAAATACAAGGTTAACGGAGCACAAGAGAGCATTAGCTAATAATGCTTACTCGCACTTAAGACGGCATTGCTTAGAATGTGGCTGTTCCCCGCTGTTCTCTGAGACTAAAATTCTTTCCAGCCACAGAGATAAGATGACAAGGGAAGTGATCGAGGCCTTCCACATCGCAAAAAGAAAAGATTACTGTATAAGCCAAGCATCGATTACTTTGAGCGATTGCGAAGTTGGCTTTTTAGAAAATACGTTGTCATTGTAGCACGTGGTACACCGTCTTGTTGTATAATAACCAAGGTCGTTTACGAAATAAACTAGTTGAGAGTGCAGCGGTGTCCCTATCGTCTCTCTTTGTGTAAAACGTCGTGCGCTGCTTATTTGTAATCAAGACCCCCTCATCTTTTTGGGCGCCGAAAACCAGGATGTCGAGGACTGGCTGTCGTCCTACGAAAAATTCAGTGGACCAAACAGGTGGGATCACGCTGCTAAGTTGAGCACCGTCAACTTTTACTTGGCTAATGTGGCAAAACTGTGGTACACAAACCACGAATTCGAGTTCGAAAACTGGGCCACTTTCAAGCAGGCAATATCCTTGGTTTTCGGTCGCCCTGCCGTGCGGAAGTTGCGCGCCGAACAACGCCTGCGCTCACGGGCACAAGAACCTGGCGAAACGTTTACCGCTTATATCGAAGATATACTCAATCTCTGCAGGCGCGTCGATGCCGCAATGAGCGAAAGTGCCAAGATCCAGCACATTATGAAAGGTGTTGATGACGACGTATTTCAAATGTTTCTTGCGAAGTCTCCTGGCACTGTGTCTGAAGTGGTAACTCTGTGCCAGAACTACGACGAATTGCGACGGCAACGAGCTCTGACCCGTCGTCCATCTCAGCCTAACCAACCACTCGCTGCACTGGACGTCGTACCTGACCGTCCCGCCTTCTAGCACAAATGAAAGACTTTGTACGTGAGGAGGTCGCACTTCAGCTTTCCCTCCTGCCGTTTTGTCAGCGCCAAGAGCTCCTGCAGCAGCAGAAAGAGCAACCACCGACACCGTTAGCTCCCATGCTCCGACATGCCCTTCAGGACCAGATTGCCGAGGCTATGCCAGTGCCCTTTCCGCAGCAAGTTGTCGCCGCGCCTCTTACTTATGCTGATGTAGTAAAGAGGCAGCAGCCACACCAGCCCTCGCCGTTCAATGGACTGCCGCATGTCACCGCTCCTACTCAGTCTTCCGTCGCATGGGCTCCTCTCCTCGCTACTATGTGCACAGCCTCGACTCAGTCGTATGCCGCGTGAGCGGCGCCTCTCGCTGCAAATGCCTGGCGAACGCGCGATAACCGGCCGATCTGTTTTGCGTGCGGCGGCCCTGGCCATATCTCCCGATACTGCCGTCGTCGCGTGCCCGCCTACACAGTCGTCCGACCACGAAGCAACTACATGAACTGACCCCCTTTTGGTTATGAAAGTTCGGATCGTCAATCAAACACGTCTTCCCGTGACTATCCGGCAACTTCGTCTCGACGCTCGCCTTCACCCGATCGACGCTCCTTGTCACCCATGCATCCACGACCAGCCCCTCAAAATGAGGGAAACTAGCCGTCGCAGTTCAAGGGGCAAGAACTACGCTATCGAAATGTTCAAGTCCTCGCACCTTGCCGTCAAATATCGTCGAAGTTTTTGTAGATGGCGCCCATGCATACGCTCTTATGGATACCGGTGCCGCTGTGTCTGTTATAGACGCCAAACTTTGCCGCAAGCTCCGAAAGGTGACCACGCCGCTTGATATGATGTCCTTACGTGCAGCAAACGGAGAACCTGTTCGACCTATAGCCGCCTGCACTGCCTGACTCGCAATTGCGGAGGACCACTACATTGTTGAGTTTATCGTCCTTTCCTCGTGCTCCCGTGACATCATACTTGGCTGGGATTTCCTATCGCGTAATCGTGTCGTTATAGATTGTGCTCGTTCTGAACTTGAACTGCTTCCATTGTTCGACCAGCCCTACGACCACACTAATCAAGCCGTACACAAGCTAGTTGTCAAAGAGGACACTGACATTCCACCGACAACAGCTGTTTTGCTCCCTGTGGTCTCCGACTGCATGCGTGATGAAGTAGCATTTTTTGAGCCATCAAGCTTCTTTCTAAGTCGGAAACCACTTCTGCTTTCTTATTCAGCCCTCTCAATTTCAAATGGAGCCAGTGCTCTCTGCCTTACCAATCCCTTTTCGCATACCATCAAACTGTTTAAAGGCGAGTCTCTTGGATGCGTACAGCCCATTGATAACGGACAAATTTTTACCGTGCCGCAAGAATCATCCCAAAGTGACCTCGCTGCCGTCAGTGCTCTTAACCACTCTGATCTACAGGCTTCGAAAGTGTTCGATTTGGCAATCGCAGATGGACTGTCACCATCTGAACGATCTGAACTCCTCCAACTGCTGTACCAGTACCGCGAATCTTTCGATGTTGTTCAACCTTCACTTGGCCGCACTTCTACCACTCTACATTACATCGATACCGGCTCCCATGCACCACTACGACAGCGACCATATCGTGTTTCTGCGGCGGAACGCCAAGTTATTACCGAACAGGTTAACGATATGCTGCAAGGCGGTGTCATTCAACCTTCACAAAGTCCATGGGCCTCACCTGTAGTGCTCGTTAAAAAAAAGGTTGGTTCCGTTCGCTTCTGCGTGGATTACTGACGTCTAAATAAGATCACTCGAAAAGACATGTATCTTTTACCCAGGATTGACGATGCCCTTGATACTTTACAAGGTGCTGAGTTTTTTTCATCATTAGATTTGTGCTCAGGGTACTGGCAGGTCCCCCTTGCAGATGCCGATCGACCAAAAACAGCCTTCGTGACACCGGACGGTCTGTATGAGTTTATTGTCATGCCCTTCGGCCTCTGCAATGTGCCTGCCACCTTCGAGCGCATGATGGACTCGGTTCTTCGGGGTTTGAAATGGCAAATCTGTCTCTGCTATCTCGACGATATTGTTACACGACATTGGCAACGAAAGAGCATCATAGACGACGAAGATGATGAAAGCGACCGTGCTCGTGTTGTTGTTGCTGCTGTTCTTCCATCTTGGCTTCCATGTCGTCTTTGCGCCAGACTTTGGAACACATCTCGAGCGCCTCAAACACGTCCTCACGTGCCTGAAGAATGCTCAGCTCCAACTCAACCTCAAGAAGTGTCACTTCGCTGCTCGGCAACTTACGATTCTCGGGCACGTCGTATCAAAGGACGGTATACTTCCAGACCCGGCTAAGTTACGTGCTGTCGCCGACTTCCCCAAACCAACGACTATGAAGCAGTTACGGAGCTTCGTGGGGTTATGCTCCTACTTTCGCTGGTTCGTGCGCAACTTCGCCTCTATCATTGCGCCTTTGACCAAACTTATCGGCAACACCACTGATATTTCGTCATGGTCTTCTGAGTGTGACCAAGCCTTCTGTACCCTTCGTCGTCTCCTCACTTCGCCACCAATACTGCGTCACTACGATCCTACGGCAGCAACTGAGGTCCACACCGACGGCAGTGGTGTCGGCCTCGGTGCGGTTCTCGCGCAACGCAAGCCTGGATTCGCCGAGTATGTCGTCGCCTACGCCAGCAGAACTCTTACCAAGGCTGAATCAAACTACAGCGTCACCGAGAAGGAATGCTTGGCGATCGTTTGGGCGCTTGTCAAGTTCCGCCCATACCTTTATGGCCGTGCTTTTGATGTAGTAACGGACCACCACGCATTATGCTGGTTATCTTCGCTTAAGGACCCATTGGGTCGTCTTGCCCATTGGGCTCTTCACCTTCAAGAATATGACATTCGCGTGGTATATCGTTCCGGCCACAAGCATGCCGATGCTGATGCACTGTCACGATCTCCCCTATCCCCGGACATCGCATCTGTTTCCTCGGACAACACGTTGTCAGCGCTTGAGGAGGACACCATCTCTTCTGCACAACGCAATGACCCATGGATCGCTTCCCTTCTTGACGCGTTATCCGAGGCACCGACACTTCCAACCACTCGAACCCTGCGCCGCCAGGCTCCACACTTCAGTATTCGGGATGGCCTTTTGTACCGGCGCAACTATTCAGCAGATGGTAGGAAATGGCTACTAGTCATTCCCCGAACGCTGCGCTCTACCATCTGTACGTCGTTTCATTCCGACCCGAAATGTGCTCACGCCGGTGTTTTCAAGACCTACGAGCGCCTACGAAAAAGGTATTACTGGCGCGGAATGTTTACCTTCGTCCGCCAGTTCATTCGTGGCTGCCACGAATGTCAGCGGCGGAAAAGCCCGCCACATCCTGCAACAGGTTCATTGCAGCCACTTCCATGCCCAGACCGCCCATTCGACCGAGTAGGAATTGACCTCTACGGACCACTACCATTAACAACGGCAGGCAACCGATGGGCTATCGTGGCAGTGGATCATCTAACACGGTACGCTGAAACTGCTGCCCTCCCCACAGCTGCAGCACAAGACGTCGCAACTTTCATACTCAATCGTTTTGTGCTTCGTCATGGTCCTCCTCGAGAACTCCTCAGTGACCGAGGGCGTGTTTTCCTCTCCGATGTAATACAAGCACTTCTTCAACAGTGCCATATGGTTCACCGGAAGAGTACAGCCTACCACCCACAGACAAACGGCTTGACTGAGCGGTTTAATCGTACTCTGGGGGACATGCTCGCTATGCATGTCGCTTCTGATCAAACAAACTGGGACCTCGTTCTCCCATTTGTTACATACGCGTGTAACACCGCTACGCAAGTCACTACCGGGTTTTCCCCATTTTTTCTCCTGTACGGTCGCGAACCATCACACACCATCGACACTTTACTGCCATACTCGCCAGATCCCTCCGAATACAAGCCTGTCTCGGAAGCCGCTCGTTACGCAGAAGAGTGCCGCAAACTAGCCAAGCGGCTTACTACATCCGACCAACAGCGCCAGAAGGAGATCCGTGACGACGACCATCGTTCTGCACCAACGTTCGTTCCTGGAGCACTTGTATGGCTTCATGTACCGCCCTGCGCCCCTGGTGTATCACCCAAACTACTCTCCAATTACCATGGTCCCTACCGCGTGGTCGAGCGTACTTCACCCGTGAACTACGCCATTGAACCCCTCACGCCACCGAGCGACCGTCGTCGGCGTGGACGTGATATCGTTCACGTAAACCGTCTGAAGCCCTACTTTGACCCGCTTGTCCCCACGTGTTAGATCGCCAGGGTGGCTTCAACTTTTTCGCCGGGGGTAATTGTAGTGAATAAGAAAGACGTTGATACCATCGGGTCAGCTATCATCAACACAAGAAAAAGGCACGAGATCGGCGATCAAGCACCGTCATCTGGGTCCGCGTGCGTTCCTTTCGAGCTATCATCCACATATCGATCAATGAACAAATTTTGATATTACGGTATTTGAATGGATAACGATGGTATGATACTAGTGCGAACATGATAATTATGAGATAGGTGCCATGTAAGAACATGACTACAATACACGCTCATGATGCACTCGCAACCCTTTCGCTAGCTTCAGATATACCAAATTTGGTATTACGTAACGCGAACGAACGGTGCAGGCAAATGATACGTGCAAAGACGATATTCATGACATGCGTGTCATGTAGCATGACTACATGCTACGCTCATAGCGCGCTCGCGGTTGTTCCGCTAGCTTCACATATACGAAGTTTGGTGTTACGAGACGTCAATGGGCAATAAAGGTATAAGACTGCAGGGTCCAAAGATGATAATCATGGTATGCGTGTCTTGTAAGAACGTGACAACATACCACGCTCATGATGCGCTCGCAGCCGTTTCGCTAGCTTCTCATATACGAAATTTGGTACTAGGTGAAGTGAGTGGACGATGGCCAAACACGATAATCATGCCATGCGTGTCATGTAAAACATACTACGTGCTACGCTCATAGCGCGCTAGCGGCCGTTTCGTTAGCTCGAGATGTACTAAATTTGGTATCACGTTACGTGAATCGACGACGAAAGTAAGTGACACGTCCAAACGAGATGATCATGACATGGAAGTCATGCACGGCACAATTTACGTCTGCCGGCACAATTTACGTCTGCCTCGTAATGTTGTGCCGATTGTAAAGTGACATATAAAAATTTCTCATTCGTACTTCTCATACAATCGATTCCCACTGCACGTGGGATGTGCCAACTTTTTGAATATCATCAGCCTAACTAACTTCCTGTCTCCCCTTTGTGCGTTTGTCTTCTCTGGGAATCCAGTCTGTTACCCTTAATGAACAACGGTTATCCTGCCTACGTGCTACGTGCCTGGCCCATGTTCATTTTTTCTTCTTGATTTCAACTATGATATCCTTAACCCTGGTTTGTTCCCTGACCCACTCTGCTCTGTTCTTGCCTCTAAAGGTTACACCTGTCATTTCCATTTCCATGTCTCGCTTCATCCTCAATTTAAGCTGAACATTCTTTGAACGTCGTTCCTGCTCCGTAGGTAAATACCGGCAAGATGCAGCTGTTCTTATAGAGCATTTCCTTGAAGGTTAGTGGTTGACAACCATTCATGATTTGAGAATGATTGCGGAATGTGATCCACCCGATCCTCATTTTTCTAGTTATTTAACTCTCATTTGTCGACTCTGCGGTCATATTTCTTTACAACCTTCAGCGTCTCTCACTTATCGGCAAGCGCCGTTTTCTGCCAAGACTGTTGCACATTACTTTAGCTTTGTGCATAATAATTTTCAGACCTGCTTTTCTGTGCTCCTTGGGCAGTTCAATAATCATAAGCTGTAATTTGTCCCCTGAGTTATTCATGAAGGGAGTGCCATCAGCGAACTGCGGGTAACTAAGATATTCTCCATTGACTCGTATCCCTAACTGTTCCCAATTTCGGGCCCTGAAAACCTCGTATAAACACGTGGTGAATAGCATTGTAGAGGTCGTCTTTGTCTGCCTTGCACCCTTCTTTATTGAGATTGTGTCGCTTTCATTATGGAAAACTATGGTTGTTGTGGATCCGCTGTAGATTTTTGTAGTATCTGTGTCTATAGGGTTCGTTGATGCCCTGATTCCGTAGTGCCTACATCACTGTTGATGTCTCGACTGAGTCAAATGCCTTCTCGTAATCTACGAAGGTTATGTATATGGGTTGGTTGCATTTTGCGCATTTTTCTATCACCTGATTGATAGTCTGTATATGGTCTATTGTAGAGTGCCTGTACGAAATCCTGCTTGGTCATTTGGTTGATTGAACTCTGATCTCGTCTTAATTCTATGAGCTATTATTTTTGTAAATAGTTTGTACAGAACGCACGGTAAGCTGACCAGCCGGTAATTTTTGAAATCCTTGACGTCTTCTTCTCATGGTTTCAGATGATATAGGCGTTCCTCTACAAATCCGGCATCCTTACTGTCAAGAGACACTTCGTATGTAAGGTGGCCAGTTTCTTTAACACAATTTGTCTGCCACCATTCAGCAGGTCTGTTCTTACATTATCCTCATCAGCGGTTTTGCCTTTTTATATTCCTTCAAGGGCCTTCCTTACTTTCTCTGTCATTGCAGATAGGATGTCGAATTTCTCTCGGCTATTATTGTTTCTTATGACATCCCCCTTATTGTTCCCGTTTCTGTACAACTCTCTGTAGAACTTCTCCGCCACCTCAACAATCCTATTCTTATTGGTTATGACATTGCCTTCCTTGTCCCTTAATGCATACATCGGTTATTTTCTAAGCACTATAGTTTGCCTTTGCAGCTTTTAGGCTTCTGCCGCTTTTCACAGCCTGCTCAATTCTCTCCATGTTAAACTTTCTGATGTCGGCTACCTTACCCCTATTAACTTCGAAAGCTTCACTAGCTCAATTTTATCGAGGTTGAGGCTTTCATTGTTAGTCGTCTATTAATGAGATTGTCTTCTCCTAATATAGTGCCAGTGTTCTGTCTAGTGACTCTACCTGCGACTTCCATTACACACTTTTTCATGATACTAGTGAGACTAACGTTCACCTTGCCATGGTGGTCTAATGGTAAGGTACTATAGGCTGCTGACCCGCAGGTCGTGGGATTGAATCTCGGCAGTGGCGGCAGCATACCCTGACTCGAATGTCTTGAGCGTCTGTGAAAAACTGATCAAGTGGTTCAAAGGCGTAAATGAATCGCGTATGAGAACAGAACGCGTGCGCAATGAAAAGAGACCGCTAGTGGTCCCCTACATGCATAACTTTTCTCATAGCTTGAAGAATGCGGCCAGTAGGCATGGGGCACGTTTTGTGATGTCGGCTTCTGTACAGCTCTTTGTAGAACTCTGCCACCTTGACTATCCTATTCATTTTGGTTATGACAATGCCCTCATTGTTTCTTATAGATTAAATTCAATTTTTGCCTATGCACATGTTTCCCTTCACAGCTTTTAGGCTTTCGGCAGTTTTCACAGCCTGCTGCATTCTCTCCATGTTTATACCTTCTGACGTCAGCTAAATTATGCCTATTCATGAAATTATAAAGCTCCACTAGCTCTAGTTTGTCGGTTGCATTTGAGGCATTCATGGTTCGTCGTCTCTTATTAAGATTTTTTGTCTCCTGAGATAGTTTGCCAGTGCCCTGTCTAGTGACCGTACATACGACTTAAATTGCACACTCTTTGATGAAACTAGTAAGGTTATCATTCCTTGTGTCATCGCTAGGTTTCGCTGTGACGCCCCACCGCGGTGGTCTAGTGGCTAAGGTACTCGGCTGCTGACCCGCAGGTAGGGGGATCGAATCCCGGCTGTGGTGGCTGTATTTTCGATGGAGGCGGAAATGTTGTAGGCCCGTGTGCTCAGATTTGGGTGCACAATAAAGAACCCCAGGTGGTCGAAATTTCCGGAGCCCTCCACTACGGCACCTCTCATAATCATGTGGTGGTTTTGGGAGATTAAACTCCACATATAAATCAAAAGCTTTCGCTGTGACTGTGCTGAGTCTTCTGCGCAGGCCTAACGTTTTTTGTCTTAGCTTTTTAAAATTTGGGTGAATACCAGTTCTCATCATTCTATGATCACTGCATCGAATGTTGCCAACTACTTCTACATTCTGTACAGTGCCTAGGTATGCAGACAGGATGAAGTCTATTTCTTGTTTAGTTTAGTTCCGCGATTAGGACTACCACATCCACTTAAAGGAGCACTGGCATAAAATTCACTCATGCCAAGATTTTTGCATCAGCGAGTAGCTATAGAGCCTGTAGCAGCGATTCGCGACATAAAACGCAACTTAGCAATGAATAACTATCACTTTTATTGATTTATATCATCGGTATCTAGCACTATCCTAAACGGCCAACAGTCCCGTTATTTTTAGCGCTGGGAGCACCAGCAGTGGCGCAACCTCGCGGTCACCTGCAGATCACGCCACAGCTGACCACTTTTCCACAGAAATGTGTGACGTCAGGCTGAGCTGCTCCGCAAGCATTTCGCCTGCTAGGCAGACACATTCAGTAATGCCTTGTCACCTGCATTGCTGTCGTGGCCCTACAAAGTGTCAACTCGAGCTAGTCTGGAGCTTGGAATGCCCGCGATTCGCGATGTCGTGAATTATTTTTGCTTCGATCGGCCTTTTGCAGAACAGTGATTCCGAAATGGACGCCGTTACAAGCAGCACTCCAGAGGTGCCCGAGGATGCACGCTTCAGCCATGTTCACTCGTGTATCTCAGTTAGCTATATTAGTGTGTGTTGGCATCCAAAGCGTTCAGGTATACGCAGAAGGCTCAATGCAGTATAGCTATCGGGAATGAGCATCAGTGGAGAAATAGAATACGTTTCCTGCTTGTCAGGTTCCTTTTTGCACTTCCAGATGGCCCCACCTATGCAACCTCTCGCGGTTAACACGGTATAATCACTTTCACGAGGACGCAAAGTCTACAGATGAACTAAAGCTCAACGATACCGGCGTGTTACTTGTTAGCAATTATATCTGACTATACGCTGTTTCGCTTTTCATAGGTATACGTGATATAAAAAGACATCCTCACTGCACTTTTCTGTGCTTCAAACTAGACCACTGCAATCACAACGATTCCTCGACATGCTCCCCGACAAGCACACGTTTATTCATGCTCTTTTCTTTTGCCGTTTTTTTAAAGGTGGTATTTATCTTGACAAATTCCCGAAATTATTCAAACCGGTGCGACGAAGATTAGACGTGACGAGCGAGTGCGTTTCTGCGCTTCGGCGCCAGTCGGCGCCACCACACGAACACTCGGATCATACACGTCATCGCTACTAGGGCATCGTCACTCAGGATGGTATTTGTGGAATGTATCTTACCGATCACGTAGCACTAGTGTCGATGTCGCAGGGCAGTAGATTTTCCGCTTTGTTCTCTTTAGCTTTTTACGCTGTTTGACATCAAATCAAAATGACTTCCACGCGACCGATGCCGCTCAAATTTGGCCAAGAAGACCTATGCATACCAAGCGATCGAACGATGAGCACATCTCGATCTTGAAATGTGATGTCAGTGCTCCTTTAAGGTTTGCCCATTTTCTGAAGAAGACATTCAAGGTCCGTAAATTATTACTTTCTGCGAACTCTACTAAAAACTCCTCATACGTTTTTGCCGTCTAGTTGGTTTATATTTGAAAACTAAACTTGCTGCGCAAGCTGAAGGAAAACGAAAGGGAGACAGGAAAGAGAGCAGGAATACGGGCTCTTGCCACTCTGTGGTCACTGAAGGGTATCTTGCCAACTACTTTTACATCCGGACAGTAAGCTGGTCGGCCTCTTTCTTCTTGAATGGGCTCATCGTGCTCTTTCCTGTCTCCCTTCTTGTTTTCCGTCAGCTTACGCGTCAACTCGAGTAAAACTCCTTTTGGCATTTCAGGAGCCAAGTCGATATTCCCCCACTGCGTGGTCCCCGGCCTGTTTCTTGCCTACTTTGGCATAATGTCGCTCATCTGTACAGTGTACTGTGTTTTTACTTTAATAATTGCTCACTCTACGTCCGTATTCGTAGAGCGTTCAACTAACTCATCATCATGGCTCAATATGGGTGCGTAGGCCTATAGCATCTTCATCTTCTTAAATTTAATGACGATGCTTGCCACCCAATCACTAACGCTATAGTGTTATTCGGTGTTGCCAGCGATCTTCTTCTGTGTAAGAAACCTCACCCCTAGTTCTCTCCTGTCAACTAATCCACGGTAGCATAGGACGAGTCATTATTAGGCGCTGCATAAGCTTAATGTGTCCTCCCAACTTTGCTGAGCCCTATTACATCCCATTGAAATTGAAAACCTTCTTCCTCAAATAGCACAGCTAGACTAGCCTCACTAGATAGCGTTATAGTGTTGAACATAGCCAAGTTCAGATTCCAATGGTGGCCTGTTCGGACCCAGAGATTCTCAGCACTCTCCGCTGCGTTGCAGGTCTGACCGCCGCCTTGGACAGTTGCTTTGCAGCCGCTGGGGGCTGAGGGCCAAGGGTTAATTGTGGTATTCATGGGGGGTTTTGGCTAGGTACTGCACCACGGGGGCCCGTCCTGCTCCGGTGAGGAAGTGTATTACCGGCAGGTGGTCGCCAGTGAGGCTGCACCTCAGACCTTTTTTTAAACAATTCCTTTATCGCTCTTTTAAGTAGTAAATATACGATTGGAAATGGTCCAGAATCGGCATTTGAACCGAATTTTGTCATTGCGAGCTGCTGTGCTATTTCCAAGTAGGAAGTTCTGATGCACTTCCTTAGAAATGTCGAATGACACCTGGCCGGCTATCAGTTCTCAACTTCACATGACTCGTGGCTCGTCTTGCCTTTTTTAACTGCTTGAAAATCTATATTTGCATAAAAAAATTACAGCATATCTATGAAGTGAATAAGGATCAGTGCGGCGAAGCGTCTGTCTGTCTGCCTGCCTGCCTGCCTGCCTGCTTGCCTGCCTGCCTGCCTGTCTGTCTATCTGTCTGTCTGTCTGTCTGTTCGTGTGTCCGTCTGTCAGCCTCAGTATGAAAAATGAAAGAATGAGGCAAATATAAAGAAAGAAATGAGCAAAAAAATTGTACTTGTAAGTGAAGAACTTATAAGTCAATACCGAGTCTGAATATTTGTGTAGTAGGTTGAATAGCTTTGTTAAGTATGTCGCTGAGGTGTAGTCATGCTCGTTGCCATGAAAACTGCTGGCAATGGTGGTGGTGCTCTCTACTTCAATATTTTTTGTTTCTGTCTGTTTTCTTTAGAATAACACTTCACGATTGTCCTACTCATTTTGTTAATTTGGTACCTGCCATACATCGGTGCAGCAGGCAGGGCATTGTTTGTTGTTTTACTTTTATTACTTTAAGATCACATTTTGCCCACACAAACCTGTTTGTCTGTCTGTCTGCGCGGCCCTCCATTCGTCCGTCCGCTACTATAGCACTAGAGCACGTATCGGACGAACGAGGGGTTGCTTCACCCCACAAGTGTTTCAGAATAGGCACCTTCAATCCATTCGAATTTCATTCTGGAAAAGTGGAACTTGCCGTAATTCTATTCATTTCAATTCCCCGGAATGAAAAAAATGAGCCCGTTTCCACTCTGGGAACGGGCTAAATGGCCAGGCAGGTTAATTCCATTCCTACGATCCCTCACATTGTAAATGCATATCTTGATAGCTTTATCGAGCTAACAATGATTGTAACTACATAAAGCTGATGTCACCGGATGCATAGGCAAAAAAACCACAGTCGAGGAATAGTAGCTTGGTGACTTATCTCGTGCAGTACAGTTGCACTACTATCTCACATAATGTCAGTTCTTCCGCTATCTATAGTATTTGCATGGTCAGCACAATGTTTAGAAAAAAGTTAGTAAACAGTTCGCAACGCATGCATTTACTTGTTTCGAGCGTATTTTACTACCTTCGCGGCATCCCTTCACTACAGCCAGCAGCTAGTAAAGCTTGGAACTTTTGCCGTTAATAATCAGGAATGATTTCTTGGTCTTCCTAACTAGGTAACGACTAAGCCACATACCTTGTCAGATCTCTTGTAAACGTGAACTATGCACCGTAAATCTTGCAGTAATCTTGACACTTTTTAGAAAAACTGAGACGAATCTCGTTCTGTCGAATACTTGGGAATAAAAATTTCGTGCTAAGTTATGACAAACATATACAGAAGGGCAAAAAGGGATGTGTACGAAACGTCTATTATTTTCTAAATTATTCAATTGCTAACCAGTAAACAGTGTGCTATTGTAAAACAATAGCATAAATAGCCTTCAAACGGCTGATAAAGCAGATACCAGATAAATCTTGATATTCTATGCACGTGTTTGCATGTATGTCTTCGTGTGCAGTTCATCTAGCCTCTATGTATGTTGCTGTCATGCGTATTTGCCATGGTAATTACATGAAGTGTCCACTAATTATGCTACGTGGACCATTGTGCTTCGTTTATTGCAATATATATGCTTATGTAATTGGTTTATGTTGATGTGGCAATGTACATGCATGTACAAACGCCTGTTAGTTACAAATTCAGTAATGTAATAATCATTAGAGTCAGTACTGTGTACGAACTACTTACAAACGAGCAAATGTCACTAGTCAGCAATTTACTTCATTTAGAGGAGGTTAGTGTTTTTTTGTGAGAAGCAAGGGATTGGTATTTAGTTAGATGAATAAGCAGGCCTCTTTTATTAAGTGCATTTTTAAACGAATAATATTTTAATAATGTTTAAGCCTAAATGCGTTAATGCCAATATGACCACTTGGTGAATTGTCACATAGAGATTCGGGGACACGCGGCCTTGGTTATGTGAAAGCACCTGCTTTGGCTGGCTACCCGAACCAATGCTTTGAAATGTCTATTCTATCTCTCTCTCTCTCTATAGTTCATCTTGTAGAACTGTTCATCGCACACACAGTCCACACAGTTCATCGTGTACGATTGTGTGCGGCACTGGCCGACAGATCTTTGCGAGAGAGTTTCAGGTAAAGTCACCCATGTATTTAGGCAGGGGGGACAGTATTGCAAAATAAAAGGGGGCATGGGTAATATGTGGCAAGATTTTAGGCAAGCTGGTATACGAAAGTTTCCAGTAAACACAACCATCGTACCGGCATGTGTACGCACCACAACTTAGATAAGCACTTTTCAGAGTATGCGCCAGTGTGGCCGATGGCAGCAGAAGCAAAACAAAGTGAAGGGTGGAAATACAGCTGGCGGTTGAGGCGCCACCGAGGAAGAAAAGATCACAAGGTGTAAGGTGGGTATGCAGTCACCGTGCAGTTCCGCAAGACGGATACCATTGCATAAAGCCGTTATCACACGAAGAATAGAGAAAAACTTTGGAGCGACACAGTCTATATAAGGACAAAATTATAATAGGTGCGTTGCTTATAAATGTATCATACTTGTAATCAGCCAAGCCTTTTTAAATTACCGCTTCATTGTTGAATTCGAGGGAGTGACTTATAATGTGTGAAGTGTGAAAAAAAGCACGTCTACAAAATTGTGCTGTAATTTTGGAAAAAGCCGTAATTTTATTCCAATTCCATTCCGTGCAAAATGTGCCTAATTATATTTCCATTCCATATCTGTAAGCTTTGTCGCTATTCGATTTCCATTCCATTCCGGGTTAGGGAAAATGTGGAATGATTCTGGACTCATTCCGATTCCAGAGCGGCAACTCCGCAACATTGCGCCCCGCTCTTCATCATTCACTCCGTGGATATGCTGTTAATTTTTCAATATAACAGCACCATTTATCCTCTTTAATTGTCAAGTGTACAAAGACCACTAACAAGATATAGTGATATTTCCAAGGATGGATGAATGGATTGATATGGCTGTAACCGTTAGATCGGGCGATGGCTAACACCACCAAGCCGTAGTACTTAGTGAACCAAAAACTAGATTTTTGTTCTTTAAATAGTGAAGTTGAGGACTGGTACTTTGAAGGGAAAGATTTAATTTTCACTGGTGCATTGACTTTAGCCACCAACCAGATAACCTTCTTCTAGTTAATTCTACCTTCTTAAAGTCTATTTTGCACTCCCTGTCCCTAAACCCCAGTGCTTTGACAAACTCTGCGCCATCATCCTGAACTATAGGGTGAAGTCCTTTACAAAACATTATCATGTGTTTGGCAGTTTCCTCTTCCTCTCCAGACGCACTGCATATTGTGTCTACCCCTTCGTATTTGGCCCGATATGTCCTGGTTCGCAATACTCCCGTCCTGGCCTCAAACAGTAGAGAACTACCCCGAGTATTATCCTAGATCCTTTCCTTGGCGATTTCCTGCTTAAAAGTTCGATATATTTCTAGTGCGGGCTTCTTAATCATGCCGTTTCTCCACATATCGGTCTCAGCTTTCTTCACCTTCTTCTTAACCGATAATTTTTTTTTGGTTTGGCCCCCTGCTGTTTTCTAAGTATTTACCAGTCAATTTTCTGGTTCGCTTCCTCCATTTTCCATCGACATTCTTCATATACTAGTAGCTGAATACCTTCCTAGCCCAACGCTCCTCCCCCATTTCTCTCAATCGCTTCTCAAATTTTATCTTGCTGCTAGTTTCCCTGCGCTCAAATGATGTCCATCCCATATATCGCCTTGTACTCCCTGATTTGGTGTATTCCCGGGAGCTCCTAAGGCAAGCCTACCTATTCCATGTTGCTTAATTTCTAATCTTGCTTGAACTTCTGATCTCACGCACAAGACCGCATTGCCGAACGTCAGACCAGGAATTATGACCCCTTTCCATATTCCTCTCACAACATCATATCTATTGTAATTCCACAGTGCACTGTTTTTCATCACCGCTGCATTCCTGTTACCTTTAGTCGTCACGTATATTTCGTGTTCCCTTAAGTACTCGGCCCCATTGCTTATCCCTACGCCCATATATTTGTATTTATCTGTTATCTCTAGCGTGACCTCCTGTATTGTAAGCTCAATACCTTCATTATCATTAAAAATCATGACTGCTGATTTTTCCTTACTGAATCTGAAATCTTACCTATCTCCCTCATTACCACAGATGTCTATCAGTCTCTGCAAATCTTCCTTGTTGTCGGCCAATAGCACTATATCATCTGTGTACATGAATGCTGGTAGTGCCTGTTCAATGATTTTTCCTTGTTCGATGAAAGAGAGGTTGAAGCCCAGTCCGCTTTCCTCTGATTTGGCCTCTAATCGTTGTAGGTACAAAGTGAATAACAAGGGTCACAGAGGACACCCTTGCCTAAGCCCCCGTTTTACCTCTGCAGGCTTGGATACCTGTTTTTTCCACTTTATAACTACCTTGTTACCTTCATAGATATCCTTTAAAAGATTAGTGACTCTATATTCCACACCTAGTGTGCCCAGTATTCCCCACAAGTCCTTTTGAACCACGCTATCGTATGCTCCCTGGATATCCAAAAATGCTAGCCACAGGGGCTTGTGTTCCTTTTCTGCTATTTCGATGCAGTGTGTCAGTGAGAACAGATTGTCTTCAAACCTCCTGTGTTTCCGAAACCGATTCTACAGTTCTCCCAACACCCCCCCATTCTCTATTCATGACTGCAGTCTTTCCTTTAAAATCTGTATCGCCAGCCTGTAGACCACTGATGTCACTTTTATAGGATGGTAGTTGTTTATGTCAGCTTTGTCCCCCTTTCTTTTATATATCATGCTCATTCTGCTAAGTTTCCATCCGTCGGGGACTTCACCATCGATTATTATTTTGCTTACTGCCTCTTTGCTTACTACCTCATTGTTTTGCTCGCTGCCTCTCTCAAAGCCTGCTTAGACTTCAGACCTAATGTCTTCATCAGCATAATTGGAAGGCCGTCTGGGCCTGTTTATGTACTACTAGGAACCCTCTTCTCAGGCCTTTCCCACTCTCGTTGTGGAGCCATTGGAGCCACTGCGCCAACAACAACAATGGAGCCATTGCGCCACTTGATTCATCCTTGTCTATTGTGGTGCATAAAGCATTTCTTTGTTGAAATTTTTCTGTCACCCTTGTTCTTATATATTCAATAGCTTCATCCCCTTCTAGCCTAGCACCTTGAGCTGTAGTTATAAACCTCTGCTCTAGGCTCGTTTCATTTCTTAGGGAGTTTAGATGGTTCCAAAGTTTTGCAGCTGCCTTTCTATCTTTTTATGTACTTTTGTCAGCCACTGAGCTACCTTTCTTCTAATCTTTTCATTGATCAGAAGGGATGCATCCCTTCTACAGCTTAGAAAGATTTAATCTGTTTAATCTGCCCCAACTTCTTTCTGACTCGCTCAATTGTAACATTGCTGGCTTCAAAGTGTTCGCAATGCCAAAGGTTTGCTGATTTAGAGAGCTAGCACTGCTACTTTGGCATTTCTTGTCAACTTATGAGTTGCATGCTGTGGTGTGGGGAACCAATCGGCTATTTCTTTGTGATTGCTAGGTTGAGTGTATACGTCGGGGATGGTTTGAGTGCAAGAAAAGTAAATGCGCAATTTTTCTAATTGCTAAAAAATAAACTGGCGGTGCCTTTAAGGCGGTATTCCATTTTGTTGGCGTTTTGGAGTAGCACTTAAAAGTCTGGTAAACATGCATAATAGTAGACAGTGGTGCTCAGTCGTAGGTCAGCTATGCGTACTAGTACTTAAGATTTCAGCTAGCCTAATAACGTAGAATTATGGATGAAAAAGTTAGGAGAAAATTATTTCTAGCGCTAGAAAGAGTTCAAAGGCAGGGAACTTCGTTCGAAGGCAATAACGTGTTTTCATAAGTGACCACATGGCGTCTGCTTGAATTAATATACACCTATTACTCTCAGCATATCACACATTTACAATGATAAGTCAATTAATAAATAATGTTAGTTGCAAGTTCACGCCCTATTCTGTCGGCCTTTTTTTTTCCGTCTATGTGGGTTGCGTCTTTAATTTATCTTCAGTATGAACCAACTAGCCCAAGAATACCTTCTTGTAAAAAAAAATGCGAACCAGAAGAGACGAACGAAGACGTAACAAACGGGACGAGTGCTGACTAGCCACTGCCTGTTTTATTGCTTGAATGCAAGATAAAAGAGCAATTTGCGGCATATAAATCCACGTGAACTTTCAAGCCATTCGTCACGATACAATGTGTGCAACCTGCTAGTCTAAAAGATGACAATTTTAAGACTGCACCTAGACATGTCTTGCCACTTAGTTTAATCGCGAAATTCTGATCTATCAGACCACCGCGCTTGCTTGGGTGTTTTCCTATGACTTTGCCCCGCCGCGGTAGTCCAGTGGCTAAGGTACTTGGCCGCTGACCCGCAGGTCGCCGGATCGAATCCCGGCTGCGGTGGCTGCATTTTCGATGGAGGTGGAAATGCTGTAGGCCCGTGTGCTTAGATTTGGGTGCACGTTAGAGAACCTCAGGTGGTCGAAATTTCCTGAATCCGTCACTACGGCATCTTTCATAATCATATACTGGTTTTGGGACGTTAAACCCCACATATCAATCTATCACTCTCTATGACTCTGCAGTCTCTGAACTCCGGCGTGCATCCGCCTGTGCTGCAGCAGAGCGCCATGGTGCTGCCTTGTTTTAAACTATGATATTTAGGATGTTCGCCGAGTCGCTGATTGAGACAGCGCCCCGTTTGTCTAATGTACGTATTCTTGCAGGAGAGCGGCACCTTATCCTACAAGCGGTCTCTTGTGTTTCGTTGTACAGAAACGTTTCTTAATCCTTTCCAGTGGACGCATCTACAAAGTCTACTTAGCTGACTGCGGGTGCTAAAAAATACTTGCGCATCCGATTTATGTGCGATTTTCTTGATACTTTGCAAGTTACCATGTATGTATTGTGTCAAATGCTTCCTGGAACGCCTTTCAGGCTATTCGTTGTTCCTGTTCACCCCATGAACCTCTAAGAGTAGCTTGCGTACCAGGCCAATCAGTAAATTCTCAGGGTAACCCGCGTTACGCAGCCTACTCACCTGCTCACTGTAGCTCAACTGCACGTTAAGGTGGTATGACCGGTAGAGGGCGTTCTTGAGGGTGGCAGTTTTGACAGCACGCTTTAGGTATTTTGAGCGGCTTGACGTGGAAGGGAGGAGTTACTTGACAGATCGATGTGAATAGCCTCAACAAACGTGTTTGTCAGGGAATGATATTGAGTCAATGCAACGCATGTGTTCATACTATGGAGTGATTGCGAGAAGTTCAGCTCAGAGCCAAAAACTGGAGATCGAGCTGCTCGCGTGCTAGTCCCAATGCCCAACAATAACCATGCGCAACGAACCAGAAACGAGATAGGGCTTTTGTCGGAGAGGATGAGCAGAGCCAGTTATCGATTCTGTGATGAGCGCGCGTGTTCAGTGTATTAGTTCTATGCACCTTCTGTGCAAAATCAAAAGCTTTAACATGCCTCCCCAGTAGTGCAACCAGTGCTCTGCGCTCCTGCGAGGAATGGACTAGCTAACCTTTTCGAGACTTCAGCTTCTACACCAGAAGGTTTATCGAGATCCGCCTTTGCAGGATCGCTTAAGGCTCCAATGCAGATACTGTTCTGCTTTTCTAACAGGGCAAGGCGCATACCATCCGGTAGTACAATCGACTCTGGTGACCTGTTCATCACCCATAATTGAGCTTTCTTGTCTGCGTGAGAGCAACACAGTGTGGTACAAAGTGTTTTTCTCGACAAAAGCTACGGCCAACGACTCAATCACAATGTCACGTGAAGTCAAACTCGAGTCTGTTTCCGAAGCGGTAACTTGTACGCTGGGCTGTGGATCACGCTGGCGAAAGGGTATCTTTAGCTACATTGAGGTTACCTTTCTCACAGTTGGGTTTCTGGGCGAGAGTCGACAACAGAACTTCGCTTGCTCACAGTTGACGGTCGCACGACACTCTCACAAAATGCCAACGACAACATTGTGCGTTGATCGATCCCGTACTGCGAATTCAGCCTTGAACGTTTTACCAGCATCACTAACAAACGCAGTGCAGACACCGACTGGATGCAATGATGCGCCGCTCACTGCCTGAAAAGTAGTCCCAATAAAAAATAACCTTGTGGCCATGTTGTTGCTTAAAACCTTGACTCATCACCGAAACACTTGAGCGAGTATCTATCAATGCCATCGTGAGAACGTCGTCAACAAGTACATGGTCCTTATTTTTGTAGCATAGAAACTGGTGGAGGCATACATTGGTGAAAATCGGCACGTCTAGCGACCTCGCCTCCGTCGGCCGCGTTGGCTAGTTTACCGGTGGCGGAGATGAAAGCCGTGACAGGCGCCGTGGAGATAACGACTGAGGTGATTGTGTGGTGGGTGCTGTAGAGCTGCGCACAGACCCGGACGAATCACTGTGGTTGTTCGGCTGGTAGGCATGCCGCTTGTCAGGTTGGTTGGGGGGACAGCAGGTGTAGTCAGGCCATTGGTTTCGACGTACAATCGTCACGAATCGCTGAGGAAATGTGGGACGTATATGGCATCGCATTGGGTAAAATCGGGCGATATATCCACGAACGCCACGATGGTAGCAGACGGGCCGTTAACGAGACAAACAGAATGTCGCAGGGTGTGGAGGGTATGTGGCACACTGTTCTCAGTGAGATACAAAAGGAGTCGGATGGCAGTTGTAGCCGTTATGGTTGCGTGAGGCATAAGGAGGCTCTACATAAGTAGACGTCGGTGGTGGAGCCCTTAGCTTAGGACCGCAGTTAGGATAGCTGCGCTCGTCGCAACTAGAAGCAATAATGCTTGTGGATGGTATCTCGCATGGTGGTTCTCGAGTATTCAGGGCTCTTCGCTCGACCGTAGAACTGAGCGAATGTGTTTTTCCATCGCTCCTCCTAGTCCATGGATGCTTGCATGGGTCTTTGCCCATGACGCTTTCGTTGAGTAGACCTACTTTGGACTTTCCTGTGAGGACTGTCACAGCCAAGACTGCTTAAAGGGTTTCGAAATGTGAAAGTGCTCTTCTCAACAACTTTCTGGTGACCAAGCATGGCCGATACATCAGCATCTCTGTGACACCGCACCGAAGCCGCTGCAACTTTCGGCACTTGACCGCATTCGTGCGAACGCCGAGCACGTGCTGTGACATTCGGTGTGTGCCTGATGTACACTGCTTAGGCATGGCTTCTCCGATTTCCACAATCGAATCAGCAGCAATTGATGCTGCCGACTCCAACGAGTATCCAGTAGATCCGGACGATGATTCTTGGTTCACTGCTACCTGCCGACGCAAGCCAAAGACCACAGCGAATTCTGCACCCGAGCCTTCGCCTGCCAAAAATCAAGTGACCCCGCAGCCGCCACCCCAATCTGTGGATGGCTTCAATCAAGGTGGTCTTCCGACCACGAGGAGGCCTTCGCCTCAGTGAATGGGCAAATCAGGTGATGGCACGCGCCATCTGCATGGCTGCTGGGCTGCCAGCAGAAACTCTCAACAAGCTCCTCTTTACATAAAAGCGGAATGCAACATAGCCATCACAAGCACACTAGGCGAAACTTTTGCTTCAAATTTGCAGGCCACCCCTGCACTAAATCTAGGATCGCAGAGACATGAAAAAAAAGCTTATGTAGCCACTCAAGACAATTCTTGCAAGGGAGTCGTCATCGGCCCCGAGAAGAATACTTCACCTACCGAACTTCTCGACAATATCTACGTACCCAGCACCGAATTCTTGCACGCACAAATGATGGGATCCGCAAACACGGGGTTGATAATTTTTGCAGGCCTTCAAGGTCCACGTTATGTCTACTACTACAGCGCGGAATACGGATGCTACATTCACCGACCTCGCAAACAAGTTTGTACAACCTGCCTTGCATTTGGACATCGGGCAGACGTATGTCCAACCCTGACAAAACGCCGATACCAAGCATGTGGAGTCAGACACCAGCGCCGAAGCACATCTGTACAGCTTAATGCTTTCACTGCAAGAGGGACCACCAAGCTACGCACCCCAAATGTCCTGCGAGGGATCAGAAACCTCCAAACAAGCATTACGTCAAGAAGGCACTTGAGGCAAATGCGTTAGCACCACCACCTACATCACCACCCATAGGACACCGGCCCAGATCCAGAACGAAGCGCAGCCAATCCAAGGGCAGAGAGAAGTCTCGGGACAGGACCATGGCATCCTCAAACATGCTAGGAACCGCATGCAAAACCATCACCACCACCCTGGGACTGATCCCCCAAAAGAACAGAAGCGCGAGTGCGGAGAGACCAGTATCGCCACCAGTGACAAAGCCAGCACCCGCTGGACAGACGTTTCTGGCTAAGGCGAGTTGGGCAGCAGGGCCTCCCAGCCTGAAATCGTTTCCCTTTGTTTCCAGTCTCCCTTTGCCATGAACAGATTCAGCAGGCCCGGCGCCAGGCACGAACCTCTACATATCCCGTTCCTTTGTAGATAAACAAATCCTTTAATGTACACTTAGAGGGAGTGAAGGTACAGATACAGCAAATTCAAGAAGCCACTGACACGTTTCCTACATTTGTTTTGGAACCGAATGGGACCATAAACGTCAATTCATTCCTGCGCCATCGCAATGGCCTTTGCTTAAGGAATATAGTAAAACATATATTTGAAAAGTGGCTAATAGACCTAAACATTAAAAAGTGTAAAGTCATGCGTTTATCAAGAATTTGCACTACTTCACCTGTTTACTATCTTAATAACATTCCTTGGGATTTTGTTAACTGTTATAAGTATCTTAGAGCTCACATAACTAACCTCAACTGGTCACTTCATATTGAATACATTATAACAATGGTAGCCGCAAGCTTGGCTATTTACGACGTAACATTTTAACGCTGCACATAGTTTAAAAGTGCAGCTTTATAAAACACTAACACACTCTAGACTAGAATATGCTACAGCCGTGTGGGACCCCGCCTATAATATATATGGTCCGATTATAACAGAACTGGGAGCATTTCAACGATGAAAACTTCTGTAGCACTCCATTTCATAACATCCCGCAGAAAAGTCTCCCGTTTAACTCTATTTCACAAGATATACCATCATTCCTTCTTGCATGGCCAACTAATACTTCGCCCACAGCACATATCCTCCCGCATTGACCACCATCACAAAGTAAGTATATCAATTCATGTAACACAAACATCTTCTTCAATTCATTTTTGCCTTGCACATCAAAGGAGTGGAACACATTTCCTGGTGACATTGTTGCTATTAGTGATGACAAGTTGTTTTGTGTTTCGTTAGCAAACTTTCTGTAATAAGTTCTTTTTGTTGCAATAGCTAACATTGTATGATTAGGTTCGGTGTTTTATTACCTAACATGTATTGTTATAGTGTGTATTAGCAGACATTGTATTTTAAGAGATTTATTTGTATAATCTAACCGTATTCATTGCTTTCTGTTCATTTAAATCTTTTAATGTGAATAACCCCACCCCCTTTGTAATGTCATTTGGCCCTGAGGATAAAATAAATAAATTAAGAATTGTCACCTGAAGGGTCAATACAATTTCTCGATGTTATTTTAGAGGGCGAACGGCATACGGCTGGAAATATGGAGTGAGAGGTGATAAATTCATATTGAACTATCATTCCGGACATTCAAAATTGGTAAAGTGGAACGTTGCGTACGTTGCCAAAAATCGTGCCGAAGATCGTTGCGCACGCCGTAGCTAGAAACATGATGATGGAAGTGGACAGATGAAGAAATAGTGATTGCCCGGATGACCTGATAGCATCTATGGCTGAAAAGCTGTTAAATGAATTTAGAGTTATTGATAGGAAAAACGAATCGAAAAAAAAGCAGAACAACAACCTGTTATGTTGTCATAAATTCATAACGTGTCCGATGAACTAAAGAAAATTGCGAATAGGTTCGGCATACCAATGGTTTTCACTGTTCGTAGAAGGTAATTTCACGGTGCCATAAAGTCAACAACAGTCAACAGCGGTCTAGCAAGTTGCGCAGTAGCAATCATTCGGACAAGTTCATTGAATGCAAGAATAAGTTCTTTAGTGTGTATCCCTCTCTTGTGGAAATAAATATATTGAACGAACCGGAAGGTGTATCAACACTCGACTACACGAGTGTCCCGCCGCGGTAGTCTAGTAGCTAATGTACTTGGCTGCTGACCCGCAAATCGCGGGAATGAATCCCGGCTGCGGCGGACTCGTTATTGATGCAGGGTAAAATGGTGTAGGCCAGTGTGCGTAGATTTGAATGCACGATAAAACCCCCAGGTGGTCAAAATTTGGGGAGCACTGCACTACGGCGTCTTTCATAAACATATGGTGGTTTTGGGACGATAAACCCTACATATGAATCAGTCGACTATGCTAGCGCAACTGCGAGCAGATTATTCACCCCGAAAACATGCCTACTCATTGAAACATGTGTCAATGTTATGCGAAATTTGATAGCACCATGACTATTTGCCTTTGCAAATGTATCGTGGTGGTGTTTGCAACTCTGTTATTGTTTCCGTTGTGTTTCTTCGAGTGCGGGAAACGTAACGAAGTTACGTTTTCCACACATACGATCGCGTGCGAAGTCGGTTCTTCTGGCCTGGAGTGTACCGCATCGTGCGTGGATATGTCGCAACTTGCGACCTTGGCTAGCGCCAGAAAAGACCATTTTTGTGGCCAGCTGGATATCTTCACCCAATGGAAGTCCCCTCTGAACCATTTCATCGTGTGGGGCTCTAACTTCTTAGCCCTTTTCTGACGCCGACACTGGGAAATAAATGGATTGCTGCCGCCACAGATTATGCGACCCGTTACTCGATAACAAATGTCATGCCAACCAGTTGCGCCACTGACGTCGCGGATTTTCTTAGTCATGATGTCATCTTACACCACGGTGCACCACAACAGCTGCTTACAGATTGCGGGCGCTCGTTCTTGTCCAGAGTTGTCGACGACCTCCTGCGATCGTATGCTACAACGTATAACCTATCTACCGTCTACCACTCACAAATTAACGGCGTAACTGAACGTCTCAACCGCACGCTCACAGAGATGCTTTCGATGTACATCTCTTAAGACTATCGAGACTGGGACACCACGTTGACCTATGTGACTTTTGCGTATAATTTAGCTCGACATGACACTGCGGGGTTTTCACCTTTGTATCTTTTGTATGGACGCGACCCTATATTGCCATTTGAAACCGTGCAGCTTGCCTCTCGTGCCATCTGCTTTCGTGTACGCTCGCGAAGCCGTTGGTCGGGCTGACATGGCTCGTCAAGTTGCCCAGTCTCGTCTCGCCAGGTCACAGAATATGCAAAAAGCCAGCTACGACCACCGGCATCATAATATAACGTTTGCCCCGAGGTGACCGCGTGCTCCTCTGGTCACCTTGTCGTTGTGTAGGTGTCTCCGAAATACTCTTTCCTAATATGCAGGACCCTCGTCTTACATCATGTTAGCGACGTGAAGAGGACGGATAAGATTTCAACTGAGAAGGACGCGTGTTTTGTGCTCCTGTCCTTACCCTGATCTTTGCTCCGTGCTCTTAGCGCACATATGGTGCCTCAGTGTGGCCACCGGAAGAAAACACCACAGCAGGATGCTGTTGTGGCAGCCTCGGCATCATCTTCAGGGCCAACACAGTAGCAGCAGGCACAATCCAAGCTGGCACGCTCCAAGAAAACTCAGCCACCAAAACTCAGCAGCCATAACAATGTCGCCCTCTCCCCGGCTTCGAGCAAAGCGAAGGTGTAGACCAGAGCTTCCTCGTCTCCTGCCATGGCCGTGGCTATCTGCGAGAGATACCCCCCTGGCAGCAACCCCTCCTCATCTCGTCCTTCAACTACTGCAGCCGCCGAGCAAACGGCGTTTGCCCCCAGTGAGCGCGGCATGCCCCCAAGCACGTTTCCGCGTTCCGATGGTCCCCACGTTGTTGGCGACCTTCCTCCGAGTGATTGTGCGGCCACCATCGTCTTTCGGCCCGTCGGGAAGAAGTCGAACTTCCTGGCTGCGTCGAGGGTGCGCTCGCCGCCTTCCTTTCAGGGTTTCCGGCCATCCAGGGAGTGGGGGTCAATTTGTGGTGCAACCTCATTGCTGTCGACACCCACTCTAATGCCGATCTGACCGTCCTACTCCAGTTTAGGACGATCTGCGAGACCAAGGTTCGAGCCAAACAACTTGACCTGAACACCTGTGTTGGCATGGTTTTTGGAGTGGACCCAACGATCCCCTTTGAGGGCCTCGCCAACAACATTGCTTCACCAGTGCTCCTAGTCTCCGGTGTACGCACAGGTAACTACCTGACCCTCACCTTCGCTGGAACTACTGTCTCGCTGGATATACTGCTTTACAAGCAAAGGCGCTCTGTTCGACCCTGCCAGCCCCAGCCCTGGCAGTGCTCCCGTTACGGCCGCTTCGGGCACGCAACCGCCACCTGCTCTCGAGATGAGCGGTGCCTGCGCTGCGGCATCAAGCATGCTCCTGGATCGTGTGCAGCACACCCTCGCTGCATAAACTGTCGTGCGAAACATCCTGCAACCGAGCCGTGCTGTCCAGTCTGGCAGCTTCTTTGCAAGGCCGCGGTCATCATGGCCTCAACCGATGGCACCGTGACTCACCGCCGAAACCTGCAGCACACTAGGATCCCTGGCAGCAATCATCAATCCCTCAATCATCAAAGACACTCCTTCCAAGATGCGCTCGCCAGTACCGGCGACATGACCTCGGAGGCACAACTCAGCCGGCCCCTACTGTCGTCCAAAGCGCTCGACGGTGACGCAGACACCGCGCGTTTTTTCACAACCGCCGGTTGCTGTCGCCATCCCCAAAAGCACGATGACTGAGCCCGCTACCTCGATTTCGCAGCAACCTGACATCAAAACAAGGAATGACATCTTGACTGGGCTTGCTTCGGGACTTCGAATGACGCTCAGGGCCCTCCCAGTTGGTTCCCACGAATGCAATTTTTGTGTTGTGCCCCTGCTCACCTTCGAGTCCATGGTTTATCTGTTTGGCCTCTCCATGGACGAACCGACTGCACTTTGTGAGTTCTTCCCTGGCCTGTGTTAAAACGTGCACATCACTGTACCCCGGGCCTTCTTTGTGTTAATCTCAGTCGACTTGTGTGGCATACGAGCCTCCTTGCGCGCGCGCAACTCGCACTTCGAATGCGCGTTTTTCCCCACTACCGTTCTCTTGCCTCTTTTCTTCTATTCCTTTAATTCCAATTCCCCCATGCCCTGCGCAGAACTGTAGAGGTGCCCTCGTTTGAGAGAGGCAGTAATGGAACTGTGCTTATTTCTCCCTTCTTTTCCTTTTTCAAGTCACTTCAGCGACGTCAACTACGAGATAGTGCAATTGCACCACCGATATAGCGCCATACGTCACCAAGTTCGTCACTTGTTGACATTGTCCATGTTTCGCACCTGAAACCCTACTTCTCTCGCACTTCTCCGGACTTTCGCTGAGACGGCGCTTCAACGCCCGGGGGTCTTGTTACGGAGATGAAGTAAAGGAAGACGAAGGGCAGAAGCAGCTGATAGGCGCACGTGTGTGCCAATCAGCCATTGTGACTCTTGCCTGTGGTTTCTCTCAATAAATGCATCTTGTACAGTAGTCACCAGCCCCGTAACAATATTTCGACCTGTAGTACTGTGAATAATGCCATCGTTGAGCATCTCTGAAACATGCGTACGAATCGTTTTGCGTTCTTTTGTTGACATGCGATAAGGCTGCTGTTGTATCGGGCGTGCGTTGTTGTAAGTGATGATCCTGTGCCAGGTGATGGAAATTTGATGTAGCCTCGAAAAACTGGCCAATCATGACCGGAATTGAAGCAAGAGCTTCTGCAATGCTGTCTGGTTATCAGGAGACAGTTCAGGGCTTATACCGACAGTATCGAGTGGCGTATCTGCCGTCTCCGCTATTTCAGATGTGAAGCAGTTCCGAATTTTAGCTATTATTTCCTCTCCAAACGCAATTGAAGTGCCGCGGAATAGGTGGCGGTGTTTTTTGCTGAAATTTGTGACCAGCAACTGAGATTGGTCAACATAAAGCTGTATGACACACCTGGCTGCACAAACACCTTTGGTCTACAGGTGTTTCAAGTTGCTCTCTGCGATCGATTTATCATTACTGAAGTCGCAGCATGTCACTTTCACGATAACACTTGTGGGATAACATAACTTTGATGTTTCCGTACTGAAGGTTCTACTACAACTGCCCCTCAATCGGGGCGCACACACAGTTTTCTTGCTTCTTTCGGGTGAGAGTGTTCTTGTCGCCGGTGCCCTGTTTAGAGGCATTGCCGCTACGCGCAGGCGTAGAAGCGGCGTCGAACCGTTTCGCCACACCACCCCCTACGCAGATAGGAGCCATCAGGGTTGAAGAGGTTTGGGGACCCGCACCTGGCGTCCAAGGTGGGTGTGTTGGGTGCGAGCCTAGGCGTTGCGGGCTTTTGTCGGCGAATTACGGGAGGCGTGCGTGGGTTAGTAGGCTCCTGGGAAAGGATGTATGATGGCTTTAGGCGGACGATGGAAATGCGTACATCCTTTCCACTGATTTGCAGGGTGAATGTTTTGTCGTCGCGACAGATGACTTTGTAAGTTCCGGAGTAAGGCAGCTGGAAAGGTGTGCGAACGGTGTCATCGCGGAGGAAGGCATGCGAGCATGTTGCTAGGTTCTTAAACACGAACGGGGTTGGCTTGGTGTGGCGAGGCGCTGGTGAGGGGCGCAGCGCGCCCATTGTGCGACGGAGTCGAGCGACGAAGTCTGCAGGGTTCGAGCTGGTTACATCAGAGGTCGGAGCAGAGAGGAGTTCTCCAGGTAGGCGAAGCGGCTCCCCGTAGACGAATTCCGCGGGCGTGACTTGAATGTCTGGCTTGAAATTTGCATGCAGACCGAGAGTGACGGCGGGGAAAGCTTCGAGTCAGGTTGAGTGAGGGTGGCACATGATGGCTGCCTTGAACTGCCGGTGAAACCGTTCAATCATCCCGTTGGCGCAAGGGTGGTAGCTAGTTGTCCGTGAACGCTCGAACCTGGTGGAGAGCCCGAGGAGCCTAAAGAGTTGACATTCGAATTGCCTTCCTTGATCGGTTGTGACTCTATGAGGAGTGCCGAAGCGTGAAACACAGCCGGAGAAGAAGGCTGATGCGACGTCTTCTGTGGTGATCTTTTCGAGCAGCCACACCTCGAGCCAACGAGTGTAACGATCGATGGCGGTGAGGCAATAGCGGTAAGGGCCGGCTGGTGGGAGGGGGCCAATGATGTCGATGTGGACGTGCTGGAACTGTTCCGTCGGGAGGGGGTATTCTACGAGTGGCGACGGGACGTGCCGGGTGATTTTGGCGCGCTGGCAATGAATGCATGTGCGTGCCCAGGTGCGGCAGTCCCATTGCATTGAGGGCCACGCATACCAGTCAGTCACGAGGCGTGTAGAAACTCGGATGCCGCGATGACTGAGGTTGTGTAACTGGTTGAAGAGGCTTTGGCGATGCAAAGAAGGGACGTATGGTCTCGCTTGTCCTGTTGATATTTCACAGTAGAGAGCGTCCGTTGACCCAGCGATGGTAACTTTTTGCAGTTGAAGGGAAGAGCCCTTCTCGAGAAGCTGCTGGAGTTCGGTGTCCGTTTTCTGAGCTTCGGCGAGGGCGTCAGTTGTAACGGTTGGTAGCCCGAGAGCCGAGACGCGAGACAGTGCGTCGGCGACCGCGTTTTCCTTTCCGCTGATGTGGTGGATATCTGTGGTGAATTGAGTGATGAAGGACAGCTGGTTCTGCTGGACTGGTGGAAGTTTTTCCCGGCGTTAGGAGAAGGCGTAAGTGATAGGTTTATGGTCGGTGTATATGGTGCAGTGCTGTGCCTCGAGGATGTGGCGAAAGTGTTGGACTGCTTCGTAGACGGCAAGGAGCTCTCTTTAGTAGGCTGGCCGGGTCGTCTCCGCAGGTGGTGACGTTGCATCGTAGATGCTGCCAGAAGGCGAGGGTGGCTTCGGGGAAGAGAGTTTCCTCGAGAAGAACGCCAAGGGGCGCCAGTTGTTGCCCACACGCTGCATGTGAGCGGCTCCGACGGTGGTGCTAGAGGCATCTGTGAAAAGACCCGGGAGCGCCTCTGGCTTGGGATAGGGGAGGAGCGTAGCGTTGCAGAGGGCAGTTTTGCACAGTCTTCGAACGCTTGCGTTAAGGCTGGGGTCCAAGTGACAGGATGATTGCCGCGTTGGCTGGCCAACGGATCATGGAGAGGGGCTTGATATGTGGTCGCTTTAGGCACGAAGCGCCTGTAAAAGTTGAACATGCCCAGGAAATGGCGGAGGTCTTTCGCTGTGGCAGGCAGCAAGTAATTTTGAAGGGCCAGGATGCGGCTAGGCAAGGGTCTAGTTCCTTCTGAAGAGATTTCATGGCCAAGAAACGTGACGACGGGGGGCGCCGAGCGTGCTCTTTTGAACGTTTATGAGTAAGCCGTGTTCGTCGAGATGCTGGAACAGTTAACGAAGATGTTGGCGATGTTCCATTTCGTTGCAGGAGTAAATGAAGATGTCGTCTAGGTAGTCGAAACAGAAGTCCAGGCGGCGGACGACATCGTCGATGAATTGTTGAAAGGTTTGCCCCGCGTTGCGGAGACCAAAACTCATGAAAAGGAATTTGAATTGGCCGAAAGGCGTGATAATTGCGGTCGCGCTTTGTGCACGCCTGTAAGCAAATTCCGTAAATAGTCTGAGCGTAAAAGAAATGATGCGTGCGCCAATATGTTCTCATGGACGATGTCTGTGTGCAGGTTCTTCTGTGTCGGCCAGCTCGGTGAAAGCCCTGGGCATCTCAACGCAACGAGCAACATTTGCCTGCTGGGACAAGTGAGTGCCTCCGACGACGCACGAGGAACGTGATAGTTATTTTGCGAGGGGATATGCTATATCGTATGGATTGACCACTGTTTGAAAAGACGCCTTGCCTGATAGCTGACCTGAAGGTTGCGGGATCCAACCCCGGCTGTGGCGGCTGCAATATTGATGGAGGTCACAAGGCTCGAGGCCCGGGTACTTATATTTAGGTGGACGTTAAGTAACGCCATGCGGTCGATATTTTCGCAGTCCCTTGTAGTTAAATCGTGGTTTTGTGACATAGAACCCCAGTGCTTAATATTACAAACTCTTGAAAAAGTAGAAATTATTATATTTTCGTCTAAACAGGGGCGAGACCGGCAGGCAGCACACGGTGGCTAAGTACAACACATGTTTATTCGGTCACCCAACTAACTGTTTTACAACCAGGAAGGAAAAAGGAGTGGTTGCTTATATACATGATCGAGCCACTACCACACCAAGCATTGAAGTCACGAAGCCCAACAGTCCGAGTCCGGGTCACCGCTGATAGTGAAGCGCGTCTGCGTCAGCCCCCCTGTGCACAAACACGATCACACAACACTCCTCTCCCCTCACGAGGTTTCGTCTCATGGCACGTAACGGTCTGGCGGTCGTCTAAACCGGGTAGAACGTCGAAGCTGCGGTGTTGATTGCCCCGAGGGGTCGCCGTTCTGGAGACCACTGTCGAGCGTCGGCCTGCTGTCATGTAGAAGGCCCGGAGAAGGCTCGGTAGAAGGCCCTGCTGATTCAGCTGCTGGTGACGTCAAGCTCGATGCTGGTTGGTCCTGATCGTTGTGCCGAGTAGGCGTGCTGGTCGAGGTGGGCTCTCTAGTGTCCCTGAAGAGCGGACCCTTGTTTTCCACTCTCGGCCCGTCCAGCACTGTTCCCACGGCCTTGAGCCAGCTCTGGTTCTCCTGAAATGTACACAATCGCAGGTTATCAGCGTGAACGTATCGGTCCTCGTCTTCGACGCAAACAATGTACGTGCATGCGCTGCACCGCTGAGCAGTTGTACCCAACAGCCATTTGTCGTCGTCCGGGCGGAGCCCTTTTACCAAAACCTGGTCGCCTTCCCTAAAGTCTCTCCATGACTCTCGTTTCTCGTCTGCGTGGAGCTTCGCCTGCTCCCCCCTTTCGCGCATGCGTTGTTCCATTTCAGGGTGCAGCAGACTTAGCCTGGTTCTTGGCTGCCATGACAAGAAGATCTGGGCCGGGGTCTCACCAGTGGTGGTGGATGGGGTGTTGCGATAACTGAAGAGAAATTGGTCTATGCAATGTTGTATGGACTTCTTGTCTCCTTTTCTTTCTTCGTCTAGTATCTGTTTAAACAAGTCCTTCTTGGCGGTCTGAACGCATCGTTCGGCGCTATCATTCGAAGCTGGGTGATAGGGAGGAAATTTGGAATGACGAATTCCATTCCTGCTCAGGAATGTTCCGAAGTGCTGCGATGTGAATTGGGGCCCGTTGTCGGTCACGATCTCCTCTGGTAGTCCGTAGGCCGCAAAAACACCTCGCAATTTCTCTATCCTCTTTTCACTTGTTGCTGTTGTCATGAGAAACACCTCAACCCACTTCGAATGAGCGTCCATTAGGACGAAAAAGTAATGCTGGTCCCTTAGTGCAAAATCCAGATGAACTCGCTGTCATCTATGCGTTGGCCAGCCCCATGACATTAGTGGCACTCTAGCTGCCGCATTCTGTGACAACTGACAAGTGATGCACTCTTTCACCACTTTCTCTATGTCTAGCCTTAAGCGAGGCCACCAGACATGACTCTTTGACAGCATTTTCATTCGAATCATCCCTGGGTGATCTTCGTGCAGCGTTTCTAGAACCTTCTGTCGCAACGAAGCTGGTATAACCACGCGATTGCCCCATGTTACGCACTCTTGGTCTACCGACAGTTCGTTACGGCGAACGAAGTATGGTGAAAGATCGTCGTCCGACACATGCACAGGCCACCCGTTCTGCATAAAAAACAACACTTTGGACAGCAATCGATGTTTACGCGTTTCCGATCTGATTTCCTTTGCCGACAATGGAGGCTTGTCTAGCACCGAAAAGAAATAAACGCCCTCCGACTCCTCTGCTTTGTCTCAGAGCGGTAGCCGTGAAAGGGCATCGGCATTTTGGATTTTGCTTGCCTTTCGGTAGACCCATCGGTAGTCATACGCTGCAAGGATTAAGGCCCACCGCTGTATTCGTGCTGCTGCCATTGTAGGGATTGGCTTGCCATGTCCGAAAATTCCAACCAGGGGTTGGTGATCTGAATAAATGGAAAATTTTCACCCAAAAAAAAATTTGTGGAACTTCTTTAGACCGAAAATAACTGCAAGAGCCTCTTTCTCCAGGTGGGCGTAGCCCTGCTCTGCCTGACTTAGTGTCCTCGATGCGAACGCTATCGGTCTTTCGACTCCCGCGATTTTATGGAATAAAATCGCCCCTAGTCCTTATGTCGAGGCGTCGCATACCATACCCAGTTCCTGATCCGGATTGTAGTATGTTAGTACTCTGGGATGCATAAGCCAATCCTTAGATCTCTTAAAGGTATCCGCCACCCTGTCCATCCATTGCCACTTAACATTTTCGCCCAACAACTCGTACAATCGTTTTAGCTCTGCTGACATGTTCGGAACGAATTTGGCATAAAAATTGAGCATACCCAAATATGCTCGAAGGTCCTGCTTGTTCTTGGGTGTCGGCGCGTCTTTGATAGCGCGCACCTTATCCTTGGATGGCCGAATGCCATTTTCGTCCAGCACGTGACCCAGATACGCCACCGATGTTTAGAAAAACTTGCACTTTTCTTTGCGCAACTTAAAACCTCGTTTCTTGAACCTTGTCAGCACGCTTTCCACCTTTTCCCAACACTCCTCAAAACTTTCCCCGGCAATCAACACATCATCCAGGTAGCAGGCGATTTTATCTAGGCCTCTTAGAACATCGTTCATGACTGCCTGGAATATCGAGGGTGCACTGGTTATCTCATGCGGTAGGCGCGTAAACTTAAACAGCCCCATGTGCGTATTTATCGTGAGCAAAGACTGCGAGTCAGGGTGCAACTGCAGCTGCTGATACGCGGTTGAAAGGTCAAGCACAGTGAAATATTTGCACCCATGCAAAGCTACAAGCAAATCTTCCGTGACTGGCAGCGGATAATGATCGGTGCGCAAGCAGGGATACACCGTCATTCTGTAGTCTCCGCAAATCCTGACCGTTTTGTCTCCTTTTGGAACCACCACCAGTGGCTTGGCCCAAACGCTTTCTAGGACGGGAACAATCACCCCTGCGTTCTGCCAGGCCCTCAATTGTTGGCAAACGGGATCTCGGAGTGCGAACAGCACCTGTCGAGGTTCACAAAAGACCGGTGTTGTGCCATCCTTGAGCAACAAGCTTACTTGACAATCGGTTATCTGTTTGAGCTCTGGTTCAAACACTTTCGAGAAGCTTTCAAGCAAGCTAGCTACTCGATCGATCCCCACTCCACTCACACTCAACCTATCCAATTTAAGAGATTCCAACCAGTCTCGCCCTAGCAACGCAGTCTCACTCTTTTGCAACGTACGGACCACGATCAGAGGCAGCGTCGCTGTCTGGTTGTTGTGCTCTACCGGCATCATCAGCTTTCCCAGAACCGCTTACGGCGTTCCCCCATAGGCTTTTAGCTTTATTCTACACGGCAACAACGGTCGCCCGGCCCAGTGTCGCTGATAGAGAGTCTCGGGGACGATAGAAACAGACGCGCCCGTATCTATCTGCATCGGCACATTACGACCCCCGACCCGTACGTTTACAGTATACTTTCGGACACTTTCGTCACACGAAAATACATTCTGTAACAAAATATTGTCCTCACCGCTACTGTCCTCCGCATAGTGCGCGGTGCTGGCGGACGATCGGCACGCTCTTGCCAAGTGGCCCACTCGTTTGCAGGCGCGGCAGCAGTATTTCCTGAACGGGCACCTTTCGTTGGTGTGGGAGGTGGCTCCGCAGCGATAGCAAGCCCAACCAGTTGTTTCTTTCGTTGCTCTGGTTTCCATATAGTCTCCACGTGGCTGTCCCGACCTTGAACTCGGAGCTTGCCGTTGTACGGCTTGGACACCCAGTTCTGGCCCCTCCGGCTGGAATTTCTTCGTCTCGGAACGGGCTAATTCAATACTTCGGGTTAGTTCGCACGCTTCTGCAAACGTCAGTGTGGCCCTCTTCAGAAGCTGTGCTTGCGTTGTCTCAACTTTCAGCCCGGCAACGAAACGGTCCCGCAAAGCTTCATCCAAAAATGCCCCGAAATTGCAGGAGGCAGCCAGACTCTTCAACTTCAAGGCAAAGCCCGCCACCAGTTTTGTGTCCTGCTGAATCCGGCGGTTGAATCGGAAACGTTCCGCTATGACCATAAGTTCCGGAGCATAATGCTTCTTGAGGGCTTGAATTAGTTGCGCATATTCTTTCTCTTCGGGCTTCGCGGGAGCTAGTAGATTTTTAAGCGTGCGATAGGTTTTCTTCCCAATAGCCGTAACCAGCACCGAAACTTTGAGGTCGTCGCTCACCTGGGTCGCCCGAAGGAAGTGCTCGAACCGCTCGATGTACAATTCGAAATCCTCGTCTCCGTCCTCGAGGAAGGGTTCGAACTTGTCAGCCGCTGCCATGTTGAAGTCTTCCGCTCCCAAAAGTGCCTGGCGTCTGTCGGCAGTGCAGATTCACACGGGTCCCACCCTCGTCGCCACTATTATATCTTCATCTAAATAGGGGCGAGACCGGCAGGCAGCGCACGGTGGCTAAGTGCAACACATGTTTTTTCAGTCACACAACCAACTGTTTTACAACCAGGAAGGAAAAAAGGGCGGTTGCTTATATACATGATCGAGCCACTATCACACCGAGCATTCACGTCACGAAGCCCAACAGTCCGAGTCCGGGTCACCGCTGATAGCGAAGCGCATCTGTGTCAGTCCCCCTATGCACAAACACGATAACACAACAGAAATAGCCTTTAAAATAATATGGAATGCAAGCAACGCGAGGCCTTTTCGAACTATAGCCTGCGGCCTAATCAGTGCAATTAGGCGATTGCCTTAAACGACTTTCTGCTCGCTTATGTTTAGATAGGGCTTCTTGTTTTCGGAGAAATCCGGAAAAATCCTATGAACATTCGTGGGTTAACATTTTTGACAATGCTGATTTATCTGAGAAACTCCAATTTTAAGAGGGCATCTTTAACAGTCAAAGGACATTTTCAACGCTGAGAATCATCACTTGTAGGGAGCGCACCGCCCTTAGTGGCGGCTACCTCGTAATCTATGATTGCGTATATTAAGCAAGCTTTAAGGTTGTAGTTATATGAAGAAACGTATACATGTTCTCTATCCAAGAGTAAAACTCAACCTTCTACCCACTCCCTCTGTTCCCTTGAGGAGAGCTCTCAGCCGCGTAGCGGCTGTTGCTATAGAAGGGAGTGGAAGGTTGGTTGCATGGTGTCCGTCTGTTCTTGTCGTGGCTGCTGCTTTAAAGAATGGAGACTAGCGCTTTTCTATACATTGCAACAACTCGACTTTATGTACAGGAACTTATGTACATATTTACAAGACTCTTTCACCGTTGCAACTGTTGCATGTTGCCTCGGCAAAGCCTATAGTGCAGAGCACCGTTTTCTGCGACCAGAACGACTGTGAGGACTCGGGAGCCAGGTTTTAACCCCTCGGTTGCCCCTCCCAATTCTTCTCATGGCCAACCAAAACAATTCAGGCCATTTATTGGACAGACTAAACACACTTGTTGCCATTCTCTCCTCTCGCTCTTTTATTAAGCACTTGACGTCCTTGTCTGAGAAAGAAAGAGAACATGGTGCGCTCGGTCTTTACAGAGATCGTCGCGGGAGGCTGCGGCTTGTCCATGCGCGCGTGCACGATCACACTGAGAAAGCCCTGAATCCAAAGAAAAAAAAGTGTGCTCAAGGTCACGAGGCGTGCGTGGCGCTTTTTTTTTGCCCCTGCCTTTCCCCCTGCTTAGCTCCAGCACTTTCATCTGTACGAGTGAAGAGATAATACAATTGCAACATGCGACAAATATTCGCAATTCCACTTGCACTGGAAGAATTCTTAAAATTTTTGCTGCATTGTACTTGTGAGGCAATTGGCTTTTCCAGTGAATTCAGTCCATGGTTATTTGAAAAATGTTCGAGTGGCTCTTTAAGTTGAACCCTTTTTTCATCTTCCAGGTTTGTGCTCCGTAGTTGAGTGCTGGTAAAATGCATATCAATCTACGCTCAAGTTCCTGCCGCACCTCCCAGTGAAGTAAACGTCACGTTGTGGATACTATCATATTCGTCAGTCGCTGCTGCTGTCCTGGTCAGCTTCCGATCTGACCATTCATCAGCGCACCGGACCGCACTACCTCCAAGTGCTCCGAACGCTTTCTTTCCGCACCCTGGCGCTCATTCCGCCGTATATGCTATTAATGCGGGTATCACAGCCACACATCTCGTTTCTGCCGACAGTGCCAGCTAGACTAGCATCGAGATTATGACATGCCTGAGCGGAATCTGTCCACTGGGGCATCTTAGCAAGGTTAGTGTCATTCGGTGCTTCCACACCGGTCTCCATCTCTGTCCATATCACTGCACTACGGAACAGCCGATCCGTCAGACGCCGCTCACCTTCGCCCTTCTCCACTTCGGCCCTCCGCGTTCTCTACTGATAGTGATTTGGAAAAGTAAATGATGCAGTTTGTGGAGGAATAGCTGCATTCTAAGTTAGGACTAAAATTCCTTCATCAGGTCGGTGTAACATGTTCTTTCTGGTTGTGGTAGGAGGCCATGCCGATGCTATGGTCTATGTGGATACGACATGCTCTGTTATACCGGCTGATTTGTGTCGTCTAAAGAAAGTAATGACGCTTTACGATGGACTCACGTTGGTAGCTGCCCAAGGCAATACCATTCGCCCTTCTGCGTTTTGTACTGTCCGGGTTCTTATAGACGGCATCCGCCATCATATCGAGTTCGTTCTCCTGTCCCGCTGCTCTCATAGATTAATATTAGGCTAAGATTTCCTCTTGTCTGCTTCTGCGGCTACTTGTTGTGCACAGTGCGTCGTCCACCTCAATGACACCAACTACATGCTCGATGACGACACCCAGAAGCCCTTTCATCTAGTTGCTGCGGAAGAGATCAAACTGCCGCAACTCCAAGAGCAAATTGTCACCATTACATCCATCGACATGTATGACTGCAATGTATTGGTCTCCTCGTCACCTCTCTGCATTCGTGAAGGCATAGCTCTTCCGTCCGGTGTCGTTCGTGTTCGCAATGTACCGCAATGTAAATTGCACTTTGGGGAAAATCTTAGCCTAGCTTATGGCACAAAAAAGACAGGAAAAAAGAGCAAGTGCTTGTCCTTCTCTCGTGTTCCTTTTGCACCATAAGCTAGGTTAAGAATGAACCAACTTGCCCAACAAGTCACCCTGGAGAAGATCCTACTGCCAGAGATAATTGTGGGCCGTGTTGCTGACCCTGAGCCTGTATTCGCCATGCCACTTACATGGTGCAAAGTTCAGCACAGAACAAGACTGGGATTTGATTGATTTGATTGATTGATATGTGGGGTTTAACGTCCCAAAACCACCATATGATTTTGAGAGACACCGTAGTGGAGGGGTCCGGAAATTTCGGCCACCTGGGGTTCTTTAAGGTGCACTTAAATCTGAGCACACGGGCCTACAACATTTCCGCTTCCATTGGAAATGCAGCCACCGCAGCCGGGATACAAACCCGCGACTTGCGGGTCAGCAGCCGAGTACCTTAGCCACTAGACTACCGCGGCGGGGAACAAGACTGGGAGAGGGCTCTTAAAAGCTCCGAGCTCTCAGTCCAATACTCGGCAGTCCAGGAGGCCTGCGAACAAACAGAGGGCCACGGTCTTTCAGTCCCAGCATGGACGCCACCACTAACTGCGGCGGATGCCTCTTAGGGGGTGTCTGACCAGTACTCCAGGACGAAATAAAGTTCATTTCACTTCACTTCAAGCTGTCGCATCCAAAGACCCTTCTCTTGGTGAACATGCTTTTTTCTCCGCCTTTACCGCCACCATCAGCAAAGACTTGACAACTTCACAGACACAGCAGCTGCTTCAATTGTTGCAGAGACACGCTAGTTCTTTCGATGCTTGCTTGTCTGCGTGATCATAACCACTTTCAGGCTTGTGCTGGTCTAAGAAAGACTCTCCACTGAACAAGCTATTTAATAAAACACACGGCTCAGATAAATATGGCTGAGCATGTCTTAACGCGTCAGCACCTATGGCTTTACTCGAGCTCGACGAAATAACCCCGCAAGCGAGTGCACAATATGGCCGAGTGTTTAGTTGGTTCCGGCTAAGCACGCTTGCCCATCACAATTCACCTCGCCCGAGAAGACCACGTCCTTTGATCTAACGTGGTGTGCACACACACTAAATGACAGGTTGTTAGTGATAAGAAGCTAACACAAACTCTGAGGGTGCTTGGGTTGCGGCTAGGTGAAGTTCCTCATTGTAGCTTCTAGGACTGGAGTGGAGGGTACTTTACAAGCAACAGAGGCATTTGGCTGGGACGAAGCGTTTACACGCTCCTCCCACCCAGTGTTTCTGTGGAGAATCATGATGCTGGTATTCTCCAGTTCTCTTAAAACACCTGCATCTGTTGCTATTTGTGAAGCAGCTTTCAAATATGCGGAACTGTAGAAATCATGACATAGGGACACACTTTGATGAACAGGCTACAGTGCGGATGCACGTTTGTGTGTAGGGATCGCCGTAGAAACAGTTTTCTTAATAGTAGCTACATATTCTCAACTTTCAGCCTTGCATTCAAGAAGATCTAACTAAAGCAAAGGCACAAGAGCGCCACCACGAAGAAGAGGAAATAGACAACAGGATTTGTGCGGCTTCGATGCTGTGGAAGATCTTTCATATGCTTTACGTGCTGTTTTCGAGGCTTTCGTGAAGAGCATGTTGAAATGCTCCGTTCAAAAATTAAGTGTCCCATAGTTTGAGTTTCCGGTTCTATGAAATGTTATAATGAAACTCCTTTCAAACTTATTTGGCTTCGGTTTGCTCTTCAGATTTAGTTCGATGTCTACCGATTTTGTAGGCTCCAAAGGAGTCTGTTATGTTATAAATGTTAGTTCGGGGAGCAGGCTTTAAGAGTCATGTGTGAGACACTGGCTAGAATCGCAAGGAGGAGGACGCAAGTGGCACGGCAGGAAAACATGTATTTCAACACAAGAAGGCACAAACAACACAAATACAAAGCAGTGCAAGCAATATGAAATGGCAAAGCGTCTCTAGCAGAAAGTTCGGAGGGACGACGCGCTCACGCGTTTGGTGCTCGAAGAAGCAGCCGTGGCGTCGTCGATGCTGCCTGACGAAAAGGGCCAAGCGGGTGGTCACAGGGGCTGCGTCGGCCGGGCGCCGAAGCAGAAGACGTGCCGTGTACAGAGTCCTTCGGGCATTGACGTCCGACAAGGTACCTTCGGCAGTGTTGCCCTCCCGAACGTTGATGTCCGACCAGGCCAACGCGTCTTCTTCTCTCCAGCATCTGGCTCCGCCTGATCGGTCTACGTGGCTGGTTGTTTCGTCTTTTTAGGGGCGAAGCTCCTTAAGCGGCACCCGTTCGTCCCTTGTAGTCGTAGTCGTAGTGTGTAACCAGTGTTACAGTTTGACCTTCAAGGTGGTGCCGGTGGGATATTTCTCCTGTGCTTTGTTGAACAATGAAAAAGTTCACGGCATGTGCGTTAACTAAAAGTTGAATGCTGCTGTCTCTCATTCCCTATTAGCAGCCGTTGACATGTACATTGAGCACTATCTGACAAGAAAGGGTTGCTACGTTATACTCGCTGCGTGTATCCTCCTTAGTTTTAGAAATGTTTAGCGAGCATTGAGCCGCAGTGCCATGAATACAATGAACTAGTATATACCATGAACTCTAGGTGGTTAAAGGTGGGAAGTACATATGAAGCACAATCCGTAAGAAAGTAAAAGCCGAATTCTCCTGTCTCCCATTTCCCATTAGCAGCCATTAGCACGTACATTGAGCACTATCTGACAAGAAAAGGTTGCTACGTTGTACTCGCTGGGCGTAACCTCCTTCGTTTTTGAAATGTTTAGCAAATGTTGGGCCGCAGTGCCATGAATACAGTGAACTAGTATATACCATGAACTCGAGGTGGTTAAAGGTGGGAAGTAGACCCAAAGCCCAAGCCGTAAGAAAGTCTGCGTGTGCCACGTCTCGTTTAGTCCTTGGAATGTCCGCTGGATGGCGGTGCTTCTATATGGGGAATATATGATGAAAAAATGCGAGATGGTAGTAATTGGAGCGTTGAATAGATGGACGAACGTATACACAGACAGATGCATGGATGGACGCATGAACGGACACAGGGGCGGATGCATGGACGGATGCAGGAACGGACGCACGAACAGATGCACGCACGGACGGGCGAATGGACGCATGGACGGTCACACAGACGGACGCATGGACGCACGGAAGCAAGAACGAATGGACGGACGAATGCTTCACCCTACTCTCCATCATTCACTCCGTGGATATGCTGCCATTTTTTTCTCTCGGGCCACGTGCGCACATGCAGTAGGGCGTCTTTCTTGAGTTGTTACAGCCATGTGCGTGCTGGTGAATTTCTGTCACCGTATCATCTGGTCTCTTTCTCTTCAATTTGGCTTGCACTGCCTGCACTAGTTCTGAAAAGTGTCAAAGCGGTGCCAGCAGTGCCGTGGGTGCGCAGCACCGGTTCAGCAAGTGCAGGTGCAGCCGGGACACTACAGCGCGGCAGCTACTGCCAAAACGAAGATGCTAATGCAGGTAGAGTTCATCGAATAGACAACGCGGCGTGTATCGATGGCGTTGTTTATCAAAATACTGCCGTGATGGGTGCATTGATCTCGTATGAAGCAAACCGCTTGACAGCGTTCACAATTCCGACAGCGGCCATCTGTGCAGTAACAGATGAGGTGTTGATGGGGTTTGTTCTGGTCCTTTGCTCTTTGTACGTGAAAATGTCAGTCATGTTCTCAGGTGCAGGAACGCTGTCGGGCAGTTTCATGAGTATGATTTCAAGAGACTGTTCATACTGTCTAGAACGAAGATGTAGTGGTTTAGTATTCGATCCTGTGTTGTCGGCTTTCTATTGAAGTGCTTGTGAGGCCATAGAGCAAGAAAAAACTAAACATCCTGGGGGTTCTTTGACCAACAGGCGCACTTTTTTCATGCTATATCAATATAAGAATCGTGAGCAAGCTTGCTTGAATACATATTTTAAAACAGTCTTTTTAAAGGCTTCCTACCCCATCGGTGTCACGCTGTTGTAACGACGAAGAGAACTTGCGTCTCGAGCAGCATCTATATTACATTGACCTTTTTTAAATGCGAAGCATTTCTTAGCTATCTTCGGCGACTTTTAGCGTATCTATGCATCTATCCATCCATCCTTCCATCCATCCATCCATCCATCCATTCGTCCGTCCGTCCATCAATCCTGTCCGCCCGTCCGTCCGTCCGTTCGTCTATGACTTTAAGCTCTCCTGGTCGTTTCGATAATGGTATTGATATCAAACTTGGTGTGGCATAACATGACTGTGTGAGGGACATATTTGTCTAGGCATAACATGAAAATCATGACATGTATGTGATGAATGTCATGATTTGCATTTAATTGTCCTGCAGCTCTTATGGTGGTTCCGTTCACATGGCATGTTGCAAAACTGGTATGGTATGACATGATAGCATGGTGAACACAAGTGACAGGCCCTCACATGAAAATCATGACATGCGTGTCATGCAACAACATGACTACATGCCACGCTCATGATGCGTTCGTGGCCGTTTCGCTAGCGTCACATATACCGAATTTGGTATAACTGTCAGTTCAAGCGCAAGAATAAACAGAAAGGAAGAGAGGACAAGCGCTTTCTCGCAACTAAACTGTTCATTAGAAAGGGAAGAATATATAAACAGGCAATCAATTTATAAGCAGGCAAAAAAAAAGTACACCCGTGGTACATCGAGAACGCAGGGTAAAAGAAGAAAGACTATATAGAAAGAAATTTGGTATTATGGTACGATAATGTATGATGAAGGTATGTGACTGGTGCAAATATGGCAATCATGAGGTGCGTATCATGTAACAACATGATTACATATCCCGCTTGTGAGGCACAGGCGGCTGTTTTGCTAACTTCACTTCTACCAAATTTGGTATTACGGGATGTGAATGGAAGGCAAAGGTATGATACTGGTGCTAACATGATAAATATGAGATGCGTGTCATGTAAGAACATAACTTTATGCTACGCTCATGATGCACTTGCAGCCGCTTCGCTAGCTTCACATGTACCAAACTTGGTATTACGCAACGCCAACGGAGGGCATAGGTAAATGACACATCCAAACATGATAATCACGACATGCGTGTCATGTAACAAGATTACTACATTCCACACTCATGATGCGCTCGTGGCCGTTTCGCTAGCTTCACATATGCCAAACTTGGTATTAAGTGACATCAATGAATGACGACGGTATGTGACTGGTGCAAACACGATAATCATGAGATGCACGTTATTTGATAACTTGACTACATGCCATAGTCAAGGCGCCGATACATTTCGACGTGACGCGGTGTGCCTGCTCGCCGGCGTTCATTTCGTCGTGTCACACCGGCATTACCAGGCCATGTGCCGGTCCTGCCATGTACTCGCAGGCGCTCGCCGCGCTGCGTTGCTTTGATGCATGCGTGTTGCAGCGCCCCCAGCGTCCCTCTGTCACGAAAAGAGGGAGATGCAGTGTTGTCTGGGAACGCATAGGCGCGAAGTGCAGCATGTCTCATTTCGCACCGATTACCGTAGGGCTGCCCTGACGGACGCTGGTCGCAACGGTCGCGCCTGCCATCAGACTATAGAGTGCTCGCGTTGTGCTAACGTAGCGTCACTGTGTCCAGCGTGCGCACGTGTCAACGCTACATTAGAGTATGTTGGGCCCTTCTTGATGTGCTCGTGGCCGTTTGGCTAGCTCCACATATACCAAATTTGGTGTTACCGGATGTCAATGGATGACGAAATATATGACCGGTGCAAAGATGATAATCTTGACACGCGTGTCATGTAAGAACATGACAACATACCACGCTCATAGCAAGCTCACAGCCGTTTCGCTAACTCCACTTATACTAAATTTGGTTAGACATGACGTGTATAAATTACGAAGGTAACGACACATCAAAACATGATAACCATGACACGGAAGTTGTGTACGGCATCATTCCCCTCCATCTCTTAACGTTTGCTGGTTTTAAAGTGACATATCATTCTTTCTCATTCGTGCTTCGCGTATTATCAATTCCAACTGTCCGTGGGATCTGCCAATTTTTTTCCCTGCGATTCCTAATTACTGCACAACAACAGAGGATTTTTCTGCTCATGAAAGACAAATGTAAAAGAAGCCGTCTTAATAGCTGCCGATAAGACAGGGCTAAGATTACCCGTCGGTGGTACGAGCTTGACTGAACTGTGTGCACGCACGCCTTGAACAACACGCAGCGTCGTTTGCTCCAAGCTTGGTAGGTAGAAGGGGCGCACGCCATGCTACTTTTCTCTGCACCTCCTTTTGAGCAAGGGCAGGCCGGCAGAGAACTCGTGCAGCATACTCTTGTACCGCGACAAACTGAGAAAGCCAGTGCAGAGCGCGTGCATGGCACCAATAAATCGAGGAGAAAGGTGCTGCACCCATTGAACTGGTGCTGCCTGTGCAGCTAAATGGAAGAGACCTATCGTCTTCGTCATTCCAGTCATCAGTACTTTATGACATATGCCCCTATTTCAAGAAGTGTTCCATGGGAATACTTCAACGAGCAGGAAATGACAGTCACAATACCTAGACAGAATGCACTTCCACTCGATACTGTTAAGACACTCTATTCACAGTCACACATAAATAAATAAGGAGAGGCACTGGCACAAAGAACACTTTGCAACACCCATGTCAGCTGAATGTTTGTACACTGCAGTTGTAAACGTGGTCAGTCTAACTACCGAAATAGGGTAAGTCGTATGTTGCTTCAACATGTGTACAAGGACCTGCGCAAGGAATGGCCCTGCCGCGGTATTCTAGTGGCTAAGGTACTCGGCTGCTGACCAGCAGGTCGCGGGATCGAATCGCGGCTGCCGGTGCTCCATTTTCGACGGAGGCGAAAATGCTGTGGGCTTGTGTGCTCAGATTTGGGTGCATGTTAAAGAACCCCAGGTGTCGAAATTTCCGGAGTTCTCCACTACGGCGTCTTTAATAATCGTATCGAGATTTTGGAGCGTTAAACCCGACACATCAATCAATTAATGCACAAGAAATGCCTACATCGAAAGCAACAGACGCTATTCTGCAAAGCCCATTTTCTTGGGTCACATTGCTACGCCATGTATGTATTTTTCACCATGTATTTTCTAGCACCTGCTTTCCTGTATAAATATCATGCAATACGTGGCGAAGAAAAGTTTTCTGAAGGAACATTTGACAGAATGTAATGACTTTCACTCCACAGTACAAAAGAAAAAAAAGGCCCTAGCCGCGCATACAACGTGAAGAAAAGAGGTTTTGATTGAGCAAATCATCGAAGCAATGATTAATTTTGTCAGAAGGCATAACTCCTGTGATAAATTTCACACAGGGGACCTACTTTTCTTAAACCTCACAAACTTTCGGTGAGCGCTGTCACTACGTATGATGTGAGTCTGAAACATCAGCTTTATCAGCAAGCGTCCACAGTAGAAACCACTTTGGTTATCATTTTTGTTCCCATTACGTCGCAAATGCGGTGGCGCCCTGGTGAATTTTTTTTTACTTTCCGAATTCTTTTCCTCGCTCTTATCTTGTTCGCAAGCATGAGGCTGCTTCACTTTGTGCCTCGAACAACGTGATTTCTTTCTGTAAGTTGCCATGGAAATTTCATGACGGGTTTCATTGCAATGCTCGTCGTCATAACACTTCTACTTATGGAAAGCTCTTCTTTCGAGCTGGCTGTCCAGGAAGCATGACGGAATGTTGGCGCTGTTCTCGATTTCCGAGCTGGTTACATGCTCAAAGGTAGAAGCCATTGGCATTATTTGAACACCCTGAGTGGGTTTATTCCAATGTGACAGTGATGCAATGTCTCTGACAGCTTGAAGTTCACTTGTCTCGCTGAATTCGTCACCGTTGTCAGGATCTAAACATTCAGTTTTTCATATCTCGAAAAAAAAAAAAAAGCTATCACGAAATGCGCTGTGCTCGTTCATGAGCATCTTTGAACACACCAGGTCCTCATTCTTTTCCATATGCTAGCCGGCATTGAGCGCCGACATGTGGGAATTGAGTATGCTTCTATGGGAGCTCGCCCTGCTTAATGTGCCCTAATGCGAGCCGTCCGCTTTCAGCCGCGGAACTTTTGTCCAATGTAAACTACTAGTGTGAGCATTGTCTGTAGGCAGTTTGTGTTCAAAGTTTAGCAGCCCTCCCTCTGAATGAAGCGTTTTAGTGGAACAAGCCCCCAATCGCTCATTTTAGTTTCCGTATAGCATCTTCAACGTGCGTGCGGTCACCAAGTAGTACCTTGCATTCTAGCTGCAGTGCCTCGCATTCTAACTCTTTGCCTGGACTCTATCCTCACGCACCTTCATTGCTTGCGTTTCTGCCCATGCCTTAAGCTGGGCACCTTCCAAACCAAGCTTTTCACCTGCTTTCATCAATGCTAATATGTCCATCTTTGAGGCAGGCCTTAGCTATTCTCTCTGCACTGCTCCGACCTTTTGGTGTTTTGTAAACAAAAGAGAAAGTATAAAAGAGAAAGTATCCTGTCGCGGATGTCATCGTTATGTAATGAGGCTCGGGGAGCATGCTTTACGAGTCGTGCGAGGGTCGCCGGTTAGGGCTGCAAGAAAAAGGACACAATACAATGCACGCAAACGCATATTTCCACACACAAACACGAAAACTAACAAGATACTCAATACACCACATAAACTGAAAGCCCGAAACGTCACTACAAAAGAGTTTATGAGGGGTGAAGCGATCATGACGTCCATCGCAGACCCGTTCGGTGCGGTGCGGTAGACAAAGTTCCTGCCGGTTCTTCTGCATCGAAACTGCTAAATGCCAGGAACAAGAGACGTACGTGTCATTTTAGAAGTCCCTCGGACGTTAACGCCCGACGAGGTTCTTTCGACAAATGCTGACCTCCGGACGTGCTGCACACTCGGCCAGGCCAACTGGTCTTCACTGCTCTCAATTTTTGCTGTCTCCCTGGTCAACGTGGCCTGTTTTTTTTTTTTTCTCGCATCACGGGCGCACGTGCAGCAGGCCGTCTTTCTTGAGTTGTTACAGTTGTGTGCATGCTGATGTGCTTCTTTCACCGTATCATCGTCTTCGTCGTTCCGGTGATCGGTACTTCATGACAGCATCATTTCAGTGAGTTTAAGTGGTCCCGGTTCAGCCATGTGTTGAGGCACAAGCAATCGTCTATTCAATACCTCCGGTACTTTTTGGCTGGACACCTTATGGTTATTGCAAGCCAGAGTGACAGCTATGAGCGATTTATGGTCAGGGGAGAGCTCACAGCCTAAGTCCGTTGGTGGCAGGTCGGAGTGGATGGTTATAGGCGCTGTATGGCAGCCTAGTGTTGTGACAGAGTTTCGGTCCAGTAGAAATGTGCTTGTGGCCAAAGCTTACCAACGAGGCTCTTTTATCATCGGTTGTCTTTCCGTAGCAGGAAGTAATATGGTGGTTCAGCCGACGAGAAAACCTTTGAACATGCTAAAATTACCGTGTTGGTCATTTATGGGACGAGGCGCTGCATGGCTAGGAGCGTTACACCCGTGAATGGGTGTTGTGGCTGAGTAGGATGTGGTGGCTTAAAGACCAAATGAGCATGCGCTGCCGCAAACCAGTCTTCAGCCAAGATAATGGGAAGAGTGTTGATTTTCAAAACTGCTGCCTTCACTGCACGAGAGATAGGGCCAACAGTTATTTTCAGGAGGGCTGAACCAACCGGTATTGTTGTACCCCCTCCAACAACGGATCGAGGTTGACTGGTTCATGGCAAGAGCATTTTAGAGAGTAGGATGTCTTTGGAGATCAATGTGACTTTCGAACCAGATAGGAATAAGCGTCTTCCTGTCCGACTCCTGTAATGGTCGCCGTGAAAAATCGGACAACTGTTGGGAGCCTTCTAGTTTTCCGGGCAAACTGGGAGGTGTGTCGCTGATAGGAGCCAGTCGTGTGCGTCGATTGCGTCAATGATGAGTTGGTACGTGACAGGCATGCCGCTGCCAAATGCCCTAACTGTTTGCACTGTAGCAGACTGCTTGAGTTGTGTCATGGCCGCTGCGGAAGGCTAGAGCCGTATAGCACATGAAAATGGCTTGGTAGCATTGTTCCTGTTGTTCTTTTAGTGGGTCACAAATTCGTTTTCCTGGCTGCACTGTTCCAGCTGTTGTATGCAGTGGTAGGTGAAAGCTGTGCTGTCGATCCTTTTAATCGCCCTGTCGAACTGACTGCAGGGGAGGCCATACCAATGGTTTTGTACTTGCGTGTGCTGAATATTGTGAGCGCACTTGTCCAGGCTTGTACAAGTGGATATGAAGTCGCATGTTATCGAAGGTCGATTAGCTGTCGTGACTGCAATAACATGCGGCTGGTTGAGGCCTTTCAATAGGTAGTGAATTTTCTGGGCGTTGGCAAGCGTTAGAGGCCAGTTTTCAATCTCCCGTAGCTTTGCTTAAGCGTACTTCTGTAGGCTCTTGCCTGGGCCCTGGGTAATCTTGATCACGCGTTCCTGCCACTCGAGGAGTGTCGGCTCTGACGAAAATGCTTCGTTTAAGCCCGCGTGCCATGTTTCCCACTTCAGAAGATTATGCCCAAAAGCAAGATGCGAATTTAGAGCTGGGTCTTTGAGTTTACTTGCGGTGATAAGGCGTGTGGTAGCGTCATTCCATGCGGCGAGCTGTTGTACGCTGCGAATGTCACTGATCCACGCATTACCATTTTGCGTCGTAGAATCGCCGAAGTATGCTATGGACGTGGACAAGTCAGACAGTGTGATAATTGTTGTCGATGGGCGTGAACGCTGCTGGAGAAGAAGAGTCAGGTTTTGGAGCGTGGCAGTATTAAGGGGCGAACGTGCGTTGCCGGTGGCCTCGGTGCTAGCGAGGCTTAGACGCAGTGTTGCTCCATGGCGTTGCTGACTGTAGGCTTAGAAACGCTGAACGAGTTATTTTTTTGGTACTGGTGCTGTCTAATTTGTGAGAGCCAGTTATTTGCGGATAAGGTAAACTCAGAACCGCAGTAGCGTCACGTAATGGAGCTCTTCCTAATTAATTGCGGGAACGATGCACCGTCAGGCGACGCTCGCCGAACAGTGGTTGCAAACGCATTCGAATAGGCGAAGAGTATGGACCAGCGTTCTCGTCTTGCTGTGGCTGGCTGGCTTTGGAAAGATCTGGCGTCGACTGCGCCAATTTTGAGGCTTGTGCCTGTCTAAGGATAACTCTAGCTGAACAAATCATTTATTAAAACACACGACTCAGGTGAACATGGCTTGGCACGTCTTGTCGCGGTATGCAAGGAATTGGGGATGGTAAGCGGTTACTGCTAACGATGCGTTGTATTCACACGTCACTTTTCCAGCCGTTCTTAGGACGACGTTGTTTCTTATATGAAAACGCGTTTGTCATGTACAAAGCATACCAAGGAGGAGCAGATTTATCTACAGTAAAGTACGCCGACTTTCTTTGTGCCGGGCTCCAACAGCGACGAGCGCAATGACGACTGCGGTTCGCGCAACTTGTTCGTTTGTTTGTTCATTTTCGACTTTGTAAGCATGGTTTCACAGTCGCAGAGACCAAGATAAAAGCTGTCATAAGCAGCTTTGAAAGCTCATATAGGTAGCTCCTGGCCTCTTTCGCCCTGCGGTGACGGGCTAGCAGACGGATGATCGTGAGGAAATTTCCTCTCTAGCCTAGCACGTTACCTGAGAGTTCATATTGTTAGCAAAATGAAAATTATCATTCCTATAAATTGAATACTATAATTGGTATTATAATAATATCACTAATAATATTATTACTAATAATATTATTACATGTGGAAGAAACTTACATATAAGGCAGAGGTGATGTCGTTCAGTCTTGTTTATATATTGTGTAACACAATTACACAGCAGTTACAAACACAGCAATTCGAAAACTTGGACCACGCTTGAGGTTCGCCTTCAGATTAGACCGTGATAGCGTACTCCTGTAGCCTAGCTACAGGAGTACGCTGTAAGCCTAACTTCGGCCTCGGTGTATGCCTCAACCATGCCGTGAGAGAATGAGCGACTGTGCGTGCAACACTGGGCTTTTCAAGCTATCATATGTCTATTCAAAGTACCATTGTCAAGTGCCAACTACGCTAATCAGTGAAGAGCCCTCTGCGTGTGCGTAAGGCAACATGTTAACATATGTTTGAGCGCTCTGAGACACTCACTCAGTGCGCATTTCACATATTTCGACGCCTGGCGCAATTCCATGCTTTTACCACTTAGTGTGTGTTAAAGAGACTTTCTGCTACATGAACGAAAGAAGTGTAAAAATCAGGCATCGCTCTGTTTTTGTCAGAAACGATATCGATGATGGCTTCTACATTACATTCATATTGCTTTTTTTTGCTCGAATCAGTTTCGACCATTGGAGTGCCTCTGTGGTAGAACACCTGATTTCCTAGCAGAGAGCCACGGTTCGATTCTCACTCGTACTGAAGTTTTTTGCTATTTACTTTATGGGCAGATTTTTTCATTTTGGTGTCACGGACAAGTTGTTTTTTTTTTTCTCGCTCCCGGAGACGCCGATACCGGAGCTTCTATGAAACGAGCTCATTCAAACTATTGCATTCATGTAATACACAGCACATACATATTATAAATATATGTATAGGTGAAGATACAGTCGTTTATTCAACAACGTAATTTGAGAGTATGATCAAGGCACACACTGAACTGTAGTTCTAACCCCCAACAAAAATAACACAGGAGAGTGACCAGACGATCGAAACAAGTTGAGACCATGATAGAGCCGAATTTTCAAATCGGGCACAGTGTATGAAATTATTTGCGTGCCATATTTATTTTTGGTTGGGGTATAAACCACTTAATGTTTACCGTAACAGATCTCCGAAGAAATTCGGCGCAATTCAGAAGATCAGAGCAATCTTTGCGTAGCAAAGATAGAAAGCTCACTGGCAAAAGCAAGGGCTCTGGCGTTCAATTGAGAACGATGACATGGTACGTAACGCACCACCGTCATGGTTTTCTGGGCAAGAAGTTTTGATCTCACGCGGAAAGTGGGAGCTCGCGCTCGGTACCCTTCCGCCCTTTTTCCCAGCGATTCCATCCCAGATATCGAAGCCTAAACGTTCATAACAAGAGCGCCCATTCTTCCTTTCCCAAAAAGAAAACGAATGGTGCCCCTGGAATACACAGTTCCCAGTTTAGGGTAGCCACCAGAAATAAAGCTGCATGCGATGAACAATGCTCTTGATATTTAGATTGTTGCATCACAGTGACATTAGATCTATTGTCAACTGTTGCGCTGCCGTCAAAGCAGTGGATATTGTTGTTTATGAACCAGCAATATCGCATATAAGTGGTCATTTCTTACGAGTGACCATCTTTTGTTACATTTGCTTCATATTACAGCAGTATATATTTTTCTCAATCGCAGTGTTGCCATTTCTGGACCTTATAGCAGTTAACGGGTTCTTGCACATGTCGGTGGCACTTCTTTCCGGTGCAGCGTACTCCACCAGTAACACAGGGTGAATGTACTACATCTATTCTATAATGGCTAAAAAGGTTTTCCTTTTTAGCCGCTATACAACGCCCGTGAGTACGTTTGAAGAAAAGAGTACTGTTTCTCTCACAAGTACACCCCTAGGGCAGTTGCGCCAAAACCACACGAAAGTGCACTCACTCAGATGACGTGTTTTTCAGAAGGCTGCCTACATCCTCCTCTACACAGCCTTCTTGCTAGTATGAAAACATTTTATAAAGCAGTCTAGAAGCATTTCACGAAAACCTCATAGTTCGTGACCTCTTTTGGATTGTGCGTGAAAAGTTAAAGTGGTTGCCACTGCATTTTTGGAGTTATACTGCTCATGAAGAGAACGCAATGGCTAGAGTAGTAATGTTTCATACTGTGATGAGAATATACTTTATTTTTTTTTTCAGTTTTTGTTCAAGAAAACCAATCAGGAGCTTTCTGAAAAGGCGTGAAATTCGAGAAAGATGATGATGTTGCTGTAACACTTTGCACTCTGTTCTCGAGTGATAGTCGTTGCAAAGACTTGTTTGATAAATGGTGTATAGCATGGGTTCTGTTTTTTTCGAGAACGTCTTTTTTGTTACTTGTTGAAAACTTTAGTTCTGTTTTTCTAGAGTATTTTTGTATATTCGAGTTAGTCAACTTGTTTGAGGCGTTAACAGACGTTTTGGGCCGTTTTTTGTCTAGGCAAGACAGCTCTGGTTAAAATGATAGTGGTACTCATCAAATCTACGCTGAAAACGCTCATTGACATAGAACCTCTCATACATTGAAGTTAAACGCAATGCGGACAGCTTAGATATAGGCAGGACATCGATCCTTAGGCAACTTGCAATGGGCAGCACATCTAGCCCAATCTATACAAATGACCTTGTGCCTATCCACATAAGCAGTCCATAAATGCGACGTGAGAATGTCGACTGGAAGCATGCTAACGGTTAAGTTTGATAATGTAGCACAACAAGAAAGACATCGCGAGAAACAGTGCAGTGGACCGCAGCGTTACGCCGTTGAGAAGACGATGCGCCGAGAGTAGAGCAAATTTGGGCTGCAACGCCGCTAGTTCTCGCGACCGCTGTTCAGCCCACCCTTTTCCCCTGGTGGAGAAACTTCTCAGCTCTGAAACTGGGTCTATTTAGTAACAATGGTATGTAGCGGGACACTAACTTTTTCAGACTGTTCAAATAAGTCTTGCAGTAGAGAACCGAGATGCATTTTTGATAACTACTATTTTTCGTCAAATATGATTTTTTTCGCCTATTTCTCATTCACTTACGGCAGGCCACCACTGTGGCTGACAAGAGATGGCGTTAGGTATAGATGTCCTGAAATACTTGTCATGTGGAAAATTATGCACTCAGATGCACTGATGGCGATTGACATGTAGCCGACCATTTTAAAGGCACTTGCTCTAGCCTGCTCAACGTTGTCTGGCCTATGAACGAGTCCGCAACATTAAAATTTGAAGGAAACTGCATCGCACGCTAGTTGGCATGTCGTTTCAGGATGAATTAATCTGGAACACACATGCAAGTCACTGCATTAGCAGTAACACTTTTTTCCAGCAATGCACTCAATCCCATTAAGGCTAAAGAAGGTACGAACAATGCACTTTACCATTCTAAACTAACCGATGGGATGCTAGCCAGGGGAATGACATCGCAAGTAAATTACCATAATATCGTAAATGTACAAAAGAAGTGAATTAACTGTTTTGAAAGGTACAGAGGACATGTTCAAGGCTTGCAAACTACACCATTATTCATCAAACATTCCACGCTCAGGGCTAAATAATTATATTGTTACGTGATTTCGTCTGACTAAAAGAGGGCATAGTGGGGAATCCCCAAGAAAAGTGCCTCAGACTGATAGTGAAGAAGCGGACGTTGTCCGTGAGCTGCGTTGTGGCTGCGGACTGACAACTGTTATTTTCCACGTAACATTTTGGTGGAAGTGCTGGGTGCTCTTCTGACAACGAAGCTACGCAGTGGACGCCTCCTTAAGTCTGCTACCATGGCTCCGGGTGAGGATACGGCTTCGCCACCTACCTCAGCAACGACAGCAACCAGGTACGTCGCCCTAACGCAACCCCTTGATCCCGGTACCTTTACTGGAGAGGACAACTCGAATGTGGACAAGTGGCTTAGCATGTACAAGCGCGTCAGCAAGCAGTATGGCTGGGACCCAATCGTTATGCTTGCGAATGTCATTTTCTATCTTGACAAGACCCCTCGCATCTGGTTTGAGACCAACGAGCACGAAATCACTAGCTGGGAAATATTTAAACAACAGCTCCGCGACCTCTTTGGCAACCCGTTTGGTCAACAGCTTGATGCCCGAAAGCAATTGGCTGTACGTACACAGACGTCCACTGAGCCCTACTTGACTTATATTCAAGATGTCTTAGCGTTGTGTCAAAGGGCCGATCCCAACATGACTGAGGCCGACAAGATTTCGCACGTTTTAAAAGGAATCGCCGACGATGCGTTCAGCCTGCTTGCATTTACCAACGTAACGACCATCGACGCCGGGATCAAAGAGTGCCGTCGTCTCGAGCAGGCGAAGAGTCGATGCATTTTGCAGCAGTTTCAGCGCCTACCCAACACCGCGGCAACTGGTCTTGCGAAACCACTCCTTCTCATCCGTCTACAACCGAAGACGTGACGCGCATCGTCCGACGTAAACTCGAGGCCGCTTACCCGGCTGCCAACAAACCGACGTTGCCCGATGCCTCAACACCAGCTGTCGCCTTGATCCAGGCTGTTGTCCGCCAGGAATTCGCTAACCTTGGTATTCTGTCCACTGCACCCACCCTGGATAACACTGGTCCATCGATAGCTTCTGTGGACATGAGACGTCGTCGTCCGTACTCTATTCGAACCAGAAACCCGTCTGAATGGCGAACATGTGATGATAAGCCGATCTGCTTCCGCTGTGGTTGCGCTGAACACAGCGCTCGTTACAGCCGCAGCCAATGGCCATGTATGTCTTCTGCCTCGTACCCGCTTACAGTAACTCATTCCGTCCACCAAACCACCGTTATCCGACCCGCACTGAGTCTACAGCATTTACTGCCCCTGAGGACTACTGCCACCCTGTCCCGTCATCGCCACCGCCTCAAAGCCATCCTTCTCGATCAAATACGCGTCGCCGCTCTCCCTCGCTATCGTTTAACCGCCACATGTCCCCGGAAAACTAGGCTGCGCAGCTTCTGGAGGTGAAGCTGCCCTGTCGACCTTACCCAAAAATCCTCTGTTGCCCTTACGTTTGAACCGGAACACCCTAGAAGTAACGTTGATGACACACTTGTTGAAGCTTTGATAGATTTGGGCGCTCAGGTCTGTATTATGAGTTCGCGTTTTTGTCGTCGCATGAAGAAGGTACTCACGCCCCTCTTGACCAGTGTCGTCCAAGTTGCAGATGGTGCAACAGTCCCTGTCATCGGTATGTGCACAGCTCAACTTACCGTAGCCGGTCATCAAGTGGTCGTCCTTTTTACCGTGCTTGCAACATGTCCCCACGACCTCATACTAGGCCTCGATTTTCTTGCCGCCAATTCTGCTCTGATTGATTGCTCCGCTGGTGTGCTCCGCCTTGAACTGCCACAAATCAGTGCCGCCCCGTACCAACCTACATGCCGATTACAATGCAGCAACTTTGTTCGCCTGCCCTCCAAAATTGTGACGTGCGTCCATTTTATGTGCTCACCAGCTGTGCCCGACGGTGACTATTACGCTACGCCTCTCACCGACGCCTCCTTGCGCACAATGTTGCAGTGCCCTATACGATGCTCAGCATCACAGATAACAAAACTTGTCTACCTCTTGTCAATTTCGGCTACATGAATCATGTGCTTCCACAAGGCATTTCTGTGGCCCACCTGTGTCCGTTGCTCGATTTACAAATTGAAGTGCTTGTCTTAGACACACTTGTTTCACCGCAGCGCACATCACTCGCAACACATTCGGGCAGCCGTCAAATTGTAGACATGATCGCCACTGATCTTCCGCCTCCGCAAGTTGAAGCCCTACAACATCTTCTCGAGGCCTACCAGGATATTTTCGATTTTGGCGACCGACCTCTTGGGCAGACGTCGTTTGTCCAGCATCGCATACACACAGGTGATGCCAACCCTGTTCACCGCCGTCCCTACAGAGTATCTGCTTTTGAGCGGAGCATAATTCAGAAGGAGGTGAACAAGATGCTAGCGAAGGACATTATTGAACCATTCTCCAGTCCCTGGGCATCCCCGGTGGTATTAGTTAAAAAGAAGGACGGATCGTGGCAATTTTGTGTGGACTATCGCCACCTTAACAACATCAGCAAGAAAGACGCATACCCTCTGCTCCGCATTGACGACACTTTTGATTGCCTCCATGGTGCCGCCTACTTTTCTTCCATCGATCTTCGTTCTGGCTATATGCAGATTGCCGTGGACCCCATGGATCGAGAGAAGACGGCTTTTGTAACACCCGATGTCCTCTACCAATTCAAAGTCATGCCTTTCGACTTATGTAATGCCCCCGCCACCTTTGAACAAATGATGGACTTCCTGCTCCATGGATTCAAGTGGTCTACGTGTCTTTGTTATCTGGATGACGTGATTGTGTTTGCTCCCACTTTTGAAGCGCACCTTGAGAGACTGTCGAAAATTCTTGATGTATTCCGTCTCGCCGGCCTTCAGCTTAATTCATCCAAGTGCCGGTTTGGTCGCCGTCGCATTACAATACTTGGACATATTGTTGACGCTTACGGCGTATAGCCTGACCCAGAAAAAGTTCGAGCTGTGAAGGACTTTCCTGTGCCGAAAACCGCCAAAGATGTCCGGAGCTTTGTGGGGCTCTGCTCCTATTTTCGGCGGTTCATCAAGAACTTTGCGGAAATCGCTCGGCCCCTAACAGATTTACTCAAACCAGATGAGACGTTTACCTGGGGTCCCTCGCAAGCAGCAGCATTTTCCGACCTGACCACTTTGCTTACTTCTCCTGTGCTGGCTCACTTCCACCCTACGGCACCGACCGAAGTGCGCACCGATGCCAGTGGTTTCGGAATAGGCGCTGTGTTGGCTCAGCGACAACGTGGGCAGCATCACGTGATAGCTTATGCCAGCAGGCTGCTGTCCACCTCGAAGCATAATTATTCCATCACAGAGCGCGAATGCCTAGCGCTGGTGTGGGCAGTCGCGAAATTTCGCTCTTACTTATACGGCCGACCATTTATAGTTCTCACCGACCATCACGCTCTCTGCTGGCTCGCCTCCCTCAAAGATCCCACAGGTCGTCTCGCCCGCTGGGCACTCCGCCTCCAGGAGTATTCTTACACTGTAGTGTATAAATCAGGAAAACTGCACAGAGATGTGGATTGTCTGTCACGCTATCCTGTGGCCGACTGGGATCCTACGAGCACTGATTCTGTGGGCTACGTCCTTTCCATCTCCCAGCTGCTTCATCTCGGGGACGAGCAGCGTGGCGATCCGGATATCAGCCGCCTAATACAACAGCTCGAATCTTCACCGCAAGACGCTTCTGTTCGCATGTTTACCTTAAAGGACCACACCTTATATCGGCGTAATTTATCGCCCAATGGTCACGACCTACTTCTGGTCATACCAAAGCACCTGCGTTCCACAGTCCTACGTGAGCTCCATGACGCGCCAACCCCGGGTCACCTTGGTGTTTCTCGCACATATGACTGTGTCCGCCGCCGCTTCTACTGGCCTGGCCTTTTACGCTCTGTACGTCGTTATGTCAACGCTTGTGAAATTTGCTAGCGTCGCAAAAAGCCGTCGGGACTCCCTTCCGGATATCTTCAGCCCATCGACATCCCATCGGAGCCATTCTTCCGTGTTGGTTTGGACCTTCTCGGTCCCTTCCCAACATCCGCCTCCGGAAACAAGTGGGTCGCGGTGGCTACGAATTACGCGACCCGCTATGCAGTTACGCGAGCCATGCCAACAAGCTGCGCTACAGACGTCGCTGATTTTCTACTACGCGATCTCATTTTAGTGTATGGAGCCCCTCGTCAACTGCTGACAGACCGAGGCCGTACGTTCCTTTCGAAAGTGGTTGACAATATCCTGCGTTCCTGCTCTACCCAACATAAGCTCACGACATCGTACCACCTCCAGACAAACAGGCTTACAGAACGTTTAAACCGCACCCTGACAGACATGCTATCGAAATACGTCTCGGCCGACCATCGTGATTGGGACCTTGCACTACCCTATGTGACGTTCGCATACAATTTCTCCCGGCATGACACTGCTGGGTACTCGCCATTTTACCTTCTGTTTGGACGCGAACCAACATTGCTGTTGGATACCTTCCTGCGAGCCGCTGCGCAGTCTACTTCTGAATATGCATGTGACGCTATTACCCGAGCTGACCACGCTCGTCAGCTTGCCCGCAGTAGATTAGTGGCGTCGCAAGACTCGCAGAAGCATCGTTACGACGAGCGGCATCGCGATGAACACTTTCAAACAGGTTCCCTCGTTCTTCTTCGGTCCCCTACGACACATGCAGGCCTTTCAGAAAAACTTCTCTCTCGTTTCACGGGCCCATACCGCGTGCTTAGACGAGTGACCGACAATACATATGAAATATTCCCTGATAATCCATCAACCTCTTCCGCTCTGCTGTCAAGGGACATCGTCCACGTATCAAGGCTCAAGTGTTACCACACTGCTTCTGCTGTGGCCCCGTAAACTTGCTGGGTCGGTGCTTTTGCCGCTGGGGGTCGTGTTACGTGATTTCGTCTGACTGGAAGAGGGCATAGTGGGGCATACCCAAGAAAGGTGCCTCAAACTGATAGTGAAGAAGTGGACGTTGTCGGTGAGCTGTGTTGTGGCTGCGGACTGACAACTGTTGTTTTCCACGTAACAATATTGTCGCGAGGGGAAACAATGAACAGGAACTAGAAGCGAACAACTGTTTTCTTGGCCTAAGAAGCCACTAACTCCTACGCCTTCTTCTTCTGCCACCAACAGAGCGTGGCACTACCCTCTCCCCAAATAAAAAAAAGAGAAGCATTGTATGGATGCCGTGACCCCGAAACACAGTGGAAACCAGCCAAAATGTTTGTGTCTGTTGAGAAGCACAAGGGCGATATGAAAGAATCGAGGAAGGAATGTGCAGTAGCCCTGAATGCAAGTTTCATATCACAAAGGTAGTCACTTGCAGTCAACGCGGATGGTATGGCTTCATCCTGGAGACGAGAAACACATTCGAGAAGCGTAGTCTACGAGAACGGTGCGATGTGTATGCTAGGACAACTTCGTTGTTCACTTTCCCGAGGCGACAAAGAACTCGGTAGGTTTCAAAGTAGTGACATAATTTCTCGAAGCACCCTCGTTGATGTATTGGAGTTCAAACCCAGACTAAGTCACCCGGTTCGTATGCTACAGCTCTGTTATGGATGTTGTACCGGAAAGTATCTTGATTTTGCCATGATAAAATGCGAAAACGCGCTAGCTGCCCTCGTCATGCCTAATAAGTACATCTGCATCCGAAGTAGTCATGCCTGGCGTAGTTGGTTGCAGCATGATGCCAAGATTTGTGGTGTGGTAAAGAGAGCAGAGCCGGTGGTTCTTTGAAGAGCTTTGTTGTAGGGAAGTAAGACAGATGGGGGATTTCATCAGAATTTGCGTAATCTTTGGTGGCATACATCGAAAGAATATCCACAATTTTTATGTGAAGGCGCTCGGTTAACCTGTTCAAAGTAGACGCTTGTAAGCTGCACTTGTAAATGACGTCTTGACGTAGACAGATGGATGGCAAGTCAGGCGCAAACTGGCGTGGTGTTTGTTGGCAACGTCTGTTATGGTATTTGAGCAGTGGTTGCAGTTATAAAACTTGGCGTTGCTGCTCAGCCTTGTTTAATGATGCTACAATAGTAAGGCAGATGGAGTTTTCACTTTTGTGTGTGCAGCGGTCTAGACGGCTGTGCAGGAAAGACAGTCGGCGTCGGTGTGTTTGTGGCCAGACTTGTGAACTATCGTTATATCAAATTCCTGTAACTGGTGACTCCGTCTTGCGAGACGGCCCCAAGATCTTTCAGATTAGCTAGCCAGCAGGAGAGTGGTGGTTACTGACAATTCAGAAAGCGTGTTCGTACAGATAGGACCTGAATTTCGTAATAGCCCGTACAATCGCCAGACATTCTTTATCAGTCTTTATGTAGTTTCGCTCCACAGATGACAACTTGCGGTTAGCGTAGGTAGGGACGCGTTTTATGCCATCTTCCAAGGCGTTCTAGGCCAGGGTTGCTCGCATCAGTGCGAACTGCTGTGTCTGCTTCGGTATCGAAGGGGCTAAGGATCGGCGGTGTTTGTAGGCGTTGTTGAAGGTCGCGGAAAACGTCGGATTGTTTGGGCCCCAAATTAAGGCGACGTCGTCCTGGACTAGTTGTTGCAGAAGGTAGGCAAATTTCGAAAACGTTTAGCACAAAGTGGTGGTTATATGCAGAAGGATCTAGAAAGCGGTAAAATGCTTTGTATTCGGTATGGGAAACAAAGCAACTGCCATAGCCTTCTTAAGGTCTCGGTGAACAGTGCTGCTACTGATAATATGGTCAAGGAATTCGAGTTCCTCATATTCGAAATGACAGTTTTTCGGTTTCAGAGATAGGCCAGCGGTACGAATAGCCAGATGAATCGCCACAAGCCGCTCGATGTACTGTTCAATGGGCGTAGGAAAAAATAACTACAATATGGAAGACAGAAGTGGGGCGCAAAACAATACGTGGACTGGAGGAGAGAAGAACAACACAAGCCCATACCCGCAACTAAAAGTTTATTGAAGATGCAACACATATATCGCTTACAAAATTTGTCACATGATAGAAGTTCTCTCGCATTGAAAACACAAAAAAACACTTAAAAACCATCGTCATTCCACAAAAACTCATGAAAATGTCATCAAGGCACATGCGCGTAAACAGAAAACGTGAATAAAAATATACATAAGTGGATGAAATAACCAAAAAATAATATTGCAGTGAATTTACTGAATATAAGTACTCTTTATATGAAATTACAACGAAGGGGTGGCAAAGACATCTTTCCCTGCATCTCTTAATGTGGAATGATTCAATTATTTAGCGGTTGGTCATATCACCATGTCATGATAGGACAGTCGCGTCAACAAAAAAGGGTGCGCAGTCACACATAATGTGATGTGGCGCCAAGCGGGCACCGTCCTTTGCGGTCACCGCTCTGTAATGCTCCTGTAAACGAATATTTAAACAGCGGCTGGTGCGGCCCACGTAGTTACGGCCGCATGACAGAGGAATTAGGTACACAACTCTTGTGACACATTGAAATAAAGGCGAGCTTTGTTTGATTTGATATTTCTTGTTTTCTATGCACTTTGCTTTGATTGCTATCTTTCTTTATATTTTACCGCATGCAATATTAAGTTTACTGGGAGCCGAGAAAACCACTTTCAGATGGAATCGATTAGCCACATTCTTCGACCCACGGGACGTTTTATGAATGTAAGGGATGACTGCGGGTTTAGATCTCTGCGGTATTTCATTATCTGCTTGTTGTGCCTCACAACTTGATTGTATGCTTTTCAATAACTTTTGGACTACCTTGCGCATGACTGTCTGCGGGAAACCAGCACGTATTAACCTTTGATTGCTGAAACATCCGAGCAGTTTGTCTGGACATGATTTGGTTATCGTGGCTTGTAGGTACCACACTGCTATCTCCATTTTCAAAATTTTTTAATGTTCTAAATTAAAATTAAGTATTGGCTTTTCTGAACGTGGAAGGTACGACCAGCACACGCGGTTAATCTTCAGCTGTTAGCCTTAAATATAAAAACTGTGAGTATTTTTCTTTTAGTAATTCCACTGTGAATTTTAACTCACGACTGGGCTCTTGAAACAGTTTCAAAACATTGGAAAGCTTGTGTTCTAAACAACCTGGAGTTATGAACACAAGAAAGTCATCTAAATATCTGCCTATTTTTGTTTCCACAGTTTCCACCTTTTCATTATTTGTTTCTTGTTTCTGCCTAGAAGAATGCTGCTGAGGACGGGGACAAAGTTAAAGCCAGTCGAAACCCCTCTTTTTTGCAAGCAGAATTTTTCTTTCCATTCTACAAAAATGGATTGTAAGTAAATGTACAAAATCTCTAAAATGGTGCTAACCGACAAAGCACAGGAGTTACAGAACTTGATCTCGTCATTCTCTTTAGTTATGCATTATCGAATGCTATTTAAAAGGCTATCGAAAGGTATTGAATAGTACAGGTCTTTTACGTCTATGCTAAACAGCTGACATGCACCTTGGTTACACTGCTTTAAAAAACTTACAAATTCCTCAGAGTTCGAGATGTTGAACGGGTCTCATACCAACAAGTCCTGTAGATGCGTTTGCAGAAGCATTGAAACATCCCGCTGCTAGGTGCTTCTTTCTATCACAATTACCGGAGAGGAATCCCAGGCTTGCGTGTCTTCTCCACGAAGGAAATCTGCAGGTTCCGCTCTTGCAATAGGGCAAGTGCTCGTTCTTTTACTTTCTGAGGCTTGACCTCCACAGGTTTAGAGTTCTTCGTAATGGCTTAAGCGCTTTTTAAGAAGGCCATCTCAGGTGCGACAACAAAAAAAGCCTTATTCGTACAAAGTCGTTAAGTGCAATTAATTGTTTACGGCATGGTGGACTAGGCCTTTGTTATTTAGGGTTCGTCTTGCCACCACATCCACAACTTCCTCGACGAACCTCGGCGGCGGCTGCATTTCCGATGGAGGCGGGAATGTAGGCCTGTGTGCTCAGACTTGCGTGCACGTTAAAGGACACCAGGTGGTCAAAATTTCCGGAGCCCTCCACTATGGCGTCTCTCATAAATATAGGGTAGTTTTGGGATGTTAAACCCCACATATCGATCTAATCAATCAATCGATGAACATCGGGTGGTGTGCATCCGACATGCGCCACGACACAGACCTAGACACTGCAAGTTTCTCCGGTGAATTGAGCACGGGCTCGCAGCAGAACTTCAGCCCGAATTGTAAAATTTTGTTGTATTAGGTACAACATTTTCGTTTCCGAGGACGACTACGCTAGTTTCCGTGGGCTGGGCTTTTTTTCACGTAGGCATAGAGTAGGACGTATATTGTTCAACAATAACTCGGTAAGTTGTCTTGAAGCCTTGCACCATTTGAAATAAACCCTTCTCTGAGACCTATCGTTGTTTTGAGAAGCAAAAATACCATATTTACTCGATTCTACCGTGCCCTCGATTGTAACGCGCACCCGGTTACCACGACGAAAAAAAACAACTAAGACATCGATTGCAACGCGCACCCATTTTTCTCTTTGGCCCGCACGATCACACCACTCGGGAAAATGACTCCTTCCGAGAGCGTCTTCCGTTTATATATGAGGTACGGGGGAAGCTTGTGCCTATCTGACGTGCAACGGAGCATTGCTGTCACTCTAGTTTTACCGTGGCCCGATGTCAGCACACGAACTTGCTTTGCCCCCTTCTCCTCGACGGTTGTGGTGCCAGGCATGTCGAATTAAAGAGGCGTCTGATCGGCATTCCCGATATGCCCAAGCAGGTAGTCGTTGTTGTGCCGCAAGTTTAGGACGAACCTCTGAAAACTGTGAAGCTTTTCTTCGTACTCTCGAAACTTTTCGCATATGCCCGTTTGCCTTCGGAGGGAAAAGCTTTTCCTCTTCATAAAGTTAGTTAGCCAGCACCTGCTTGCTTTAAACTGGCTCCGCATTAGCCCTTTTTCTATTCTAAAGCTAACTGAATAGTCCGCACTTGGAGCAGTTCTGTCGTCACGGGCCGCTGTGCCGCTCGCTGCTCAAGCACATACTTGCCGAGACGCTCTTCAATTTGCGGAAACCGACCCTGCTGTGGTCCACTGAAGCCTTTGCGTAAAGCTTTGCTGTCGACAATCTTCTGCTTTTGTTTCCGCCAGTCCCGCACGCACGTTTCGGGAACTCCGAACGACCGCGATGCGGCCCATTTCTGTCCGTTTCTACACACGCGACGACTTTTCTTTTAAAAGCAGCATCGTGGTGCACTCGAGTTTTTGGTCGCTCCTTCCATACCGTCGATGCTAATGCAGTACAAAATGACGAACTCCTCAGCACACGTACGAAGTGTCGCACATGTGAAACATATAGGCAGAAATGGTCGACGCCCCATGCTGACGCACGTAGGGGGCGGCCATTTTAGAAGTGCCGATGGCTATAGAATGACCGTATTCATTTTTTTTTCGTACTCGATTTTAACACGCATGCGATTTATGAACTCGCCAGACCGAAAAAAAGGTGCGCGTTAGATTTGAGTAATTACGGTAAGTCGTAGATAATCCCTGAAGTGCTGCTCTTCTCTCCAGCTTCGATCTCTCAAGCCTTTGCAAATCCTCTTGCCGTGTTCTGCAGAGGGTTTCATTAAGCCGCACAGCAATTGGACTTCTCCGGGGCATATGGCAAATCTTACGTGCCACGACAGGATTCTCGCTCGGCAGGTGCAAACGGTGATCAAAAAGGCAAGGGAACTTGGATTAGTGACGTTGAAGTAATTAGCTCATAGAGAAAGGTCCGTTGTATTCTAAATGAATTGTAAGAAAGCAGCTATTTGCACTAGTTGGTAGCGGTTCATTACGAAAGGTAGAAGTGGGGCGCAATACGTAACACGGACGCGAGGAGAAAAGAATAATAACACAAGCGCACACTCGCAACTGAAAAGTCATTGATGGTGTAACACTTATAGAGCTTACAAAAGTTGTCACATGATACAACTTCTCTACACATGATACAACTTGTATCATGTGTATAGCCAATGCAGTCTGATAATTTCACATGATACAAGTTCTCTACCCATGATACAACTTGTATCATATGTAGAGAACTTATATCATGTGGCAATGTTTGTAAGCTATGGATGTGTTGCACATTCCATAAACTTTCAGTTGCGAGTGTGTGCTTGTGTTATTCTCTCCACCAGTCCGCGTTACGCACTCTGTCCCACATTTATCTTTTGTAATGAAGTGCTACCAACCAATCCGAATGGCTGTTTTGCTACAAGAAAAATTACAGCATATTCACGGGGTGAATGATAGAGAGTGGGGCGAAGCATCGGTTCGTCCATTCGTTTTCGCTTCCGTCCGTCCATGCCTCCATCTGTGTGACCGTCCGTCCATCCATCCGTCCGTTTGTGCGTGTGTCCGTTCCTGCGTTCGTCCACGCGTCCATTCGTCCGTACAGCCATCATTGCATCTGTCCATGCATCTGTCTCTGTGTCCGTTCGTCCATCTAGTCGACACTCCAAGTACCACTATCTCGCATCTTTTCATCATATATTCCGCATTATAGATGCACCGCCATCCAGCGGACATTCCGAAGACTAAGGAAGAGGTGGCACATACACACTTTTTTACATCTTGCACTTCGTGTCTACTTCCCACCTTTAACCACCTCGATTTCATGGTATATATATAGTTCACTGTATTCATGGCACTGCGGCCCAACGCTTGCTAAACCTTGCTAAAACCAAGGAGGCTACGCCCAGCAAGTATAACGTACCAACCCTTTCTTGTCAGATAATGCTCAATGTACATGCCAATGGCTGCTCATTGAGGATGAGAGACAGGAGAATTCGGCTTTTAGTTAACGCGCAGGCTGTGAACTTTCTATTGTTCGACAACCCACAGGAGAAATCTCCCACCGGCACCTTCTTGCTGGTCAAAGCGTAAGACATGGTACGTACTACGACGAGGAACGAACGGGTGCCGTTTTTAAGGAGCTTCGCCCCTGAAAAAAAAAAAAAACTTTTAGTGTATTGAGACGACTATGTTGTCTCAATATACTAAATAAGAGTGTCTCTTGAGGTCACATAAAATTGTGTCTATCATTCGTTGGAATGAGGCATGAGCGGAGCTCAGTACCATTACGTGATATAAGCCCTGTTTTTCCTGGGTCCTATTCATCTACTTCAATATGCCAATATCAGCTACGAAGATCCATGGAAGAGAAATAACGGGTGCCGCGCAGGTGATCCAAGGAGTCATCGATGGGAGGAAAAGGACATATGCCTTTTTTTTGTTATCTTGAGTTTGAAGTAGTCTACACAAAATTGTTGTGAACCTTCTTTCTTTTTAACCAACACAACTGCAGAGGCCCAAGGACTGGTCGATGGGTGAATTGCTTGGTCGTAGAGCATTTGTTTCACTTGGTGACGAATGGAATCCTGCTCTTTGTGCGCCATCAGGCGATAAGCCTGATGGCGCACGGGTTGGAAGTTATGCTCAGGACGTTATGTTATGTGCTTCGTTAGAGAAGTCTGCTGAACCTTCGACGTTGGGGCAAAGCAGTCACTAAGGGATGGCAGGAGCTTCGCCCGCTTTGACTGACGTTTAGTCGACCAGTCACATTGTTATCACAGCTCTTCTCAGTCGTGGTCGTCGCAATCAAAGGGAAGGCGTCCAACTTGTAGCGCCTCAATGCGCCGCTCGTCAAGGAAGAAGAAGTTGGCATTTGGGCCGCGCGGCGGGTGCAGCGCGATAATAACAAAAATCAGTTCAAAAACTGAACGCTGTGAGGGCTGGATCTTTCCCGTGTTAGCTCCGACAGTTAATGGTGACCCGATAAAGAACACACAGCCCCGATCATCCCGCATGGATCCCGCCGGCTCTGCCACCTATCCTACCGGTCCCGACGCCCAAGAAGACACCAGACCTAGCGGTGCTGCAGTCGCTGCGATTCAACATGTCAACCTGCCACCATTTTGGCCCAACAACCCCAGCACATGGTTTCTGCAGGTCGAGGCGCACTTCCGTCTACGGGAAATCACCAGCCAACAGACCAGGCACTGGCATCTGGTATCCTGCTTACCTCCAGACGTAGCCGACGACTTAGCTGATATTTTAGCGTCGCCGCACCCGAGCCATCTCTATGACACGTTGAAGGCAGCTATCATTTCCCGCAAGTCTGAGTCCAAACACAGCAGACTCCAACAGCTCATCACGGCTACAGAGCTCGGTGACCGTCGCCCATCACAACTCCTGCGACGCGTGCGCCAGCTCCTTGGCGGCCCCTCCGCCCCCTCAAGAGGAGAAGCTGTTACGTGAGTTGTTCCTCCAGTGCTTACCGCAGAGCATGGTCCTGGTCCTCGTAGCTGCAAGAGATGTCCCAGTAGACACACTCGCTGAAATGGCTGACCGAATGGCGGACTACTCGCGGGCACATAGCCTCAACACCGTTACCACACCGCCACCGGCCACCGCTGCAGACCCGGCGCTCGCGAGCATCGAGAACCGTTTGGACGCCCTTGTCAGGCGCTTCGATGACTTTGTACCTGCGCATCGTCGACCGTCATCCAGGTTCCAGACACACAGCCGCTCCTCGACGCCCCCACATTTTCCGGAACTTCGGCCACCCGATGCGCCGCGGGACGTTTCATCCTCAACCGTGTGCTGGTACCACCGCCGATTCGGTGCCTCTGCTCACAAGTGCACTCGCCCGTGCTCCTGGTCGGGAAATGCGACGACCGGCCACTGACAGCGGCCAGTGGTACTGGTCGAAAGTCATGCCGCCTTTTCTATGTTTCTGATAAGATCACTGGCGCTTGCTTCCTAGTCGACACAAGAGCCCAGGTTAGCGTCATCCCGGCCTCGTGTCCAGATCGCTGTCACAACGAACAGACCTGCCCACTCCAAGCGATCAATAATTCCGCCATTCGCACATACGGCCAACGATCTCTTACACTTGACCTTGGACTACGCCGTACGTTCCGCTGGATTTTCTTCCTCGCTGACGTCTCGCAAGCTATTCTTGGAGCTGACTTCCTCAGTTTTTTCAACCTTGCTGTGGACATGCATGCTCATCGCCTCATTGATCTCAACACACGCCTCTCCATCAACGGTGTACTCTGTACTTCTTCGCCAACGGGACTGCGAGCTCTCACACCTGCTTCGCCGTATGCAAAAATACTCAACGACTTTCCCAGCATCACGAAGGCGCGCACCAGAGAGTCACCAGCGAAGCATTCCATCACTCACCACATTGTGACCACTGGACCTCCCGTTTTTACACGACCCCCTCGACTATCTGGAGAACGCCTCGCCATCGCCCGCCGTGAGTTTGAGCACATGCTTGAACTCGGCATTGTGCGGCCTTCCTCCAGCAACTGGGCGTCGCCACTCCACATGGTGTTGAAGAAAGATCCTGACTACTGGAGACCATGTGGGGATTACCGCGCTCTCAATGCCCACACCTTAGCAGACTGGTATCCACTTCCTCACATACAGGATTTCACATCAAATTTGGCTGGGTGCACAATCTTCTTCAAGATTGACTTAGTGAAGGCTTATCATCAGATTCCGGTAGAACCCGCCGACATTCCGAAGACGGCCATCACCACCACATTCGGTCTGTTTGAATATGTGAGGATGCCTTTTGGATTGCGCAATACTGCACAGACCTTTCAGCGCACTATCAACGAGGTCACGCGAGGTCTCGATTTCGTATTTGCCTACCTTGATGACCTCCTTGTAGCAAGCTCATCCGGCCCTGAGCATGAAGCCCACCTGCGCACCCTGTTCCACCGCCTGGATGATTATGGCCTCGTAATTAAGTGCCTCTTCGGCGTCGCTACAATAGAGTTCCTAGGCCACCTTGTCACTCCAAAGGGTATCCAACCACTCGCCAGCAAAGTCAAGGCTATTCAAGACTTTCCACCCCCGACTTCACTGAAGAGGCTCCGAGAATTTCTGGGCCTACTAAACTTCCATCACCGCTTTTTTCCAAAGTCCGCCACATTACTAAAGCCCTTGACCGACCTATTGGCTAAAAAAAAGACCCGGCTGTGCCACTAGAGTGGCCCAAGGACGCTGCATCTGCCTTCGGCACTGCCAAAAAGGCTCTGGCAGACGCTGCCATACTCATACATCCCGTCCCTGATGCCCCAATTCGTCTCATCATCGATGCATCAAGCGTGGCAGTTGGCGCCGTTCTCGAGCAGCACGTATCCGGTTGGCAGCCCCTTGGGTTTTTCTTGCAAAAACTGAAGCCACCAGAGACAAAATACAGTACATTTGCCCGAGAACTCCTCGTGGTATACCTCGCCATCAAACATTTTCGTCATTTATTGGAGGGCCGGGACTTTTACGTCGTTACAGACCACAAGCTCTGATGTTTGCCTTCCATCGCAATCACACCAATTACACTGCACGGGAGATCCGTCAACTATGCTTTATTTCCAAGTTCACTGTGGATCTCAGATGCGTACATGGGCCAGAAAATGCTGCTGCTGATGCACTATCCCGCATCGATGCCTTGTTGTGATGGTTAAGGACGTTCGTCACTATGCTTGTCGATAGCGGACGAAAAAGGATTAACATCAACAATTGATGCGAACAAAAGAAGCTTTATATTGCACACTAGAGAGGAAATGGCAGGTGAAAATAAAACAATATATACAACCCTACACGCCAAGCATCACGCCACCTGCATGAGAGTCAGACCTCTATTATGCGGAGAGCTCGCGGCTACACTTACTCAGTGTTCAGCGCGTATAGTTCTCGGTTCGCAAACAGAAACCGCTGCCTCACAGTTTGGGTCCCCGTCGTCCCGACATGATGCGGTCGTCGACGTGCGCGAGGGCAAAGGTGGCACGGCTGGAACGGCTGACGGCACACGGATGCGCTACCGTGTGCAGCGCCGTTTAGTCGGACGTCGCGGCCAGCCCAGCAGTCAGGGTCGCAACTCCTGAGGCCCAGGGTCAGGCCACGGCTCACGAGGACCACGCCCGGTAGGTCTCGCCCACGAACCTGCTCCCGGCCACTGCACCCAGGCAGGAGCCGTTCAGCAGGCCCCGTCCTTGCACCTTGTACAGGCCGGCGGACTCGACCCCGAACGAACACACCGGAGCCCGACCTGGCCGACACGTACGGGTCCCACGTCCGGCTCAGGAACGCTCCCAGGAACTCGTCCTCTCGAGCGGCGCACTGCTTCGTCTGCCTTCGTGGTCTCAACCCTCGAGCTCTTTTTTCGCACGTTCCTTCTTCTTCTCCTCTTCTTTTCCATTTCTTGTTATCGCCTTCGTGCCACCTGCCCTCCGCTTGTCTTCTTCAGTTTTGGTTTGACGTTCCTCGGCGCTTTTAAGTCCTTTTAGTCACAAATCGTACCTAAACACAGCACTTTTGTGTCCTTTCCTTACAAATATCCCCCTGCTCAAGAAAGTTGTTTAGGGGGAAAACAACTTTTCACAAGCGCGCGAGGTGGAGTACCCAAAAGCGAAAACATAGCAAAAAAAAAAAACATTTTTTACAGAAGTTAATTCCGTTAGGGAAAGGGTGAATTAACATGAAAAAAAATTGTGCCACCACTAAACGCTAACCAGCGGAGAAGTCAAATGCGGCTGAGGTAGTCGGCACCTATGTTGTCGGAGCCCTTAATGTACTCAACCACAAAGTCATACTCAGTAAGCAATAGGCTCCAGCGGAGTACTCGACTGTTGATTTGTTTTGCAGAATTTATGTAAGCAAGAGGCTGGTGGTCAGTTTGCAGCACGAATCAGTTTCCGAAGAAGTACACATGAAACTTTTGGACAGCCCACACAAGAGCCAGCGCCTCTGTTTCGATTGATGAGTACCGTGACTCCTGTTCGAGCAGTTTACGGCTTGCGTAAGCTACTGGATGCAACATGCCGTCGTGATGCTGCATTAAAATGGCTCCAATGCTGGATGAAGATGCATCCGTGCGCAATATGAATGGCTCTTGTAAGTCCGGTGATCGCAGTACCGGACCAGATGATAGTATACGCTGTAGTGTTACAAACGCTTGTTCATGGCATTCTTCCCAGATGACCTTATTTGGACCTCGCTTCCTAGTGAGTTCCGTTAGAGGTGATACTACAGCGGAGTAATTGGGCACGAAATCTCGATAATAACCGTTTAAACCTAGAAAGGAGCGAACTTCTTTCTTCGTCTTCGGTCTCTTTGCGGCCTGAATCTTCTCCAATGTCTCAATCTGGGGTCGGAGAAGATTGTTCCCGAGAATGTGTCCCAAGAATTTCACTTCGGCAAAAGCCACCTCACTTTTCGATGGCTTTATTGTGAGATGAGCTGCCCTGACACGTTGCAGAAACTTGGTGAGAGTTGTTATGTGCTCGTCCCAAGTCTGTGTGGCTATGAGCACATCGTCAAAATAGTGATAGATGTTCGGTATTCCATCTACCACTCATCTCATTAGTCGGGTGAACACAGCAGGCGCTGTTTTGATGCCGAAAGGCATGAATCTGAATTGGTAAGGGCCAGAAGAGGACTGAAAAGCGGTGAAGACCTTCGATGCTTCGTGCATCGGCACCTGCCAGTACCCTTTGGTGAAGTCGAACTTCGAAAAGTAGCGGCTCTGACCTAGTTTGGCAAAGATCATGTCCACTCGCGGTATCGGTTCGTTGTCTGTAACGACGACTCGATTCAGCTGTCTGAAATCAATGCAAAGTCGGTTGTTCCCGTCTTTCTTCTTGACCACAACGATGGGAGCTTGATACGGGGACTCCGAGGGCTTAATGATACCTTGTGATAGCATGTCCTGTACTTCTTTTTCTACAGTTTCTTGGATGGCGAATGGTATAGGGTACGGGCGTAGCTTTACCGGTGTTTCAGCGGTAAGGCGTAACTTGCACTCGACGAGGTCCGTCTTCCCTGGCACGTCAGAAAATACATCATGGAACTCTCTCAGGAGTTCCTTAATTTGGTCTGTCTGCGGGCGGTTCAAGTTAGTCGCTACTAACACATTTTTATATGTTTCCCTTTGGTGCAGGGCAACAAAGGGAATTTCTCGCTCGTCCACAGTGTCTGACTGCACAGAAACTGCAGCTTGTTGTGCTTCATTTTCGGGCTCCCTTTCGTGGTATTTCTTGAGAAGGTTAATGTGCAAAAAAAGACTTCTCCGTGTTCCGAGATCTATCTCGTAGTCATAGTCACTGCGTTTTTCAAGCACTGTGAAGGGTCCCTTCCATGTCAAGATCAATTTATTCTTATGTGATGGTAGCAACAGCAATACTTTGTCTCCGGGTGATAGTTGTCGAACTCATGCTTTCCTATCGTAATATTTCTTCTGTGTCATTTTCGCCTTCAGGAGTTCTTCGTGTGCTACCTTGCAGGTGTCTTGCAGTCGCTCTTGGAGATCTATAACATACTCGTATGTTGTTTTCGTTTCAGGATCGATGTTGGCCCCTGTCCACAGTTTCTTAAGGATCGACATTGGCCCGCGTACAAATCTGCCGTAGAGGAGATCGAACGGCACGAATCCAAGGCTCGTTTGGGGAACTTCACGGTATGCAAAGAGCAGGGGAGCCAAGTATCTGTCCCAATGTTGCGGCCGTTCTTGACACATGCAGCGAACCATTTGTTTGAGAGTGCCATTAAATCTCTCCACAAGTCCGTTGGCCATGGGGTGATAAGGCGTTGTGGGTAGCTGATGAAATGAAAGTAGCCGACCGAGTTCCTGCATGAGACTCGAAGTGAACGACTTTCCACGGTCGCTCACTATCTCATGGGGCACTCCAACGCGGGAGAACATCTCTCCTAGTGCTTCCGCTATGTGCTCTGTCTCGATGCTCGGAAGTGTCACCGCATCCGGGTAACGTGTAGCGAAGTCTACCATCGTTAAGACATACTTGTTGCCCTTGGATGACGTTGGTGACAGAGGGCCAATAATATTGATGGCGACCCGCTGAAAAGGTGTGTCTATGATAGGCATATTTCCCAATGGAACTCGTCCGACGAGGTGTTTAGGCACGGTCCTCTGACATACGCCGCACGACTTCACGAACCCTATCACATCAGCCTGTACACCCGGCCAATAAAACTCTGTGAGGACACGGTCTGTTGTCCTTCTTTGTCCTTGGTGACCAGACAGAAGGCCTTCATGAGCCATCTTCATTACGGTGTTTCGAAGATCCTTGGGTACTACAAGTTGCTCCAAGTCTCGCCTTTCTGCCGTGCGGTGGCGCCGGAAAAGAATGTCGCGTACCAGCACAAACTCAATGACTGCTGGCTTCTTAGATATGATCTTCCCCAATGCGGCAAAGCAGGTTTCCAGCGTGGGATCTGTGTGCTGTAAATCCTTTAGCGCTTCCCGGCTGATATCCAGGGGTTGGATCCGAGGAACAATCAGTTCACTGGGCTTTTTCCTTTCTTTTCCTGCAGCCGCCGACATGTCATCTTGTCGTCTTCTATCTGATGAGGTTGCATCTTCAGGTTCTTCTTCAGTGCATACTAGATCACGGTGAATCTGTGCTAGTTTTGGACGTCCTGCTGGCTGCTTCGGGGCTGGTTGGGCAGCTGACAGTACACCTGCAATGTTGCCAAGCACGACTTCATACAATGGATTCTCCATACAAACAGCAAGCACCTGACCTCTGAAAAACGAAGAATCTATGTACACCTCTGCTTCTGGTAAGTCTTTTGCAGATCGGTCCAATAAGCGAATGGTACAGGTGTTGCCAGTCAAGTTGCAGTCAGAAACTAGTGATCGTTTTATCACTACTGTATTGCAACCGGTATTCCGCAATACGGTAGCCAGCTTCCCTTCGAGATAGCCCTTTACAGTTGGCATTTGTTTTGACCCGTTCTCGCAAGTTGCGTTGCTTTGGGTCCCATCACACATGTCATGACAATGTTTCTCATCCTGATTGTCAGGCGCATCTTCCATTGATTTCTCATGCTGCGCTTTCTGGTATCCCAAGACGGAACATGATGCCTCTTTACGTTTTCCCGAGTTTGAGGGACAACTATCGGATCTGTGCCCTGACTTCTTACAGATCCAGCACGACGTCGTCTTGGGCGCTCGAGACTTTGTCCAGCAATCGGAAGCTCGATGACCCGGCTTGTTGCACAGAAAACAAAGCGGTTTTCCTTTGTTTTCGCTGACAGTGTCAACTTTAGCTGTAGCCATCGGTTTCCCTTTTTCGTCTTTTCCTCTAGCGAGATTCACAATTCCCTGAGCTTCCAAATATTGATCAGCCGTCGTTGCCAACGTATCCAGGTTATGACATCCTCGCTCCTTTAGGAAGACAGCCAACTTCTCGTCGCACCGCCTGAGGAATTGCTCGGACACCATCTTTTCTCGCAGTGCATCATATGTTTTGGGAGTCTTCGCCAACTCCTGCCAATGCTCGAAGTATCCACAGAGACGTCCCGCGAACTGTCGACCTGTCTCAGTATTCTCAAGCCGGGCATCCCTAAACTTCGTGCGGTATCCCTCCTCTGTATAACGGAACCGCTGGAGGAGCGTCTGCTTGAGCTTTGCGTAGTCCGTAGAGTCTTCTGCAGACATCCATCCTACCACGGTCAAGGCTTCTCCCATTAGACACAAGCTCAGTGACAGGGCCCACTTGTCAATTGGCCAGCCTTGGCTCATGGCAACCCTCTCAAACCTCTGGATGTACGCATCCAGTTCGTCCCTACTCTCCTTGTAGGGCGGAATCATTTTGTGTGGGCTGCGAAAACTCTGACCACCACCCATACTATCGTCCGCAGAACTCACGCTCGGCCGCTGCGCTTCTGCGACACGACGTCGCTCCTCGAGCAGGAGCCTTTCAGCCTCCATGCGAGCTATTTCACGCTCATGCTCCACCTGTGCTGCTAGCCGTGCCTCCTCTCGATCTTTCGCTCTCTGGTCCCTCATTTCTTTTTCCTCAGTGCTCACCCATGCCCGTAAAGCCTCACCACTCAGCCCCATCTCCTTCCCTAGCTCAACTAGCTTTTTCTTTTCGTCCATCCTCGTCCGCCACACACAAACAACGTGAGGCTCTCAGATGTAAGGCGAGAGCTTAGTCCTGTCGCGGATGCCAGAAATTGTGATGGTTAAGGACGTTCGTCACTATGCTTGTCGATAGCGGACGAAAAAGGATTAACATCAACAATTGATGCGAACAAAAGAAGCTTTATATTGCACACTAGAGAGGAATTGGCAGGTGAAAATAAAACTATATATACAACCCTACACGCCAAGCATCACGCCACCTGCACGAGAGTCAGACCTCTATTATGCGGAGAGCTCGCGGCTATGCTTACTCAGTGTTCAGCGCGTATAGTTCTCGGTTCGCAAACAGAAACCGCTGCCTCACAGTTTGGGTCCCCGTCGTCCCGACATGATGTGGTTGTCGACGTGCGCGAGGGCAAAGGTGGCACGGCTGGAACGACTGACGGCACACGGATGCGCTACCGTGTGCAGCGCCGTTTAGTCGGACGTCGCGGCCAGCCCAGCAGTCAGGGTCGCAACTCCTAAGGCCCAGGGTCAGGCCACGGCTCACGAGGACCACGCCCGGTAGGCCTCGCCCACGAACCTGCTCCCGGCCACTGCACCCAGGCAGGAGCCGTTCAGCAGGCCCCGTCCTTGCACCTTGTACAGGCCGGCGGACTCAACCCCGAACGAACACACCGGAGCTCGACCTGGCCGACACGTACGGGTCCCACGTCCGGCTCAGGAACGCTCCCAGGAACTCGTCCTCTTGAGCGGCGCACTGCTTCGTCTGCCTTCGTGGCCTCAACCCTCGAGCTCTTTTTTCGCACGTTCCTTCTTCTTCTCCTTTTCTTTTCCATTTCTTGTTATCGCCTTCGTGCCACCTGCCCTCCGCTCGTCTTCTTCAGTTTTGGTTTGACGTTCCTCGGCACTTTTAAGTCCTTTTAGCCACAAATCGTACCTAAACACAGCACTTTTGTGTCCTTTCCTTACACTTGTCGACCCAGCCACCACTAGACATGGAAGAACTAGCAGCTGCCCAAAGCAACGATCCTGAGCTGCATCGTCTTCGCTCTTAATCCATGTCTCTATCGTTCACGGAGTGCCCACTTCCATTTTTTACCTCATTAATAACGTGCGAAACGTCTACTGGTGTCCCTCGGCCCTTCGTGCCTTCAGCTTTTCGTCGTGCAATTTTTGATCAATTGCACAGCATAAGCCATCCTGGTATTTGTGCGACCCAGAAGCTAGTCACATCTCGTTTCCTATGGCCAAGCATCAATGCTGATGTCCGACGCTGGGTGCTAACCTGCCTTGAGTGCCAGCGCGTTAAAGTTCACAGTCACACTGTTACGGCAACATCTCGGTTTCGGCCTCCAGACGCAAGGTTTTCTCACGTCCATCTCGACATCGTCGATCCTCTTCGGTCATCGCAAGGAGCCTGTTACCTGCTGACATGTGTGGATCACTTCACCAGATGGCCGGAAGCGTTTCCCATTTCTGACGTTACAGCACCAACAGTTGCCAAGGCTTTCACAAACGGCTGGGTGTCGCGCTTTGGATGCCCTTCTGTCGTCACCACTGATCGCGGTCGTCAGTTTGAATCGGCCCTTTTTACCGCACTTGCCAATATCCTGGGCATTCGACACATCCACACAACTGCCTACCATCCTTCTGCCAATGGCACGGTCGAACGGCTTCATCGACAACTGAAAGCTGCCCTCACTGCTCACCAGCCAAGGGAACGTTGGCTCGACCACCTCCCCTTGTACTTCTGGGCATCCGATCAGCATTGAAAGTGGATCTCGGCTGCTCATCAGCCGAACTAGTCTATGGCATTTCCCTGTGTCTTCCAGGAGAATTCTTCGAGCCATCATCGCCACCTTCCACTCATGATGCCTCCACGTACAATCGAGAGCTGCGCACCACGTTTTGGGACCTTGCTCCTGTGATTCCTGCCGACCGACACCCCCAGTCTGTCTTCGTCAGTCAGGATCTGCATGACTGCAGTCACGTCTTCGTTTGGCGTGACCAAATACGGCCATCACTAACACCAGCCTATGATGGCCCATTCCGCGTACTCCATCGTACACCTAAGACGTTCACGCTGGACATCAATGGCCGTGAAGACGTCGTGGCTGCTGATCGACTAAAACCTGCGTATATCGCCGCTCTCGCGGCCGCGGGGTTTCAATCTAAAGTCTGGATGCCAAAATCCAAGCATGTCCACTGGGCGACTCCTCTGGTCATTCCTATGGCTCTCGCTCTACGAGGGGGAGCCCTGTAGTGCCTCAATGCGCCGCTCGTCAAGGAAGAAGAAGTTGGCATTTGGGCCGCGTGGCGGGTGCAGCGCGATAATAAAAAAAAATCAGTTAGAAAACTGAACGCTTTCAGGGCTGGATCTTTCCCGTGTTAGCTCCGACAAACTCATCCAGTGCTTCCAAGCAATGTACGATGGTGCGTTTCGCAAAATGCCTTTAATCGCCACTGAAGCTCATAACTAAAAGCATTATGTGGCCAGTTTGTAGCTCACCTAGACATTGAGCGATGACAACTTCCCGATCAAGCAATAACGTGAGGTTACTTTCGATGATGCTTGTGTTTGACTGGCTCTGCGGGCACTCAACAAGGATGAAAATATCACTGCGATGCGGAAACGTGGTGCAATTGTCATCTACGGGTAAGGCCACACCAAGATGTGCGTTCTTGATGTCCGAATCTGGAGAAATGGCGTTAGCGAAACTGACGAACAAATCACGCAGAGAAATAATCTCTCCATACTCTTGAAAAAAATTCAAGTCCACAATGATTGGCCGAGACCAAATGGGCAGTACTGCAAAATCTTGCCACGAAAAGCGATGCACAAATCTCAAGCCTGGTGGTGCCCCTTCCTATAGGTGATACAGGTGTCCTTCAGTGGTGATTAGGTGTGGGCCGTCCCACGTTGTCAGAACCTTGCGCTGACAGGTAGCCAACGAAGTGTGCATCCCCGAGTAATCAGCGCCCGTACGGACTAGTTAAGTCACTGGATAACAGTAAACTAAAGCGGTAATGACAGCGGAAGTTCTGTTGGCGGTTTCAGAAACAAGTTTTTACGGTACGTTGTGGTGGAATGGCATGGGAGGAAGGTATTTGTCAGTTCGCGTGACAGTGGCGCCGGAGGTCGCGTTTTCTGTTTCCCCGGTGTGAACCTGTGCTACTAACACTACAGGGACTCAGAAGCCGCTCGCGTGCATGTGTTGGTGCGGACGGATGGGGTGATGGCGATCGTGACTGTCATCGCTGTAGGGCAGGAGCGTGATGACAACTTTCCAGGTATTCTTCAATTTCTTGCAGGTGCTTGCCATAGCGCGGTGAGCAGGCATCTGTGTGAAATCCTCGTCGGTAGTAATATTTGTCAGTAGTAACAGTCGTGATACATGTGTCCAACTTCGCCACAATGGTAGCACAAAGGACGATTGGTGGCACAATAGTAGCACTTTAAATTGATTCAGTTATTTCAAATGAATGAGCTATATGAGGAAAGTTGCACCAGCATTACCGTTCGTGAGAACAAAAACGAGCATATAGAATAAGAACCAAGCATGGGAAAAAAAGTGTTGCGTACCACATGCCTCATATGTTTATTGCCCTTGCAGATCAATTGAAATTTATGGCTGACAGAGCTGCGTTTAAAACAAATAACTGATTACTGGCAACCAGTACACTTTATAAAAACTAATTAGTGGAGTTTCATGTTTTGCCCAACCCCGAAATCATTCATAAATTTGTGTTTAGACTACATTTGTAATCTCGGCGCATACATGTCCATCATGCGTTTTTCAGTTTCTGAAACTTTTTGTCAATTTTATTTGATTGTGTATTTTTTAAAAGTGACCTTTAACTCTTAAAACGTGTTGTGAAAACTTGTTCTTTTGTTTGTATGTGAATTTTAGATGTACACGTGCAAGTTGTTTGTTGTGAATTTCTCTGAAACCAATGTATTGAATATTGCTTTTCGCTGTGATCTGCGGAGGGACAGGGGCCTTTGTCAGGGGCCTGCAGTGAGCCCTGTACGTATTGTTCTTACTGTGAATAAAGTGCTGTTACTTTTCGCAGGAGCACGGGCCAGCTTTTGCACAAGTTCATCTCGTGGAAAGACACCCGTGCCGAATCGCTGTGCCGAGAGTGGAACTCCTCTGCTCGTATCAAGGTGCGTTTGCTCAGATCGTGCTTGCAAAGGAAGACCGATTGGGCTGTTGCTGTGATATCACTCAGAATGTTTTATTGAATTACCCTCCATGGTGGCTATGTTGCTCGACTGCTGGTGCGAGGGTCACGGTATCGATGCCGGACTGCGGCATTTTCGCATTAATCAAGCAAGCAATCGTTGTACAAAACACCGCCAGGCCTGTGGGGGACACGCACCACAGTCAGTGCGAAAGCTAGAAGAGTGATTATTCAGAGCCTTTTTTAAACACTTCGTTGGTAACTGCTATAAACACACTTGCAGAGTACTAATAGTACTCTGCAAGTATGCTAAGAGTACTAGTAAATCATCATCATTTTTGTGTAGTGGGAAGGCATTTACTATGCCATCATTTGTCATTCTTTGGAAAAGCATGGCACACACGTGCTAGACATTTTGTGGAATTTTCTTTTTTGTGTTGCGACTGACGACAGCGAAGAATTATGCCTCGCTCTATTGTAAGAGCTTGGACCATTCGACGACCAATGCGTTACGCAATTAGCATTACGTTACGCTTAGGTGGTCCTTTGCTGTCCTTAAATTTTTATTGCGCACATTAATTCAATTCCTTTTCTGGCATCAAGCCTGCCTAAGGCCAGTTTGCAACGGAATTTCACATTGCGACATGACGCTGTAGTAAAATATTGGGCTGGCATGCAGGAGACCCAGGTTCTAATCTTATTGCCTACTTGGTGTATGGCATGTACTTAGTTCTTTTAATATTTCGCATGATAGTGGTTACGGGCATCAACGACAGTGACGGTGGTGACGTCTGACAACTTCGGCGCACGCAGCCCTTGCTGTGATTTCTTAAAACAAGTTTCGCTGTAAAAGGGTGCGAAGAACTATGCCCCTTGCCTGTGTGAAGTCGTACACTACAACCTGCGGAAGCGTCTATAATGACCGTTGGCGCGAACAACTTCAAGGCAAGAAGCGGCAGCAATTTGTCCATTCATTGTGCGAAGTGTAGCAGCAGGCCATGTTTTTTCAGGAGACCCGGGCGCACTTCGCTCGTACAAAGAGCAGACTGCAAGTGAGGTCTGCAAGGCTTTAGCGATGAAAAATAAAGACGAAGCATGTGTAAGGGTGTCCTCAATGAATCTAACATACTAGGTGTGTAGCTATTTCCAAAATAATCTTTTGTGACTAAACCTTAATGCACCGCTGAATGGAAGTGCCGCCAGAAGATTTCTTGTGTTACCCTTCCTCGTATTTTCATTTGCAATGTACGCCCCTTGCAATAAACCGAGCAGTCGGCAATTCCTGCGTGATTTTTGTGCTTGTTTACTTCGTGCAGCCTTTTGAACTGTGGGGAAAGTGCGAAACGTATGCGTATTCAGCCCATCTTATCAGCATTGCATCGTACGCTCGCGTTATGGTGGAGGAATCGGTTGTTACTACTGTGATGCTTAATCACTCTCACCAACAAAGGGTTCCACGTTTAACCTTGGAATGCCTTGATAGCTGTCCATCTCTGTTATGACGAGCACTGGTTTTACCGTCCGGCAGCCTTCAAGGCAATGCTGGCCTTGTGGGATTTGAGCATGTGCGAGCGACTGTTACCGTGCCAGCATTCATTGAATCTCTTTCCAATTTTGTGCTGCCTCACCTTGAAAGGTAGACAACGGAGCGTTTCTCTTTAAGCTCTTAAGGGCCTTTGTTGCGCCGGCTAGTGCGACCAGGAAATATTGTCACCATGAATCGGTCTCTTCGCCCTGTTCTTAGCTCGCAAAACATGTGCGCCGATTTCTACGGTGTGGACTGAGCGAGAGAATGCGTAAAGAGAGAGAGAGAAGGAAACAGTGCGACAGAGAGGAAAGAAGTTATAATAAAACCTTGTCGCTTGAGGTGGAGGGATTCGAAATATCGTATGTTGTGTATTTTCTTTACATGTTCACTTTCCACGTAGTGTCTTTCTGGTTTCGCTGTCTGGTGATTCTCTCAGTATCTTTCAGACTATGGGTTGTCGTAAAGGAACGTTGCGGCTACATAAGAGTTATAACGGATGGGGGAGTAGTCATCCTACCTTCATTTGGGAAGACATCTCTAATACCTCTGTCTCAACGAAATCGGAAAGACTAGAATTAGTCATATTCCATCTTCCGAGAAGAAGGTGGATTCAACAAGAGGTGGAGACACAGAAATGAAAGGTTAAAATCACTTTTGGAAGCACTGGTGGAAAGATTACCTCCTGTCGCTCAGGTCCGCTGTTCACCTTCCACGTGGCGCCTCTCTGGGTTTACTGTCTGATACGCACTTTGAGGGGGCGCTTAGCGAAAGCAAGAACGAAGAGCGTGATTCGAAGGGGAGTGCCTTCAGCGCTCGACTGGCCATGCTCGCCAAGAGCCCATGCTCGCCAAGAGCCCATGCTCGCCTTGCACAGTATCGTTTAGCAAGGGTGAGCAGCGAAAGGAGGGAAGCATATGAGAACGAAATGCGCAGATACATACAATTAGATAAAAGACTGAAAGAAAAACCCTAAGAAAGAAAGGAGAAATAAAAAAATATAGAAAGAGAAATAAATTGAAGTAAAAAGAGAAAGAATGATGTAAAAAACAGAGAGAGAACAATAACTTAGAGATGAGCTAATCGTGACGTAATCATTAAAGAAAACAGCGCGCACAAACACGCGTGCTTGAAAGAAGTCGTGACATGCACCACAGACGCCTACCAACAACGGAAGGTGCGCATACTGCCTGCGAAAACTCTGCGTCCTATCAAGAATGTCTCATGGTCTGTTGCTTTACTCCACGATCTCGGCCAAAAACAGCTGTACGCCGACTGGATGAGGCTAGCTAACCAGCAGGAGGAATTTAAATGGAGGGTAAAACGAGAACTCCTATCATGTAAGAGGAAGATTTTCTTATACTGTTTCACCACAATATAGCTTGCTAGTTCTCGGAGGAGTTGAGATGACAGCACTGCAAAACGCTAGCATTAGACCTAGCACCATGTTTTGAACGAAACTTCAGGCCAATAGACGTGTTAAGTTTGCGCCTACTAGTTTTCGAAGAAGAGCACTGGCACTTCATTTGAGACTGCAGGCATTGTTATAGTACCACGGGATGTAATATATACCTGTAATATACACCGGATGTAATATGACCGTATCTGGCCTTTGGTTAATTATTTTCTGCAGAACAAGCTCAGGCCACTAATTTCGTGTAAGGAAAGGCATTTCGTGATTATTCCAGACAGTATTTTCTGGAGAGGAAATTAACAGCCATGAAAAAGAGCTTTAGGGCGATAACACTCAAACTATCAATAGATTTAGGAAACGTTGTGTCGAGTTTTCTTTAAACCAAACTTTAAGAGAATAGCTTCCAGTGTCAAGATGCTTAATCGCATGCCTTAGAAGTGTTTTTTGTTTCAGCGAAAACACATCAGAATGAGATTCCTTTCCTAGCGATTGTTTCAAAAAAGGCCCCTGGTAAGTCGATGTTTCTAGTTATTTGGAGAACTGGTTATCCTCTTTTATTTTTATACCCTTTTCGTTATGTAGTTTTCAGGCACTGGTTTCATTCCTTTCAGAAGATAACCTCGGCGGCTGTAAAGACTTTAGTAGGGATACTACAGATCTTTATTACTGTTTATAATTCTATACATGAGGTTTAATGTCTCAAAACTACGATATGATTATCAAAGACGCCGTAGTGGAGGTCTCCGGAAATTCCCATCATCTGGTGTTTTTTAACGTGCACTGACATCGTACAGTACACGAGCCTCTACCATTTAGCCTACACTGAAATGCGACCGCCATGGTCAAGATCGAATCCGCGACGTTTGGGTAAACAGCCGAGCATTCGAGCCACTGTTCCACCGAGATGGATGCTTCAATCACTGTTTGCCGGATGAGGACTTCTGAAGATGTGTCAATGACTGTATAATTAAACAAGGGTATGAGACGGATTTCACCAATAAATGTGTTGTTTTGAGGCGTATTTTTAGAAATTCTTTTCATGCATTTAGGCCAATGCTTGTTGCTTGGAAGCAAAGCGTCCATGTGCAGAAATCGGGATAATGTATTTGTTCTAAGGCAGCTCCTCTTTTTAGTGATTTGTATCTTAGCAAGATTGACAGATGTTTGGAAGGCACCCAAAGTAATTCGATTTTAAAGTATTTCTTTACGTGGATGATTACATAATTTTTGTAATGATGAGAATTTAGCAACCATGGAAACTCATGTGAGCGAAGAATTCGAATTAAATGGTGGAGGGCTGAAGTTTGTCTAAGAATGGTCTCGAAATAGTGTAATACGATTTGTGGACATTTCCTGAACATGTCATGAGAACCTTGTTTGCTGGCGCCATTTCCCGATATCTTCAAAACTGCTAATAAATTTCTTCTCGAAGCGCTCAAAGAATGTAAAAAAAATGGTATAGACATGTCCTGCCTTAATTAAGTCGGCCCTCATGAAGTCATGTAAGAAAAAAAATGAGTGACAGTTTTAACGCACAGGTTAGGCATGATATTCTCTTCATGCAGTGAACAATCACTGGACGGTTAAAGAAGTCAGTTATAGCAAGTCCGAGAGCGGAATGTGATAACGAAGATTGTGACAATACTTTTGTCATTTCTATCTGAATATTAGTCACGAGTGTATGTATTTATCTACTGCCTTCCTGCGTGGACCCATTAGGGTCTGCAGTATTGCATAAATAAATAAAAAATTAAGTAGAAACGTGTCGTAGGTATATCATACATTCAGTGCATGCATCAGAGTTTAAAGAAAGTAGGATGTAGATGGGGTGGGGATTTTGTTTTTGCGGCCGCCCATAAGCTACGTAACATTTGTGCTGCTGTGCAGGGAAAGAATGAGAGAGTAAAGGACCAGAAGCGGTTAACTAAAACGTGTTCTTGGGCTGTACACAGTGGCGCCAGTCCTTTCTTGTCGTCGTTCCTTCATGCCTTCCATATATTAGACAAAAAGCGCACCAATATTTGTTTTGTAATGCGCACCAATGAAATCACAGACTGTCGCACTAGTGTAGTTTTTAAGTTCGCCTTCATCTGCAGCCGCTTGTACATTGGACAAACGGGACGGTGCATTAACTAGAGGTTATTGGAACGCAATGGATTGCTAACCAATGGCTCACCCTCTAAAGTCTCTCTTCACACTGTCGAAACTGTAAGTGCACGCCAGTTTTAGATGAATTCGCAGTTTTGTACCGGCTTAGAAATGAAGAAACGCGTCTGATGATTCAGCTATGGCATGACGAGATGCCCCGTCGTGGTGGTCTAGTGGCTAAGGTACTCGGCTGCTGACCCGCCGATTGCGGGATCGAATCCCGGCTTCGGCGGCTGCATTTCCGATGGAGGCGAAAATGTTGTAGGCCCGTGTGCTCAGATTTGGGTACACGTTAAAGAACACCAGGCTCTCGAAATTACCGAAGTCCTCCACTATGGCGTCTCTCATAATCATAGGGTGGTTTTGGGGCGTAAACCCCACATATCAATCAATCAATCAATGGCATGACGATAGTAGCGTAGCGCGTGCTTGAGCCAATCATCGATGAACTTGCCTAAGTCTGAAATAAATTACGTTAGCAGTTATCTTTTCGTATAACCCCACGTGTGGCAGACTAATAGAGTTGCACATTGCTCGGGCATGTGCAGATACGTTCGTTCTTTTCCGCCATTCTGCGCATGTTCAGGTGCTAGCAGGCATTTGCGTTGCCCTGACCTGTTTATTCAGAAAGAAAACAAACGTTCATTGTGAGCAAATATGCAGAAAAATAAGCACGGCCCAACTCCACATTTTCTTTGAGCTCTAGCGTGATACTACCCAAGTTTTTGTTCTCCAACATTTTTGTAGTTTATATTCATTTTTCTCTCGCCAGTTAAGCACAACTATTCAAGCAATTTTTTATTCGTACCAAAAGTGTAAGCACAATGGGAGTAGGATATGAAGAAGGAGGTCTCGTAGCACACAGCTGAAAGGGACTTACTGTCAGCAAATACATATTGGTAAGCACAAATAACTGCCACAAAACATCATTAAATAAGTATTCATAGTTGTAAAAAGAACACAAACATACAATATAAGTGGCAGTGACAATTAGACATCGTTAAGTAATTATACTTGGTTATATAAACGACAACAACATACCACACAAAATGCAGTAGAAATGGCAAGAGAACCATGGTGAGTAAATATACATATTGGAAACAACGCAAAGGCCTATTAGTAATAAATACAACAGCAGCGACCACAGTACTCATTCTTGATGTATGAAAACGAAGATTTAGAAACGTGGATCACGTATGAGTGAACAATAAGATGAATAACTTATTTCTAAACATCCCTGATGGTAATTACTTAGTGCTGAGTGCTACTAAGCTCTAGAATCTTATAGCTGCAAATGTGGCTGTATGTTTGCCGTAGTTAGTACGTTTGTACATGTGGCAGTGAAAAGTTGTTCGAGTCAAACCTAATGGCATTTGAGTTCAACAAATTCAATGTCTGGAAGACATTGGCTATTGTGGTAATGTCAAGACACCTAAAACGGAGAATCCCCAGTTTATACTTCCATAAGTTACGTATACGGTTAGTATATAATGTTGCTGAACAAGTGAAGACGCGCAAGGTATCGGCGAACTGAATGTTAGGATGGGAATTACTGGGGCTGAAGGTGTAGTACAGTTTAAGCAATGTCTGCAAGGTGAAGAATGGTCATGTTTAATGTTCCCATGCGATGAGTTATCTTTTGTCTTACATGTGAAATGCGGTTGGTTAACTTGAGATGAACAACCAGGTTCACTCCCCAAAAGAGTTGACTAATCAGTATTAAGAAGGCTGTGGTCACTTGTAGATATACGGGTGTATGTGAAAGGCTGTTATGACTTGAATGGAAGACAATGAACTCTGTTTTATTGGTAATTATTTTTAAACCATTAGCTTTGCACCAGTCATGAATGTTACTGAAATCTAGGGACAATTTATTAGTTATTGCATCGATAGATTTGTCAGTACTGACAACTGTTGCATCGTCATTAAGGTTGTCTATGTAGAAAGAGTGCTTCCTGGTTGACAACGAGAAAGAGTGCTTAGGCATGACAGCTCTATCAGAGTACTTTCGTTATGTGGAAAGCTTATAGCATATATTTTATACTGCATGCGTAAAAATTAAAAAAAAACACCCTATGACTGATAGCAAGGTCTTCATTCTCCAGCTGAGTTATTCGAACATGTGGACGTTACCTGCTTACTACTGGGCATGCATAATCAAGTGGCTAAACAAGCACGCTAACGCTCTATGTCACCCGCCTTCACTTCCCACGCCACTGGATGAGGTGGCACATATCCTAAAACGGATAATTCGTAAGGAATTGAAAGATGTGTGCATGTCATGTATCCTTGTGCAGCACTTGCATGTTGGTTCAGTAGTGGTACAGTGCCGATTTTCAGCCGCTTCGCTGGAAACTCATTTCATGTGATACTTACGGCGGGTGATTTTTTTTTCTCCAAGAAGCATTTGCCGTCTGCAAACTATCGATCATGTGGGTTTCATAGGGAGTGTTCCCCTGTGATATACCGATCTTTTGGGTGGCAGAGCTGCAACCTGTGCGCATGCAACACTGCCATGGCTTTTACTGTACAGGCCATGCGGATGGGAGCCACTTTTCTCTACTGTCTGACCCACAAGGACCGTTACCTGGCTGCCAGCATGCTGCGTTTTGAGTCTGGACTGGTGAGTACGTGCAGCCGCCAGTTTTCTTTATAGATTGCTTGCACTGAGCTGGGAAGATTTCCAGATGTAATTAATTTGCCTCACGCTCTTGCAGAAAATAAAAGAAGAGACCTGGGACTATTGCGATTCCCGATCATTTGATGTTTGGAAGTAGCTGTTCTGAGGTTTTTATTTTGTAATATATGAGGCAAGCAAATTTAGAGAGAAACGCATCTATGTCTCAGTGGCTTGGGTCAAGTTTTGCGTCGGTAGCCGGAACTCCCATATCCTGGCGTCCCCTTCACTAAGCTTCTTCTAGGGCAGCTTGTGTAGCAGGAGCGGCAACACTTTCACCGGTGCGTCACCGATTGTTCTGATGTAACTAATTTAAGCCATTTCGAGTTATGATTAAAAATATTCTGAACGAGCATAGTGGACGTGGAAAGTGTGCTCTGTGGCAGGTATTGTATTGATGCTTGGGTTTGTTGCGCAGCAATTGCGGCAGACAGACTTGAGCTTATTAGCGATCTCATGCCGATTATGGTGTTTGTGGAGGCGCTTACCACACACCTTACTCATAATGTCGTCGGTCGACGGGCGACAGCGTGCTGCGCGGGCGCCACTTTTTCGCTGACAGAGACAGGTATGTCTGTACGCCTGGTTAGGGAGCCCTCAAGAGAGCATGACGCAGGTGAATGGGTAGCGAACGGAGAGAGTAGAAAGAGAAGGCCGCTACCTTCCCTAGATCAACCAGGGTGTACACTATCAGATCGGGGCTGCTGAATGCCGTTGAATCCCTGCATTGCCCTTCCAAGTCAGGATGTGAGGCACCCTGCAGTGCAGTGTCGATATAGCTCATTCCCCGGAGCTCATTATGTACGCTGACGATACGAATGTTTTCTTTACATCAGACAATTTATTATCACTTGAAATGAACGAAAGTAACTATCTAAGCCACCTTCGAAATAAGTAAAGCAAAATAAACTGCGCTTGAATGTGAAAAAAAAAGGTGCAACTTTACTGCAGAGGTGGAGCAATTAACGCAATAGCAATAAATTGGAAGGCGATGCGAAAAATGGCAAGGAGATCAAAACGTGGCGTGCGTTTTTCACGCACAAATAACGCATGAAACGTACTCGCAGGCACAGATGAACGCGAATAAGCATCTCATTGGTTACTTTGCTGTGTTTGAAATGCGCGCTATTTTCGCAAACGGAGACTCTTCAATAATTTCAGTAACCACTGTGCGCCCGGTAATTATAACAGAATCGCCCCGGTGAATGCCAAACGTCAGCCATAACCCTTGTGTTCTTAAAATCCTCCTTACCGAGAGATAAGGGCGTGTGAATGAGTGTGTACCTCTACTCTCCGCGGGGAAAAGTATGCGTGGCAAATGAGAGCGCACAAGGCCGGTCGTGATGGTCTGGCGACGCGCACTCGTTGCGCCTTCTTGCTGGTGATGTTAAAAGCGTGGTATCTCCCCCCCGACATGCCCGTCATCATGAGAAAATAGTAGATATTATGAGGAAGAATGGCAAAATGGCACCCCAGTTCGTGTAATCAGGGTTAACGTACATGGCAATCATGTCCGAGAGGGTACGATGAAAGCGTTCCATCAAGCCACTTGTTTGTGGATGATAAGTAGAAGTTGTTTTGTGGATGATGTTGGTGGCGCGTAGAACCTCAGCAACAATACAGGAAAGATAGACCTTGCCACGGTCGCTGAGCAGAACACGTGGAGCTCCAATATAAATAGCCCGTCGTTTGAACATTGAAGGTCCCCTGCCGCGGTGGTCTAGTGGCTAAGGTACTCGGCTGGCAGACTTGGTGCCTATAGGTTGTATACGGGGTCTATTGGTCAGCTGCCAGTTAGTAATAAATTCACGTGCTATGTGACGCCAAACAGGCTCATAAAGAGTGTGCCACACTCGCCGCCATGGCTACTGGTGGTGCTGACTGACACTACTACATTTAAATTGACATAGATACCCTGCAAAATGGCTGGGGGATAGCTGTCGTGGTAGCTCAGTGGTAGATCATCGAACGCGTTATTCGAAGGTCGCAGGTTCGGATCCTGCCCACGGCAAGTTATCTTTTCACCCACTTTTTTTCTTCTCATTTACATTACAATTGGCCTAATTACTTTCTCTATATCTTCCTTGGCATTATTGTCTGTTAGATCTCATTAATATTGTGTAAAACACGATAAACGAGCCCTTAAGTATACACTTGTTTGCATTATATATATATATATATATATATATATATATATATATAAATATACATATATATATAAGGGCCCAAATAATAGCTAAACACTCTTTCTCGGTCACGGAGTAGTTAGCCTCGGCTTTCGTCAAAGTTCGGCTTGCGTAGGCGACGACATATTCATCAAACCCTGCCTTTCGTTGCACGTGCACAGTGCCAAGTCCAACACCGCTGGCATCAGTATGAACCTCCGTGGGAGCGGCAGGATCGTAGTGGCGGAGGATGGGTGGTGAAGTCAGCAGGTGGCGTAATTTGGTGAATGCATCGTCGCATGCTGGTGACCAGGTGGAAAGGTCCTTGTCGCCGCTAAGAAGGTCCGTAAAGGGCGCACATACGGAAGCAAAATTTCTAATAAAGCGTCAGAAGTATGACGACAAGCTGACAAAACTTCTAAGTTCCTTCAAGTTCTTTGGCTTCGGAAAATCGGCGACTGCTCGAAGCTTGGCGGTGTCGGGAAGTATGCCGTCCCGTGATTCGACGTGGCCAAGAATGGTGAGCTGCCGGGCACCAAAACGACACTTCTTGAGGTTGAGTTGAAGGCCGGTGTCGGTGAGACGTGTGAGGAGGTGCTCGAGACGATTTAAATGGGTGTCGAAATCAGTGGAAAAGACAACTACGTCATCGAGCTAGCATAAACATGTGTTCCACTTGAGGCCTCGTAAAATGGTGTCCATCATTCTTTCAAAGTGGCTGGAGCGTTACAAAGACCGAAAGGCATAACAGTAAATTCGTATAATCCATCAGGTGTGACAAATGCTGTTTTCGGTCGGTCACATGCTTCCATAGGAACTTGCCAGTATCCAGACCGTAAATCCAGCGAAGAGAAGTATTCTGCTCCCTGCAAATAGTCATGGGCATCGTCTATTCGCGGTAACGGGTAAACGTCCTCATGGGTGATCTTGTTTAAACGTCGATAATCCACACAGAACCGAATGGAGCCGTCCTTCTTCTTAACAAGAATGACCGGTGACGCCCAGGGACTGTTAGAAGGCTGTACAATACCCTGCTGGAGCATTTCAGTAACCTGGTCGTCAATAACACGGCGCTCCGACGCTGAGACTCGGTAGGGGCGCTGTCGTAGAGGTGTATGGCTTCCTGTGTCAATCTTGTGAGATATGTTCGATGTGCGACTGAGGCCCGAAGCGTGGCTGTCAAAAGAAGTACGAACCTTTTGCAGCAGGTTCACTAACTGGCTTCGTTCTGAAGAAGACGTTGCGACATCGATGGAGCGGTGGAAAGCGTCAAGGAGTGACTGGTCAACAACAGAATCAGAAATGAGTGCGCTGAGGTCCGTAGAAAGTAAACTAGATGGAGCGTCAAAAATGTGATGGGCGTCGATCGGATGCACGTGACCGAGACATTCACCATAGAATAAAGGTAAAGGCCCTTCTAGCGTATTGTACATGAGCGTCTTCGTGACGCCATGGTGGAGAGTCAGGAGAGCAACGAAAGTGGAGAACATTTGCGTTGAATGAACAGGGCAGAGGGCGTAAATAAAACATCACCGTCGGAAATAGCGTCACACGACACAGTCACCAGCAGAGAAGAGCGCGGTGGTACGGTGGTGTCGTCGGAAACAAACAGTTTATAACACGGCAGGGAGGCTTCGACAGCGTCAACATCAGGAAGTGCAGATAGCTCAAGTTCAGCGCGACAGCAGTCAATGACGGCATTATTATTCGCAAGGAAATCCCAGCCGAGTATCATGCCATGGGAACACAAGGGCAGCACTACGAGTTCGACGATATACACAATTCCTTCGATGACGATTCGTGTGGTACAGGCTGCGAGAGGTGTTACACTTTGTGCGTTAGCCGTTCTAAGAGAGAGGCCGGATAACAGCGTCAGAACTTTGCGGAGTTTGCGGCACAGGTTGATGAAAAGGACGGATAGAGTGGCTCCTGTGTCGACAAGCGTCATGACGATGATACCATCGACTGACACTTCAATGATGGTAGCTGGACAGGGGCGAGGACTCGTGCATGGCGACGGGGACGCAGTTCGTGCCTCGGGAACTGCGGCCGTTAGTTTTCCTGGTCGGTGGGTCCGGAACGGCGACGCATAGGGGAAAGCGAACGTCGGCGTGGAGATGAGATGGGGAGCGGCGGGTTGGGCCGTGTGGACGATCAGAAGGAAAGAAAGAGGAAGGAGGGCTTGGAGGCGTAGAAGAAAACTGAGGGTCGAAAGAGGGCATTCGTCGAATGTTCTGAGCAGCCTGGCGACGACGACAATAACGTGCCACGTGGCCAACACTGCCACAAGCAAAACATATGGGAGGGTTGTCGTAGGTCCGCCATTGGTCGGAGTAGACTCCGACTTGCGGCTGGGGGGCAGAAAACTGCGGCCAAGGTGGTATCGGCATAGGCGGCGGTGAATAGGTTGGCGGCGAATACATAGGCACTGGCTGGAACGCAGGCTGTCGAGGTCGAGCAACGGCCTCGGCGTACGTGAGAGGTGCGGCGACAGGGGGCGGTTCACGGGCGGGAGGAAGAACTTGTGCGACCTGGTCATGAATGAAGTCGCGGAGTGTAGACGTCAATCTGCGTGGTTGATCGGGAACGCAGGAAATCAAAGAGAGCTGACGAGCGACCTCAGCGCGGATGAACTCTTGGATCTTGGAGAGAAGAGGGGCATGGTCTTCTCCTATGCTAAGGGTGGAAAGGCTGGACAAAGAGTCGTCAAGCACAGAGGGACGTCGGGTGGAAAGACGTTGTCTGCGCAACTCGTCAAAACTCTGGCATAACTGGATCAGTTCAAGGACAGTGCGGGGACTCTTAGAAAGCAACATTTGGAAAGCATCGTCCTCAATGTCCTTCATGATGTGCTTGATCTTAAGCTCTTTGGACATCGACTCGTTGACTCGCTTGCGAAGGTCCAGAACGTCCTCAATATAGCTTGTGAAATTCTCACCAAGCTGCTGGGACCGAGGATGTAAGCGTTGTTCGGCACGGCATTTGCGAACCTCAGGCCATCCGAAAACTTGTGTGAGGCTCGTTTTGAAGACCGACCTTGCAGGGAGTTCCGCTTCATGGTTTATAAACCACAGCTTGGCCACGTCCGACAGGTAGAAGGAGACGTAGGCCAACTTGGCGGCGTCATCCCATTTGTTGTGAGTACTCACTTGCTCGTACATTGAAATCCAGTCGTCAACGTCCTTGTCTTCTGTGCCTGAAAAAACAGGAGGATCTCGCAGACGCAGAGAACAGTAGGCGGTGCCGGTGGAGGAGTTGGAGCGGCGCGCTTGCGTCGGTAGGCATAATGGATGGTAAAATGCGATTCCGAAGCTCCAGGGTGATTGAAACCCAGCAGACTCCACCACTTGTAACGGGGTTTATTTGGAGAGCAGAACGCAGAAAACGAAGCAGTCAGCAGCGTCCGGCCAAGCGCAGCAAGCACGAGCTTATGCTGATGGCGATGGCCCTCAGGCGCCGAGAAATGCCGCTGAAGCTTCTCTTTTTCACTACAATATATATATATTTATATATATATATGTGTGACGTAAGAAGGCAGAGATGGTTAGGAGAAGAAGATGAGAAAGAATTGAGAATGGAATAAACATGGCGTATGAGCCCCGCCACGTCTCCCAGTCATCATAGCGTCACACGAGTCGACAGGATGAAGGCCTGGCTGCCGTTTATCAGCCTCACATCATTCACGAAACCACCGGCAATACGCCTCAACTGAATATCGACCACAGAAGAGGTGATCCCAGCCGCATGCAATTACTGGCATCATGACAGAACCATCGACTGACCTTCCCATCCCCAAGTACACCAGAGCAGTGGACGATGGACCTATACAGGACTGGTTCGACCTGTTCGAGCTCTACGCTACTGCTGCATCATGGTCGGAACGGGAGATGATTATCAACATTACCGACTACATCTCCGGTGAGGCTTTCAAATTCTACCTCACCCACATATTTCATAACGACGAGTCATGGGAAAAGATAAAAAAAGAAATGATCATTTGGTTTAAAGAATACAATGACGACTACGACGAAGATTCCCTTATAACCGACCATCCACAGACAACCGCGCTCAGTCGCCGCAGTCAAAAGCACTGCTCACGGATTGGGGCACCAAAAATGAATCGGCCTTTGAAACAGGAGCCATTAAAGCACCCTCTCAATGAAAGGCAGTCAGATCTGTTTGCAGGAAGGGTGTACCCTCCACCGCACCGCGTTTTGCAACTGCCCGATCGAAAACCAACCTTTACGTCATCACTGCACCATATCACTCACATTGGGGAGCCACCCTGTGCACAGTACTTTCCATCTCGCGCACTTCGACCACCTCCTACTTTTCCGTTGCTTGGCTCTTCACTTGCTCACAGCGCTCACCTCGCATCACACATGTTTACTACGGTTGATATAGAGGTGAGGAACCCTGAAAATACTCAGCCAGGCTCTGGCCCTTCTGTGCAGATGCATGCATCAGAACAGCTTAACTCGTTAGTTACACAGAAAGACAAACATTTCTGACTGAAATCTGACCAAACTACGCCTGCTGCGGTGTCACCATCCAGTGCACGGACACCTGGAAGTCTTAACAACACAGGAGACTCGGAAGCATCAAATTGCACACGTTGCCGAGAGCCAGAAGTGTCCATTAGGAACAGCGTCACAAGAGCCTCCGAAGAGCCTCCAGTAAATTCGAGCGCACAACCTTCCTTACCCGAAATTCAGCATTACAGTCCACTGACTACCATCTGCCTACTGGACACCACATCAAGTTGCCTAGAAAATCAGTGCCATAGTCAAAATCGGCTGTCATCTCAGCGCCTTCCACATGAACACCATCAATGCCAGCAGAAGCAAGTCCAAGAACAACAGTCTCTCCATGGCCTACACCAGCAAGGACGACTACAAACGAAAAAATCTTTGGAAGAACACTCGAGGGTTAAACAAAGGCATCTACAAGCGGGTCAAGTGAAGCGACGACAAATTAAATATGTCTCACTTAAGACAAACAAGTCTTCTAATTCAAGACATTTTCGCAAAAAGGAACATCGCACAAGTTTTCTCCAGAAGAGATCAAGATTCAGTCTGCAATCAAAGCTGTTCAGACAACAGGACACAAAGCGACGAAGAAGGCGCAAAACCACACCCTTTATTACGGAAGAACGCAGAAATCACCGCATCAGTCTTGGTCATTAAACACACAGACGGGTGGCACTGCATGTGCATTCAAGGCAAAGAGCTTGACGCCTACACAAATCATGCTGCTGGTTCTCCAAAGCCTTCACACCATGGTCATTCTTTGCAAGTATACAATCAGTTTTGTCATCTGCAGTTTCAACGTTCAAGGTGTACTTATATTTTTCAGTACGCAACAGTCAGCCTCGCCCACCATAACTCCAGCACTTACCGGACTGCTGCACTCTCCTGTCAAGCTAAAGTGTGTTTACGGAAACTTCCTGGGACATGGAACAAACTTCCCTTTTTTGACAGTGTTCACTTTTAAGCAGTGCATGTTCAGTTTTTAGTTTCTGTTCGTCTGACGCGACTTCTTTGGGGGGGAGGGGGAATCCTGTGACGTAAGAAGGTAGAGATGGTTAGGAGAAGTAGATGAGGAAGAAGTGAGAATGGAATAAACATGGCGTATGAGCCCCGCCACGTCTCCCAGTCATCATAGCGTCACATATATATATATATATATATATATATATATATATATATATATATATATATATATATATATATATATATACTAACGTGAGTGATGGCGATGCCCACGCCGACGCCGGCGGCGAAATCCAGGCGAGAGTGGCCATATAACTAATATCGCAACAAACAACCTATATCATATTCCGGCCTATAGACAAACCTACCAGTAATATAACTGTAAACTTTGAACAAAATTGCATCGCACATGTTAGGAAACAAAAATTTCTCGGCGTGCAGTTTCAGGAGGAATTAAACTGAAACACCTGTGATTTATGTAATTACCGCATCAGCACAAATAGTTGGTTGTTTCTTTAGAGCAATCTACTCAATTTTACTAAGATTAAAAAAAAGCATGTACTACACCCTTTTCCATTCTGAAGTAACTTAAAGGATGCAAGGCTGGGGAACAACATTGCGAAAAAATTGGCAAAGGTAATAACTCTACAAAAAAAAGTACTACTGCTCTGTTTTGTAAAAATACATAGAAAATATGCAAGACTTGTGCACTGGTCCAATATTCAATAAACATTTCATGCTCAGAGTAGGTCAAATATAGTACTTCAAATATCACCAGTCAAGTCAAAAGGAGGAGTTATACGAGGGAACTTCTGTCGAAACAATACGTAGTACCCTTTGCGAAAACTAAAGAAGCGAGCACCCAGAACAAGAACCAATTATGGAAAACAATGTTTTTGTACCAAACACCTCATGTGATGAATTCCTTTGCAGATAAAGTAAACTTTAAGACTAGCAAAGCAGTCTTTAAAAAGAAAGAACTTGTTATTAACCACTGGCACACAATATAAAAATTAATAAGTAGAGTTTTTTTGTCTTGACCGATCCTGAAATCATTCATCAATGTTCATTTTGACTGTAGTATTGTACAGTTCAATCTCGGTGCATCCATATGCACTTAGTGTTTTTTAGTGTTTCAAATGTTTTTGTGAATTTAAATTGGTTATGTACTCTATGTGAGTTACGTCTAATTTTGCAAATGTGCAATGCAAACTTTTAATCTCTTTCAGTGTGAATTTTCTATGTACAGCTGCAAGCTACTTGTAGTTAGTTTTTATGTAATCAGTGTATTGATTTTTGTCTGTTTTGTCTGTGCTCATATCGAAGCCGCTAGCTCGAACTGTGGAGGGCTGATAGCCTTTAGTCATTGCCCCTGCAGTGAGCTCTTTAATCTGGTTTCTGTAAATGAAATGCTCTTACTCTTGTTGCTGAGCTAGTTGTTCATTGCGTGAGAAAAGTAGGTGTGGCGGAAAAACTCCTGGATGAAGTGAAGAAACTTGTTTTCGTAAGACTGCTTTAAATAAAAATTATATAGCTTACCGACAATAATTAACGCACTCACAAGGTGTGTTTGCGACATGTTTGTTAGTCCCTTTTTTTTTGTCTCATACTTGCTTTCATGAAATAAATATCTTGTTTAACGATTGCTTCTCTTGTGTTCTTACAAACAGTCGCACTTAATATTGTTATTGTAGATGAAATACAATGAAAAATTCGGGTCCAAAGTGGTGTGTGCAGAGTTATCGTGGAACAATACGTTGCGACGAGCGATGGTGATGGTGATGATGATGGTTTGGGTTGATGATGATGATGATGATGAAAAAGTCACTGTTTTGCCGCAAGGGCTAATCAATGAATGTGACAGCAACAACTCGGAATGTCGCACTGAGAACGGCAAGCAGATCAAAACGTGCCGCACGCTGCTCACGGGCAAAAGAAGCATGAAAACAACGCACAGAGGATGAGAGCGAACTAACAACGTTTTTACAGCTCAATACTTAACGCACTGTTTAAACAAAAACGACAAACGAAATGTAATCACAGGTACAGATATGAGTGCGAACTAACAAGTGTCACAGGTGTTACTTCGCTGTTTATGAAAAGTGCGCTCTTTTTGCAAACGGGGCCTTTGAAGCGAACGAAGTGACCTTTGCGCGCCCGGTAACTACAACGCCGTCGTTCCGGTAAAAGCGCACGGTGTACGATTCTACCGCACCGCAAGATAAGCACTCAGAAGCACAAGCGTTTCCCCCCCCCCCCCCCCCTACGCACACCTGTCCGGACTAAAGTACGCGAGGGAGATGGGTGCATGAGTGCACGAGTGCACGTTTCGAATAGCGGGCTGCCAAGCTAGGTGATGTTGATGATGATGATTTGAGGCCGATCCCTTTGTATCGGGCGGGCAAGCTCAATCTGCCCTAGCAAAAAAAAAACACTTAAAAAGTAAATTAGCAAAAAACACTCTACCGGCGTACACAACCCCGTATCTGCACGCCTTCAATTTTGTCCACATAAATCGTTACCGCTGCTTCGCGCGCCACCACTGCACCGACCTTGTTTTGGTGGTGCGAACTGCCGCATAGTTCACTGTACCAGTCGCTCCACCGCCTGCGGGTGGCCCCGAGTCATCTTTGTTAAGAAACCTCAGAGCCTCAGGCAGTGTGGTGCCCTCTCGTTGGTGTGGGCCCAAACACGCACAGTGTAGCACTAGATGGGGGATGGTTTCTTCCTCCTGCCCGCACACCCGGCACATCGCACTCGTTTCATCGGTACTCTTGTCGAATCGGTGACGGTACACAAGCGTTCATAGTGCCCTGGCCCGTGCTTCGAGCAGAACGCCACTGCCACCATTGTTGTCGTACATGCGCTCCTTTTCTATTTCATTCTTGCAACTTCGATATACTGTCAAGGTTACCTTGGAACACATCGCTCTTTGCCACTGCTCGTTCTCTTCCTCCCGTACCTGTTCTTGAACGGCACGGGCCCATCTGCACTCTGTGCTGGCCTTCACGGGTTTCACGAAGAAACCAAACTTTCGGCGCAGGTTGTACACCCGCGCAGTCTACTGTGTCATTATTCCAGTGGGGCTGGTGTGTTAGAACAAGCACCTTGCCCACCTGTTGTCATTCATGAGACGCAGGCAGCCTTCATGGGCTGTCTTGCTCCTGGCTTCTCGAGCCTCATACGAAGACTATGCAACGTCTCCTTGAGTGGCCTCTATAGCAACTTGTCCGTGGCATCCCAAGGCCAGTCGACCAACCTCCCGCTGTCCTCGTTTCAGCCACTGTCTGGTTCCTGGTTGGAAGGTAAGTACAGCATTGGTAAACGAAAGGCATGGGACATGCACACACTGACACATTTCCCGAGCCAGCAGGAAGCGGCTACAGCGCCAAATACTTCATTTGCGCATCACGTTCGCCGGTTTGCGTGATGTTTGGAGGATTTTTTCCTCGTGAATGTCCTGAACACGCCCTGATGTGCTGAGTTGGACACCGAGGTATCTTTACTCTTCCTTCCATGAAGTCTGCCAACCCTCTGGCAGCGACACTCTTGCAGGTATGTCTATGCCAGCGAACACCAGCACCGCTGATTTCTTGGCATTGAAGCAGAGTCTAAGTTTGCGCTGGTGATTTGCCGATAATGAAACGAGGTGCTGCAGGTCACCCAGACTGTCAGCCATGAGAACAACATCATCCGTATACTAAGCCCGGAAGCCTGCAGGGCAGTGGTGCTCCGCCATATGAGTGGGTCCTCGAAGCATGCGCCCCCTTCGCTGCCTTGGAGGCTGGAGACAACCCCGTTATCTGCTACGTAGTCTGCCATTACGATGCCTTCTCTGCAAGCTGCCTATAGCCATGATGGATAGACAACGAGGGATAGACAACGAGTTGTAATGTGTCTGTGTGTTGTGTGCCTTCCACAAAGGTGTAAAAACAGTTTGCAGTTTGCCAGCTGGCTGAAAAAAAAGAATAAAAAATGCGTGCTGTCGTGACAAAAGAGAAAAATCACTGCATATCCATAGAGTGAATCATGATGTGTGGGATGAAGCGTCCATTCATGCATCCGTCCATGTGTCCGTCCATGCGTCCATTTATTCGTGCTTCCACACGTGCGTCCATCTATGCGTCCATCTATGCGTCCGTCCGTCCAGCATATCTACGGAGCACAGCACAGCACGGACGCACGAACGCTTCGCTTCACTCATCAACAGATGAGTGGGGCGAAACCCACTAATGATGCGAAATGCTGCACTATACTGAAGCCAATGCTTCAATGAAACGAATTTCCCCATCACCAATTTTCTCTTCAGTATCTCCACGACAATTTTTTGCCCTTGGAAAATCATTTCATCCAGATACTGTGAGTCATTATTTTATAACTAGAGTTCACCGGCATGTGCAAAGACTGGCTGACGCATACAAGCTTTAAAGGGCATTTGATGTCGTAGGCGCTGGGAAAAGGTGCACGAACGGACGCATGAACGAACGCAGGGACGAACGAAAGGACGGACGCACAGACGAATGGAAAGACGCACGGACGGTGGACGATTGAACGAACCAATCAAGGGTTGGATGAACGCATGTACAGATGGAAGGACGGGTGCACAGAAGCATCGACGGACTGACGGACGCTTTGCCCCACTCATCATCATTCACTCCGTCAATATGCTGTGACACCATTTTAATTGACGTACAATGGAATGCCACTGGCTACTATGATACGCGACATAATACCCACGGCGTAAAGGGCTTTGCCCTTAAAAGAAATAGTTGAAGGCGCCGGCAGCAACAAGCGCACAACGTAGGCGCACGTTTTCACGCAATTGCAGCTTGTGTACAAGAAGTGATTAAAAACAACGCATTTTGTGCTATGCTATCCAAAATGAAGGAGGTGAATGCGCATGTATAGAGCATGCAAATGAATGAGTATTGCACCCGGTGCACTGGTGATCACAATTGAGCCCAATCGGAATCAAATTTCTCAACAGTGATGCGCACCCTTCTGCAGCTGGCGTAAAAGAGTCAGTCACATCAGGCTTCATCGCTATTGAAGGTGCCCGTGTGACAGTGCTTTAAGTTATAACTCTCGGAATGCTCAAACGATATAACTTACGCTGCGCAAACACGAACGGTTTGTGGTTTAGCACTTGTCGTGCTTAATTTTTGCAATCCACAAGAGTCTAGTTTTCGGATCTTTTGGGAATCTGAACATCCTGTAGCTATTTCGTGAGTGGTTTGTGCACTGTGGCACACAACAACCAGGCATTTTGCCCGAGAAAATGCCACGCACGTGTCTCACTCAAGCAGCCGTAACGAGACGTTGGGAGCTGAATGGCGGACGCCGATCGGGAGGCGGCACTAACCCCTTCAAAGAGTAGTTCCGCCCTCCAAGGGGGCGAGCGTATCGAGGAATCCTACGCCGAGCTAAAGCCCATTGATCCCGGGAAAGTAACGACACTCTCCTCCACGCGCGCGTTCGCTCCCCGATTCTCGTTGCCCGCTGACCATAGGCGCGGTGCGCGGTGCCTTTTTGTGCTGACGCTCTCACGGGCGCTCAGCAGAATTCAATGGAAGCAGGTTATTGGGGCAGCTTCTGCATCACTGTAGTGCTGAATTTTTTAATGGTGATAATAACATTAGGAACACTGAAGCAACCGTTTATTGAAGGATTAGCTTCTTCCGAAGGTCGTATAAGTGGGGCATTCTAATTAATTAAAATCTTTTATGCAGAGCTTTACGATGCCGATGTTTTTCTGCCGCATGATAACATGCTGCATGTTTGCATGTGATGTAGTTCCGCTTGTGGCATGTCCACTTGTGGCTTGTACGACACGTCATTTAGACGCTGAATTTCTCATTACGTTTATTTGCAAAACTACGCATATTGGTAGGGTCACAAACGTGAATCTGTGCAAGCCAAATAGGAAAACACAAGCACTGTGCAGAAAAAAGTGATCACTAAGGTAAGCTGTCATGTAGCAGACAAGGTTGTAATTAATATCGGCATCATCCTTTTTATCCCGATAAGACCCATTCCAGATCTGGCTCGATTCGAATGAGGTGCTGCTGCGTGGTTGCTTATAATCGTGATCACACCTGATTGGGATCAAGGTCATCATAATCTGCGCGTCGATAGCGACCAAACAATCCTATCCGGACTTACTGATCACGGTGAGAAGGACCCATGTGACACTAGTATAAAAGATAATATAGTATCTTTTTTGGTGAATGAAAGACATGCTAATGCAGGCACGACCAAAGCAATTGCGGCCATGGTCTCCTAGAAAATGGCTTATTTTCGGTATCACTGTGCTATAGCTTTTTTTTTTCGCTGTGCCTCTGTATTTCATTTCTTTTTTTTATAAACCGCATGTGTTTCATGATCTTTGTCTGTTATTCCTCCTCCCTCCAAAAAAACAAAATAAATGCTCTTATGGAAACGAGCGCCAATTAAGGTCATCTGTATTAATTCATTCATTTGTTTTCTCAAACAAAACATCTCGTAATCAATTCCTAACAGTCACACAAAGCGCGATTGAGAAGCTGTGTCATTTCACGTAATTGTTTGCAGTGAAAGCAGACTACAGTTGTGTATTCTTGACGATTGCCGAGGTGCGAGCGAGGTGATAAAGTATGAGCTGAATAAATTTATGTATTTTTATTTATTTATTTAGTCAACCTCACATGGCCATCAAATATTTATTTAAACATACTGCAGAGCAGCATTTTGGTCCAGGGCGGAGGGGCATAAGAAATATCAAGTGACTCGTACCAGAAAAAAAAAAGAAACATGTATCTGTACGCTAACAGAGGTGACAAGTCTCTGAAACAGCCACAAAATATACAACACATTTGAACCCCCTAATCACCAAGTAGATAAGTTTCCAGCGATATAGCGAAATTGTCAGCTGAAAAATCTCATGAGGCAGTGAATTCCAGTCATCAACTGTTCTGAGAAAATAACTGTATTCGTAAGCATTATTTCGTGGAAATAAGGGTGCAAAGGATCCATCATCTTTTCAGCAGCTATTTCTAGTAGTGGCTGGCTGAACACAACAATTGATATTTAAGGCTACTTTCCCTGCCATAATTTTGTATAAAAATGTTAAACAAATAAACTTTCTTCTTGTTTCTAACAAAGGAATTCAGAATATTGATGACAACTTCAGTTTGAAGCATCGCACAAATAGCTAATAAAAAATCACTGCATATCTAGGATGTGAATGATGACGAGTGGGGCAAAGCGTGTGGACCTATGGACGTACGGATGGACGGATGGATTTACACACGGGTGGATGGACAGACGCATGGACGAACTGACAGACGCTTTGTTCCACTGATCATTCACTCCATAGAAACGCTGTGACATTGTTTTTATTAACATCCAATGCAATACAACTGGCTACTACGACAACTACGATGACACGGGACATACGACCCACGGCGTAAGGAGCTTCGTCCCAAAAGAACACATATGTTGATGAGCAGCCCGAAACAATATTTCAAATGTAGCATTCGGTAATGCTTTGATACGAGCAATAAGGAAGGTGCCTTACCTCGCAAAGAACGCTGTTCTTTATTGGAAAGAAGTTTTTTCGGCTGATGTTGTGGAGCCACTGCATACTGCTTGCGGAAGCCGTCGCATTTATCGTTGGTTATCATCAAAAGTGCGTAACCTTTTTCGCTGAGGTTGTTGCTGTCATAGGCACAAGAGCATGGCATAGCGCGCGCACGAAGGACAAATAACAAAGCGCGCGCTACGGTTGTTACGCGTAGCGTCGGCGAAAAATGGCGGGAGTGAAAAAGAAATAAACAAGCAAAGCGCAAGACCCACTCATCTCTAAGGGCAACTGCAAAGGAGACCAATCGTCGTGCCGAAAAAGTGTCGAAGGCTGAGAGGATGCGAAGGGGGGCGAGGAGGGAGAGAGGAGGTCGATCGCGGCGGCGAGTACAGTGGGTGGCGGTACTTTCTCAAGATCAAGGGACTTTACGCCGACCGCGCTCTTTCCGCCATCTTTCTGTTAATGCTGAATACACGCTGATATTTCCCTCAAGATTGGCACCCCGCTAAGCAGACTTGGTGTACATAAATAGCTTGCCGCTTAAACGTTGATGCCTGAGCGCCTTCGTGACTCAGAGTCTAAAGCCCCTCACTCAGGAACGAGATGTTGGACGGTCGATTCCGCGCGGCGGGAAATGTTTTATGGATCATTTATTTTTCTTTGTTGTGTTTCTATATTTAGATACGTATCCATATACGGTGAGTGAAGGCAGTGACAGATGCCGGCCGCAAAAACCAGCTGATGTATCCATATAACTGCTATCGCAATGAAATAAAGGAGGACAGAGAAGATACGGCATGAGCAAGCTACACAGTGTAAAGGACTGGGCAACTTCATTGCATGAGCGACCTAACTTTGAGCGGGCTTCGGCACCAGGTACTGATAAACCAACACAAAACTAAGCACGAAAACTAGGCAAAAGCCATCTGAAGAACTGCTTCATCCTGAATAACTGCTAAAGTCAAAGCACTCATTCATTCAACCTGAGTGTTGGTTCTATAAATACTTCCTATTTTAAGATATCTTTATAAAGAAACACTGAATCTATATATAGCCTGAAAGCGCATATCCAATAGGATATGCACTGTTAAGAATTGCAACCACTGCACCTTCACAAGGTATTAACATCCACCAGAGTTCTCGAAAAACTTTGGATTGTCCAGAAATTTTCCCTAGATGCTTCAGGGAAAAAAGAAGCATGCTTGCACAGCTGTAGTTTACCTCACCGTAGAAGCAGCACGCATTTGTTGTCATTGAATTTCTAGCTTCAAAGCCTCATTCAACAGTAAATTTTACTGTAGTAAAGCTTTCCCGAATTTCCTTGAAGGTAACATCACTCTGAAAATGTAAGAAACTTTCACGGGTACATTCAATGACGTTTCGCAGTCCAGTTGCGTGCCGTGCCATTGCAGCACCGGGGCCGCTTTTATGCCCCTGCTTGGGTGAGGGCGCTTTTAGTGGTTGGTCCTGTCTCTGTATCGAACTTCCGCCAAAGCTTCATGAGCAGCGGAGGTATTGAAAGACCCTGGTGGTACCTCGCGCAAACTGCGCTGATGTATGAAGATCTATCGAGATCATCTTAGAACTGTCCGATTCGATTACACGCACTTCGCGAACATTGCAGATTATACTGGAACATACTTGGCCACTAGCGATAAGTCAGGAGTATTCAGCGGCACATGTATAAATGCCGATGTGCGTCACCGGTTGTCAGTTTTTCGACGGCTGACGCTGTGCCCGCAAATATCACGGTACAGCGCTCATTGCATGCTGTAGTTTGAGTTATTTTCCAGCCATAAGTTCGGCTAAATAGATTTATTTTGGACATGGAGGCGGAAGTGTTGTAGGCCCGTGTGCTCAGATTTGGGTGCACGTTAAAGAACCCCAGGTGGTCAAAATTTCCGGAGCCCTTCACTACGGCGTCTCTCATAATCATATGGTGGTTTTGGGACGTTAAACCCCACATATTAAGATTTATTTTGGACACGTCATCACTGTCTTCGTCAATGTTACGGTAACGCGACACTATTGAATGCGCGCCAAGGAATAGTCAGCTCCCTTTTTTTTTCGTGTGCCTTCATTATGGTGCCTATCAGCAAAAATTAACTTGTCCGTTTGGCGGAACGCAGGCAAAACCACCTGCATAAATAATAAAAAAAGTGTGAACACACACACAGAGAAAGACGGAAATACCTATAAATGTAGAAAGAGTTCGAAAGATTAAAAAATAGATTCATAGTATAAAGAAATATTTGTGTAAACAGTGACAACGCGCAAAAATTGCACATTGCACTAAAGCTTCGGGGTGGCTAAATTTGTTGGTCGAAATTGAGTCAACACTCTCCCCCCCCCCCCCCCCCATCACAATTGCCCCGTCGTGCGAGATCCAAGTGCAGCTCTCTCGCTATGAACGGAAACCCCAAGACAGCTGCGGGGGAGCATATGAGACCTCCTTGCGGCATTTAAGATAGTGTGCTATTTGCAACGCCACAAAGCGCTCCGTTTGCTGGCAACCCTGGTTGAAAAAACAACGATGGTGCGCTTAAAGAGGGCAAACGCAGCACGTTCGCTTGACGCTGCGCTGAAGTTTCTTGATCGTGATGTGGGATCGCATTGCTTCGTCGAAGTTGAAAGGGGGCTGGCGGCGTACCACCTCATTCTCACTAGCTAAACAGCGAAAATAGTCGCGCGCAAACATCGAGCAACTTTGGCGAACCACATCAGATTCACTTCAAGGTAAAAAAACTATCTTACGAAACCAAGGCTGTGGAGGCAACTAAGGTTGCACGGCGGGCTTGTTGGTTATTCATGTTGTTTGAGGTATAGTGCATCCAGGACGGGACAGAGACGAAGACAGAAGGCAACCGCTCTTGTGTATAGTGGGCCTCTTCGAAAGGTCCTGGCACCTTTGTGTTGCGTTTCTACACTGCTGCAAGTAAGACCTTGTCAGTGCTTGAGGTAACTACGCTGCGATTCGGGCTGCCAATTGCATGGATCCCACTGAGTTCTATTGTCCTGTCAAAAGCTGAATACGTATGTCGCTCACTTGATTAGAAAACGGAGCTATGCCTTGGCCAGTGTATCTTGAGATAAGGTAAATTGTAGTTTAGATAGGGTTAAGAATGCTACTTTCTTTCCGTTAGCCGATTCATGTTATTAAGTTTCTTATGAATACGGCTGGGTGCTTCCGAACACTCGCTTGTTCATATTGGCAGTAGTTGATTTTCAAAGCAGATATATGGATGCACACTACGCACGCTGAGAATGCACGGGCAGGTTATACATATACACACATGAACATAGCTACACGCATGCTAAGCACGCGCGACTTTCGCGTGCACGTTTGTGCGTGTGTATGTACACGCATGCGCGAAATCAAGAATTTTGGGGGAAGGATTACATCGGCTTAGTTTGAGAGTGGGTAGCACTGTAGGACTTGCGCAGAAAACAAGCATATGTGCAAAATACGGTCACACACGTTATGCAACAAATTTTCCAAAGCGCTTTCTTATGTAAACAAAACTAGTAGTAGTAATAGACTTTTATTCAGCCACAATTTACAGGCCGAGCATTTCGACCGCCTGTGCGACCAGTCGACGCTGTTCTTCTTCCCCTTCGGCGCTGATTCAGTGGAGCCAGGAGGTAATGGAAAGGGATGGAGGAGGGTAATAGCTGGATTGCTCAGCAGTTGGGCAGTAAAACAGGCAGTGTGACAGGTCGGCATATGGGGAGAGACAATTTGGACAGCATGGGTTCGACCTATATTACATAAAGGAAAAGGCGAGAGGGTTATCAGGTAATTCATTTGAATGTGCCGTAGAGTTCGAGCCTCGAGCGCAGTGAGTGATGGATGAGGGGGAGGGTAGAGATGCTTGTCGAGCCGGAGCTGGAGATATACCTCCTTGATAGTTTGACGCAAGGAGATCTGCCCATTGTGATTCGCGGAGCTCTCTTTGTCTTCCAAAGGTGTGGGCCAGGGAATGAATGGTGCCCGGTGCAATATATTGCGGGCAAGCTGATGAACTAGCTCATTGCCGGCGATCTATTTCTCCCCCCTGTACCTACAGAATTAACGCCGTTCCCCTCCAGCATGTCTCTTCATATAAGTACCTCGGCGTTTACATTACCAACAATCTATCTTGGCACACGCATGTTACCTACATCTGTAATAACGCTAACCGAACGCTAGGATACTTACGCCGCAACTTTTCTCGCGCTCCGCTGTCCCTCAAAATTCTATTATACCGATCACTAATTCGCCCAAAGCTTGAGTACGCGTCCGCTATATGGGATCCCGTGCAGCAAAATTTAATTAACGCGTTAGAATCTGTTCAGAACCGCTCAGTTCGGTTCATTTGTTCTAATTATTCCCGTACTGCTAGCATATCAGAAATGAAATCTAACCTTGACCTACCCAATTTAACTGTCCGGAGGAAACTGGCGCGACTGCATTTTTTTCATAAGATATTTTTTCACAATCCATCAATTAAGCGAGACCTCATTTCACAACCGTCATACCACTCATCGCGCATTGATCATCAGCATAAGGTTGCCATTCCGTTTTGCCGCACCAAATTATTTTCAGCAGCCTTCTTACCGAAAACAGCCGCCGATTGGAACCACCTTCCCTCTTCCGTTGTATCAATAACAGACCCTTTGTTATTCTAGACTGCAATTTCTCAGCAATGCTTGTAACTATACGCAGTTTTCATTATCTATCTTTGTCTTGTATGTGCTTGAATTCTTATACATTTTTAGTTGACTTATGTTGCCTTCCTGATTTGCGCATCTGATACTTGTTTCTTTATTTTGTTTTTTTTTTCTTGTGTGTTATATATGTTGTACCCACCCCCTCTGTAATGCCCTACGGGCCCTGAGGGTATTCTAATAAATAAATAAATAAATTGCCATTAATACCTGAATGCCCAGGAGCCCAGCGGAGGAAGACAGTGGAGGATTGAAGAGCAGAGGCCGCTCGCTTGATCTCCTGTTGAAGAGCAGGGGGCAACGTATTGTTCTGTTTGTGATGGATGGCGGCATCAGAGTCTGAGTAAATCGTGTACTCGGGGAGAGAAGGGAGGGAGGAAAATGTCTGCATTGCGTGGATCACGGAAAGGACCCCGAGCGAAAGTACATTTGGCGGGTTCAAGAATGGCCCCCTGGTGTGCGTGTCATTTGCCGAAAGGTGTGGATGGTAGATAACGTAGCCACATGAGCCCCGAGGAGCCATGTATGATGCATCCGTGTAGGCAACTCCCTGTGTAGAGAGAGGAGGAGAATGATGTTGTGCTGCCGCATGATGCCGGCCAGCGTGAAGAACGGGGGACATATTGGATGGGAGGGGAAGGATGCGAAGGTTAGAAGCAGCGGTGCTAGCGGCAGAAAGCAAGGTGAGAACGGAAGTGGGAATGTGAGGGATACCGGCTTGGGCCAATAGTCATTAGCTTTGACGAGTGCGAGAAACACGGGCAATCTGAGAGTCGTGGTGCAGAGAAATAAGAGAACGTAATGGATGGAAGAGGCCTGTGGCAAAGAGCTTAGTAATAGAGGTAGCGACAGGGACGTTTAGAGCTGCCTTGTAGAGGCCTAATAGAGCTCTTTCGAGTGTGTTGAGTTGCGTTTGGGTGAATTGAACGTAGGGTACAAAGTACAAGAACTTGTTAAGGGAGAGCGTATGTGCATCCCGACACGCATGAGCCTCGTGGAGCCCCGACTGCCGAGTGACAACGTGTCGCAGGAGGTGAGTCACCGAGTGTCAAGTCCTCACAGTGTGATGTAGGGCCTGCACGTTCTTTGTCGTGTGCAAAGGGAAGCCAAGAACTTTGCATTGCTGAACAGTGGGGATGAGAGAGCTAGAAAGATGTAGGGCGATGAGGGTGTTATGGGAGCGCTGGTACGCAGACTGGTTTAGCAAAAGTAGTTCACATTTCTCCGGTGCAGGAGACAGGCAGCAGTAGCAAGAATAGAGGCGATAGTGTCCAGACCACGTTGCAAAGTATCCTGCACGTGGCCGGGACATCCAGACGTACACCAGAGAGTGATGTCGTCTGCATAAAAAATATGGTGGACGTCAGGTATTTGGGACAGTTGGGATGCAAGGGGGGCCATAGCCATATAATAAATAGAGTAGGAGATAGTACGGCACCTTGAGGAGTGCCGCGGGTGAGGGAGTGTGGGTTAGACAAATGAGTGTTGACTCTAAAGCGAGCAACTCGATTGGAAAGAAATGATCGGATGTGAGAATACATGCGGGAGCCACATGACAGGGAGCAGAGCTGAGCAAGTATGTGGTCATGACTCACGCCATCGAATGCCTTCTGTACATCGACGGTTATAAGAGCATGGATCTGACAAGAAGAAGTTGAAAGAAAAGTATGCTGAAGAACAAGAAACATGTCCTACGCAGATACATGGTGTCGGAAGCCAATAAGAGAAGGAATGAAAAACTTTTTTGCTTCAATAAAGTCAGACAGTCGAGTCAAGGCCAATCTCTCAAGAGTCTTGCCAACGCATGACATCAAAGAGATAGGGCAAAGGTTAGAAAGAGATGGAGGCTTGCCCGGCTTCGGAATCATGCAAATTAGAGAGGATGTCCAAGAGCTTGGAAGACAGCCGCTGTTCCATGCTTCATTGAATGTGTGTAAGAGAAATCCCTTCGCGTTGTCGGGGAGATTACGTAGTGTAGTATACGTTATATTATCCTCACCGGGAGCCCAGCTGGTTGATTGAGTGGCTAAGGCAGCTTCCAGCTCCCTGAGCGTGAATGGGCGGTCCAGGTCTGAGTTAGCTTCGCCACAGTAATCTGGGTAGGAAGGTGTGAGGGGGGGTGGGAGATACAGAGATTTTAAATTGTTTAAAACATCAGATGGAGTCCCTTGAGTGAGAGCATTAGCTAGGGTGTGAGCAACGGCAGGCTTGGTACCTAAGAGAGACTTAAACAGAGACCATGTAGAGCGAGAGGGCAGTGCGGAGTCAAGGCCGTCACACAGCGTGTTCCAACGAGACTGCTTGAGGGAAGTGCTGTAAGTGATAATTTCAGCCCACAGAGCATCAATGCGAGAGGAAAGTTGGACGTGGGGCTGGGAGCGGAAGGAGCGTTTCAAACGTTGATGACGTCGCCGTAAATGGAGGAAGTGAGGATCAGGGTCAGGAATGGGGAGTTGAAAACGAGCGCGGCGACTACAGGATGTCATTGCTACGGAGATCCGCGGCGCCCAGTGGTCGTAAGTTTTAAAGAAGTCAGATAAAAGGTCATTACGGAATGCTTCCCAGTCAGTGTGAGTGACTCGTCGTTTCCACCTGTTGTGGAAAAGAGAGGTGGTGATGTGTATGAGAAAGTGATCACTGAAAAGGTTTTCAGCGGACACCTGCCAGTGAAAAGTAAGGGAACTACGAGAGAAAGTGAGATCGGGTGTAGTGGAGCGCTGTGAAACAGTGCCCGCTCGAGTAGGGGTGCCAGGTGTATTAAAAAGGGTGAGATGACGTTCCTGGGCGAAGCAGTGTAGAAGGTGACCTGGTTTGAGTGTTTGGAGGTAACCGCAGAGCCTCTGAGGAGCATTAAAGTCACCCCCAAGGAGGATATGGGTGGTCGATGGAAGGGAGTGCAGGAATTTGCCAAGAGCACTAAACAAAGAGGACGTGACCGGGGGATTGCAAAAAGACATCAGAGCGAGAGGAATACGGGTAGATGGTTGGTAATAGACCACACCAACTAAATATTTCAGGAGTAGGGAGAGTACGTCTAGTGGTTCAACGAGAACGTCATTGTGTAGATAAATGAACACAAGTGGCGTTTCCGTCATAGTGTGATATGCACGGTAGCCCGGGACGGCAAGGGCTGTCCGAGTCTCCTGTATAAGGAGAAAATGGGGTAAGGTGGGGCGGGTGAGAAGATATTGGTGAAGAGGGGTCCTATTATGACGAAAATTGCGGCAGTTCCACTGCACGATTTCGAGGTCCTTTTCATACGCCATCTAGGTCCTTGAAGTAGAGGAAGCGCCTGTGCGTGCGCATTCTTCTTTTTTGCCGGGGGAAGCAACTGTTGCAGGGAGTTAAGCACATAGGTGAAAGATTCCAGTTGCTTGGATTGGGTTTTGAGGGTCATAAGAATTCGGGCAACTGAATTTTCTAGCTGAACCAAACGAGTGTGATGCGCAGTGGTGGTTGTTTCGACCATGTCGGCCAATTTGGTTACATGGGAGCTGGAGGTCGGGGTGGTGAGTGTCGCGAGTTGCTTATTTAGCTCCGTCAGTTGAGAGGTAAGAGGCATGTGGTAGTTGCGAGTGTCTGTGTCAGTGTGAGTATTTTCTGTTGTAGCTCATCTGAGACACGCTGTTGCTCGTGCTGGTTGTGCTCCAACATAGCCAGTCGCAGATCGAAGGAGCGGCTCTTGTTACTCAAGGATGGTGAAGGTGTGTTTGATGAAGAAGTGCACACGAGAGGTGTGTTCTTAACCTTAGCGGCGTATGAGCCCGGGGGAGATGTTGCGGGAGGTGAAAGGAGCTCATGCGCTGAAGAGGAGGGCGGCGAAGGCTGAGTGGCTCAATGCATGGCTGTGGAACAGAGAAAATCTGCTTTGGCGCAATCGCGTTGCTTAGCTAGAAGGTAGGGGCAGGTGGAGTCGTGAGATGAGTGGGTGTTGACTTGGCAATGGATGCACCAGGGTTGGGCACAAAGGTGAGCATCGGGATCTGCTGGTAAAGGAGACGCACAGCGGCGGCACTTGGCCGGAACGCTGTGTTGGGGGCATTGATGAGCACGGTGCCCTATAGCAAGGCACCGAGTGCAAGTAGGGGGCTTAGGTTTATGTGGACTTCATCGGGAAGAGACGCGTTTAAAATACACAAAGCAAGGGATGACGGTTCCAGCAAATGTTATGAGGACGGATTCAGTGGAGCACATCATACGTGCAGTGACTATGTCTGAAGTAAAGGATTCGAGGTCATGCAAAAGCTGAGATGGTGTGAAGTGACCACCGACGTTGTGTATGATGCCAAGACATGATATTGGAAGACCGGGGGCAAAGGCCTAATGGTGATCGGCTTACCATTAGGTTACAGACTTGTAAGGGACAGTAGGAGGTGGGCAGCGAGGGGCGAGTGCGTTTTCAAAAACACAAGGCTCTGAGCAGGTTTGGCCTGAAGGGTGACCTCTGCGCTGGTCTTGGGAGAGAGATTTGTGGCGGCTATGATGGTAAAAAGCAGGTCATTGAGAGGCAGTTTGGGCGTGAGTGTTCCAGGTGGAAGTTGGATTCCGACGGTGATGAGCTCGGAGCTTGGGCGGGCGGTCGAGGCAGGTTTTGGTTTGGCACTAAGGGTGTTCCAGCTGCCTTCGGGGGATGGCGTATTGTCTTCGTTGACCTGCGACACCGCGAAGTCCATTTCCGTCGAGTCCTCAGCTGAAGTGATGGAAGGCAAAACTTCGGCGATGGAAGGACTGATGCACGTCGAAACGCACTTATCGACAGACTCGGAATTTCCAGTGGGTAGGCCAGACACAGATACCATGGGAAGAGCAGCAGGCACGGTTGATTGCAACGCCAACGCTGCATTACGGCTCTCGGGTACCGGCGTTTGCGCGGCTATTAAGCTGGGAGTAGCAGAGACGGCACCAGCGTTGCACGTTGCTGGACCGTGCGCGCTGTTGAGGAACACTGCCTGTTGCTGTATTGCTGTTGGCGCGAGGCTGGTGACATTGCCAGATGTTGACAGCGGAGACACGGCTGTATCAGCGGTATGACCGGAGGAGGCTGGGCTTACCGACAGGGCGTCAGTTGTCGTTGGTGTTGAGTGCTGGGCGGGACGCTGCATCGCGAAGGTGCAGACATGGTGCGTTGGTATTAGCGCGGCGCCGCACTGCTTCATACTTTTTAAGGGGCCTGGGGGGCCAGCCTAGGGTCGTATCGTGGCCCGGGTGGTGTCGGTGTGTCCCGGAAGTCTTCTAGAAGGAATAGTGAGCTTGTCCAGACGCGGGCGGGGCCCGGTAATGGGCCAAGAACATGTGAAAGCGGAGCACTGTATGCAGCCAGCCAAACAAGACGGTGCCACCTGGTGGTCAACAAAACTATACTCAGTGCTTAGGAAGCCTGAATATTGATAAAAATTGATTGATTGATTTGTGGGGTTTAACAGCCCAAAACCACTATATGATTATATATTGATAAGAATACGCACAGACTAAATAAAAATGTACTCACAGAGGAGAATTAAGTCCTAGTTAAGGAATTGATTAGAACAAAGTACCGTAGTATCCGTCACCTTCCTTCCAATGCATAAATTTCTGATTTGCGACAGACTCCGTCGCGCGTCGCCTGCGTCCTTGGGGAAGTCATAGAACAATACCTTGCCCTCTTTCCACCGCCATGCCTCGCATTGCGGTGCTCTGCATTGGCCTTTCGACATCGCTTTCTTCTTTTTCGGTCTCGCGCGTGTGGCATTGCGAATAATAAAGGAACTATGCGGCCGCTTCTCCACGCGTGCGACGTGGTAACGAATCTCCTTTCAAGGTTTAGCCTGTCAGGGCCGTTTCTATGTGCAGCTGCTGGGTGGAGAGCACTCAGTTGGAGTTGCCAATATTCTAAACGATGCCGCATGGTCTTTCCGAAACGTGCTTAAAATTCCATGCGTTACTGTCGCATTCCTTTAACAGAAGCTAATCATATGATTAGCAAATGTATCAGTTACAGAGGTGTACTTCTGTTGCTCTGTGCATATGTAGTATCCCCTATCAGAAGCTTGCACAAAACCAATTTGTGATTTTTCATCGTGGTTCACACTTTCTCAATGTTCTTTTCTCTACTTTACGTTGCAGGTGGTGATGAGACTCTTATGGGCCCTCAAGAACATACCAGGGGTAAGCTAGTATACCTGTGCCTCTCACTGAAATGAACAAGAACATCTTGCTACCTGCTTGTTCTGTGAACACTGTTTCAGACTTGCTGATCATGCAACTGTAGTAGCCGAAAAGAACGTTTTCTGAATAGTAGAATGCGGTATGCTCTCCTTCTCAATATCTCGTCAGCACAAACTTTCACTGTTGACTTGAAGCCAGTGCTGCCTCATTGAAATTATTACTTTCAACCCCCACTTTCTGTAAACGTCGTGAATGAGCGCATGATAGCGTAGGCGGCCAAATGTAGTGCCAAGTGCTGTTGGGAATACGTCTGCTTATACCTGTCTTTTTATAATGAAAGTTGAATATGGCTAGACGAAATGAAAAACAGTTCATCCTTTCTTACGTTTTCGTATTCCCGGCATATCGTACGTGTAGATACCGCCCTATGGATTCTGCGCCGGATCGTAGAATATTCTACATAGTTTTGAAATCATATGTTTGGCTTGAGCGCATAAACGCAAAGAGCCGAGTTTATTCTGGAGCGCACTCGGCTATCGGTCAGCAGCGAAAACGCTCGAATGCTACACGCAGCGCGTGTAAATGCTGACTTGCGTTACCACAGAACAGTTTCTGGATGGCCGATGCTCTGGTCGCCACTATCATTGTACCACAGTGTATAAGAATGTTTTGCTGGGCTAGTTGGTTTATAATCTTAAAACTTGGAAGCGCAAAATCGATTAGGAAAGGAAGGAACGTATGTAGACAGGACTTGGCAAACACTCACAAGTGAGCTTTATTCAGAAGTGGGCCTAAATATATATACAGCCGAGTGGCGCACGCAGACGCATTGCGAATCAGATAGAATGCTAATAAGAATCGGTAGAGCAACATGTATTCATATTACAACCAGGTTTCGCAGAACAATTTTTTCTTACTGCGGAGCGCAATGGAAGTGTTACTACGACAACCACTTTCTTTCTGTTTGATGTGATTAGCCTACATTAGTTGTCGCTCCAAAGATTCAAGAAGTTGGCAGATCAAACTATGGATTACCGTGGTAGACCTTCATTATTGACAGGACCAAAACGTGTTGCAACCAAAGCTGAAAACCTCACTGTTCTTGGGCATGTTGCGCTACCACTAGGCATCTCCACTATCTATCGTCAACTCATGTTGTGCCTCACAGTGATATTTTTAACAGTGAAAGGGAACTTCTACAGATCGACGTGCTGTCACAGTTTTCTGCGATATTTTTTAGCGGATGTTGACCGTGTCTTGAATAATGTTTCGGACAGCGAGAAAGTTCTACGAGTTTTTAGGTACGTAGACGACTTTCTCGTAACTTTAAATACTAAGTCTTTCAGACGAATGATAGTGCTGTTCAGGATATTTTAAACCTGTTTACACTATAAAAAAGGGCTTCAACCTTACCCGTCATGAAATTCCCAACAATGAGGCCTTGCAGTTTAATTATTATATGCCTTTAAGCGAGCAGCATATCTGCTGGAAGTACTCTCTACGAGCGCAATAAGATCTTTTGTCTTTCGATTCTGCTTACAGCAAGGTTTTAAAGCAAGCTGTTGTCTCACGATGTCTTGGATTGGCGCTGACAAAGTCCTGTGTTCACTTGGCCCAGGATAGTTTTAATAGCCAGATTGGACACTTACAGGCAGTTGGGTTCCCCTGCTCGAACTTGATTGTGGTGTTCGAAACCTTCGTTCAAACACTGAAGGGAAAGAGGAGGCTTGTCTCTGCTCATGCAGAAAAAAAGCCAAAAGTGATGTCGTGTGTGAGCAAAGTGGCACACAATTTAAAGAATGTGACCAAGAGGTACAATGTACTTCTAGTTCTTTTCCGAGCCACATAAACTTGCAGGGCTATACCTTTGCATTACGGGACCACTTGAAAAGTTGCCGTGGGCAAAAATGCACGTATGACCCTACGTCATGTGCACAAGTATCGTGGGTGTTGTGTACAAAATCCCTCTCACTTGCCGAAAGGTTTACATTGGAAAAGCCCGTCGATATGTCAATGATCAGGCACTGGTACACGAGCAATCTGTTCTGTGAGACCTTTGCATGGGAACCAGTGCAGTCTAGCATTCAAATTCTGGACCGAAATGGAAGTGGCTGGCGAGATAACTAATGGAAGATTATCCCAATAAAATGAAAGAATATGATTGTATCAGTGACACTTACTATTGTGCTGCGCAGTAAGAAAAAGCTGTTCATAGAAACTTGGTTGTGATATGAATTTATGTTGCTCTTCTGATCCCGACTAGCGTTGCATGTGATGTGCATTTGCGCCTGCGTGCGTCATTCGACTGTGTATATTGTGGACCCCAACGCCATCGTAGCGCGTCTCCCGCTGTTGTTGGTTTGCCTCTGTATTAAGGCAGGCGCGTCGGCGACAATCGGCCAGGCGAAAGGTAAAGTCATCATCATAGAGTGAGCTCGATGATGATGACGAGTTCACAGGGACGTCAAAAAAGGAGATGTCGAGCGGAGATGTCGGTTGACGGCCATAGACGAGAAAGAATGGGGAATAGCCCGTAATGCCTTGCGTAGCGGTATTGTATAAAAAAGTCACGAATGGCAGGATGGTATCCCAGTTGGTGTGGTCGGCGTTGATATACATAGATATCATATCGGTCAAAGTTCGATGGAAGCGCTCTGTGAGGCGGTTAGTCTGGGGATGGTAGCTGGAGGTCGTCTCATGAATTGTATTACATGCGTGGAAGACGTATTAGAATAGTTTCGAGAGAAACGCCTTGCCGCGGTTGCTCAATAGGATGCGTGGCGCACCATGTCTCAGAAAGATTGTCTTCAGAAAAAAAAAAAAATGTGGCAATGTCCTCTGCCGATCCTGAAGGAAGTGCAGCTGTTTCGGCGTACCTTGTCAAGTGGTTAACTGCTGTGACAATCGAGGGCTTGCTGCTAGCTAATATTGGAAAACCGTAGAGGTCAATGCCGATGACATCGATTGTCAGGACACGGGCGAAGTTGTAGGAGACCGGCCGCGGAAGAAGTGGGTCGCTTGTGGCGTTGTCAGAGCAAGCATAATGCAGCGTATCGCGCTACGCAGGTGGAAAGCCCAGGCCAGGCAAAGCGACTGCGGATGCGTTCATAGGTATTTTGAAAACCGAGATGACCAGCCTTGGGGTCATCGTGAAACGCCTCTAAAATCTGCGCCTTTAGGGAACGAGGAGCGACAGGAACTCAGCGCTGACCTTGGGGGTAGAAGACAAAGCGGTAAAGGATTGAGTTTTCTGTTTTGAAGTTTCGCAGCTGTCGATGGTCGCGGGCGCTGTAAAGACGAGAGGAGCCCTAAAGGCGCTGCATTATAGAGCGGCAGTAAGTGGCGCTACGTTGGCGGGATGCAAACGTCTCGTTGCTGAAGGCAGAAAGTCGACAGTGGTGAGTGAATGAATTGACGAAGACGCTTTGATGGCGACAGTTGGCGACAGGCCAGGAGTGCCTGATGAGGAAGATAAAGAACAGTGGCTAGACATCGGCATCGTTGTGCTTTTTGCCGGATTTGTAGGTAACATCGAACTCGTATTCTTGGAGACGAAGTATCCAGTGACTGAGACGTTCAGACAAATTCTTCAACGTTGACAACCAGCAGAATGCGTGGTGGTCAGTGACGACGGTTAAGTGGCGGCCGTGAGGATATGGTTGAAACTTCTGATGGCCCAGACAACAGCGAGACGCTCCTGCTCAGTGATGATAAAGTTTTTCTGTGCTGCTGTGAGGGTGCGACTAGCGTATGCAATCACACATTCACCATAACGCTCTGCTCGTTGTGAAAGTACAGCGCCGAGTTCTCCGTGTCCGCTGGCATCACTATGGAGGAGAATGGGTGCGGTGTTATCAAAATGACAAAGTACTGGCTCAGACGTAAGGGCACGTTTCAATGTGTCAAAAGCCATTTGGCATTCGTTCGACCATACGTATGACGTTCCCGAAGAAAGGAGTTGGTAAAGTGGCGCAGCAATGGTGACGAAGTCTCGTATAAAGTGCTGGAAGTACGACGCAAGGCCAAGAAAGCGTCGGAGCTCTTTGGCGCGTTGAGGCACAGGGAAGTGAAGAACGGCGATAATCTTGTCGGGATCAGGCCAGATTCCATCTTTGCTGACGAGATGTCCGAGTACTTTAGTACTTTTGCTTGCAAAGTGCCACTTTTTGGTGTTGAGATGAGGACCAGCAGCTGCGAGACATGTCAGAACTTCATCTAGGTGCTACAAGTGCTGTTTGAATATTGAAGAAAATATTACGTATGTGCAAGTTGCTGCCATGCCACCTGCCTAGGTTCAGCATGCACATCGTGTTCTTGCGCAGTTCAACCTAGCAGCATTTGCACCACACTCGGCTATCCCAGCGCCAGTACCTGCGCCTGTCACAGCTTCAGCACTCTACGCCCCTTGGTGCTCGCCTTGCCTAATATTTTACTATTGTGGCATTCGGGGCCATATTTCACGATTCTGCCGGAAACGCCAGCAGGACGAACCCCGTGGCTACGACGTTTACGAAAGGGATACGAATTTGAATGTAAACATTTGACAGAAGTCTGTCTGGTTGGGTATGAAACTGGGAGATGATTTAGACTCCAACCAAAAGTTTTGAAGAAACCCGACGTTTCGAAACCGGCTTGGTTCCTTCCTCAGGGGTGACTGCGGAGGCTACGTAGCAGCGGCGTTTTCAAAGCACTCGCGGGGTAAGAAATGACCCCCCCTCTCTCTCTCGTTTTGCCGTGGAGCACAGCCCGTGTGTATGCACTGGGGGAAGGGTTCCGAGAGAGTGGTTGATGTTATGGACTGTCCTCTGTATGTGTCACTACACGAGTAACAACCTTCTCCTCCAGTTTGGCTTGCTTTCAAGGATGGCCGTCGGTTCGAAATTTCTCTGGTGATCTAATGTCTCGCCATGTTTGGCGATTGTGCTGCGCTCTTTGTAGAACTTCTGTTCATCGTTGGCATGCTGCTTCAGTCGTTGCGGTAGGTTTCTTGCCTATATACGGCGAGGGCCACTCAGCGCACGGAATTTTGTGACACCTGGGGCCCTGTCTATTGTTGGCCGGTCTTTCGGGCGGGGCAGGAGGCGGCCCAGCGTACCTGAAGGCCAAGTGCGATGCGAACCTCTTCCTTTTTGAAGATCCACGCCAAGATCTCGCTCGTTCCCTGAACCTATGTAACAGGTACGCGTTTCGGGGGGCTGCCAATTAAGGTCGATTGGGGTTTTCGTATCCTCTGTTGCTCTGCGCGGCGGGTGGCGGCTCGAATGAAGTTTTTTGGGTATCTGTTTTTTCTTAAATCCTCAATTACGCGGGCCTCTTCTTTCTTCCGCTCTGTGTTATTAGAGCATAAGTTCCTAGCTTTCTCGAGTAGCGTCGCGAGGCCTTGTGGCAGGCGGGGTGGGAAGAATCGAATTGAAGGTAGCGGCCAGTGTGCGTTGGCTTCCTATGGTAAGAGAACTCCAGGCCGTTGCGCTTATTTGCCACTTGGACGTCGAGAAAGGGCAGGCAGTGGTCACTTTCACACTCAGTCCTGAATTGTATGACTGGATGCACGGAATTTAGATGTTGTCTGAAGTTTCCAACTTCAGACGTCTTAATGACGCAAAAGCAATCGTTCATATAACGCAGAAAAATCTTGGGTCGCGACGAGAAGGAGCTGAGTGTTTTCTCTTCTATGTACTCCATGGTCAAGTTTGCCATCGTGATGGAGATGGAAGCTCCCATCGCGGTTCCACTGTTCTGCCTGAAAATAGCTCCTTTGTTGGAGAAGTACATACTGGACTGGCAGAACTCCAGTAGACGGCAGAGCTCGTCAACCGCCAAGGGAGTCCTTACACTCAGGCTTGCGTCCTCCTCAAGTGCAGATTGGCCAGCCGAGACAGCTAAGGGAACTGGCACGTTGGTGAACAATGAAACGACGTCAAATGAGACCATGCTCTCGTCATCGCTGATGCTCACATCTGACGCTAGCTGCACGAAGTGGCTGGAGTCACGGACATGAGTTGGTGTCTTCCGGGTTAGTAGGGCGAAGATTTGATGTAGAAAATTTGAGAGGGCTCAGCATGGGGAGGAAGTGAATTCTACAATCGGTCGAAGGGGAACGTCAGGCTTGTGAATTTTTGGTAGTCCATAGAAACTCAGTGCGAATTCGTTACGACAGGTTAGTCGCAGGTAAAGTGTTCTGAGATCCGGGTAATGCTTGAAAATTTCCACGAGTAGCTTGTTTAGCTCTGTCTGGGTTTGCTTCGTGGGGTCTTTTACTAGCTGCGTGTATGCATCCCCTTCTAAAAGAGCTGAAACCTTCCGATCGGAGTCCCCACTGTCCAACGCCACCGTTGAATTGCCCTTGTCGGCGGGCAAGATGACAATGCTTCGATCCCGTCGGAGTTCCCGAAGTGCCTGGTTCTCCTCTGTGGTCAAGTTGTTTTTTCTTTGTACCGGTAATTTCGAAAGGATCCCAATTGATTTCAGTCTAATTTCTTCTCTGGCGCCCGGCCTCACGCTTTGGACAGCTTCCTCTACAGTCGCGACAAGTTTCGGTAGATGGGGCGTCGTTGACATGTTATAGCCACGTCCTTTTGCCAGGACAGAAGTTTCCCGATCAGTGAGTGGACGAGATGAAAGATTGGTGAGAGACCTCGAATTTTGGATGCTTTGGGTGGAACTCTGGTCCAACAGGTAGGAGAGTTTCTTATCCTGGGGGGCATTCGGTGCCATCCCCAAACCAGTAGCAGTGACGTCCTACGACATGTTCCTTCTCTCCGACTTCTCCACTCGCCACCCCTCGCCCCTACTATCCCGGATGCCACCGGTACCCTTCACCTCTGCGACGCTCAACATCTCCTCTGAGACTGGCTGCACCTACTTCTTGTAAAGAAGAGGAAGTACTTCGGCGCAGAGGCAGCAGCATTGAGCGTACAGCAGCGGCACGAGCTCGGAAATTGCGGCTGGTGCATCGCCTTCCAAGCCTTCCAAGCATCAACCTTTCTGCTATATAAATCTCCTTTATAATTGGTGGAGCCGTGCTTGGTACCGTCTCCTATACCTTCCTGCTATCATCCTGAAACTCCGTTCTCGACAGCTACCTTCTGCTATGCCGAACACCGATCAGCAGATGCTTCCATCTCTTCCGGCCACCTTTCCAGACAGTGTTCCTTAGCGGGAGCCTCTGATCTTTAGCGGAACAGACGACAACAACGTTGAAGATTGGCTCTCGACTTTCGAACGAGTGAGCGCTTTAAACAGATAGACGGACGCGGATAAGTTGACACTAGTGTTGTTCTACCTCGTGGTTGTAGCTAGCCTTTGGCTTAGAAACCACGAGGCAGACGTTCGAACGTGGCTGCAATTTAAAATGTCGATTGTAGTGGTCTTCGATCGACCCGCCGTCCGGAAACTTTGTGCCGAGCAACGTTTACGCACATGCGCACAAGAAACGGGTGAAACCTTCACTAGTTACATGAAAGACGTCATCGATTTGTGCAGACGCTGAACGCCGCAATGATGGAAGCTGAAAAATGTAAGCACATCCTCAAAGGGATTGATGAGGACGCTTTTCAAATGCTCTTGGCGAAAAGCCCGACCACTGTTAACGACGTAATTAGCCTCTGCCAAAGCTACGATAAATTGCGGAAGCAGCGAGCTCTGACAAGATGTCCTCTAGCGCACGATTTGGCATCACTGTCTAGTGTGATAAATGGTCATGACCAAGCGCGTCAGTAATAGCTGAAATAAAAGCATTTGTGTGCGAAGAAGTCGCACGACAGCTTTCCTTGGTGCCCTTCACACCAGAACCTACCACAACTTTACCGTCGTCTCTTCATGGCATCATTCAAGGAGAGGTTGCCGAGGCCTTACCAGCTGCTCGCGAGCATAATCTTGTGGCTGCTCCTCTCACCTACGCCGCGGCTGCAGCCATGCCAACTCGCAAGGCGCCTGCGCGTTCATTCCAGCCTCGCACGGGCTATCCCCCAGCTCCAGTTCACTGGACCAGCACTAACACCACCAACCCATGGCGCCCCTCGACAATCGCCGGATATGTTACGCTTGTCGATACCCCGGACACGTCGCAAGGTATTGCTGCCGCCGCATGCATATCACCAATGAAAACCGCCGTGAGGCTTTCTTTCCGCTTGACTGCAACGCGCAATACGGTTTCTCCGCTCCAATGCCAGTCCGCTACCAGGACGACCACCACCCTCGGTCGGGACGTCTTTGCTCGCCCTCTCCATGCCGCCGCTCGCCTTCTTCTATGCGTCGATGGCCCACGCTTAACGAGGAGGAAAACTAGACGACGCAGTTCCTGAGGCAAGAACTGCGCAAGTTTCGGTTTGCCCAAGTCTTCATTTGTCACCTACCAATGCTATTGATGTGTTCGTCGAAAATATCTCTACTGTCGCTCTTGTAGATACTGGTGCAGCTGTTTCTGTTATAGATGCTGGATTTTGCCGCTCAATTCGTAAGGTTACGACACCTTTCTCCGGATTATTGCTTCGCACAGCCAGTGCTCAATCTGTTCAACCGACCGCAGTATGTACAGCCGGCGTGACAATTCAGGACGTTCTGTATACGATAGAGTTCATCGTTCTTTCATCGTGCTCCCATACTATTATCTTGGGATGGCAGTTTTTGTCGTGTCATAACGCCGTAATCGCCTGTGCTAGGGCTGAGGTTGAATTTTGCTCACTGGATGACCAAGCGTCCGTCGACACCCAGTCTGCCGCTAAACTTGTCATTAACGATGACACCTACATCCCTCCATGCTCTTTTGCGTTCGTGCCAGTTTCATGCAGCGCCATATCCGACGGCACGGTCTTCTTCACACCATCTCCAATATTCGTCGCCCGAAGAGCCCTCCCCCTGCCTTTTGCTGCTCTCGACCTTGTAGAAGGCTCAACTACAATGCCAATTTATAATCATGAGTCGTTGTCTTTATCTCTACTTTGTCATGAGTGCCTCGGCCACGTCGAGACAATTAGTTCTATCAGAATTATATCCGTCCCCGATGAGGCCCCTTCTACCTCCGTCTGGGAATTGGCTGTCGTCCCAGCGGCTGACTCAATGTCGGCAAACATATTTCAACCATTCATCGCTGCAGATTTGACATCTTCGCAGCGTTTACAACTCCTCACCATTCTTGAGTGCTACTGCCATTCTTTCGACGTTAAACAAACATCTCTCGGCTGTGCCTTAGCAGTAGAACACCACATCGACACTGGGTCCCACTCACCGCTGCGACAACGACCGTATCGCGTGTCCGCTACAGAACGCCACGTCATTGCTGATCAAATAGACGACATGCTTCGCAGAGGCCTCATTCGACTTTCACAGAGCCCATGGGCGTCTTCGGTGGTTCTCGTCAAAAAGAAAGACAGTTCTATTCGTTTCTGTGTAGATTTCCGGCGATTGAACAAGATCACGCTAAAGGATGTCTATCCACTACCGCGCATTGACGATGCTTTGGACAGTTTACAGAGTGTTGAGTTCTTTTCCTCGTTAGACTTGCGGTCAAGCTACTGGCAGGTGTTTATGGTGGAGGCTGATCGCCCCAAAACCACTTTTGTCACGCCAGACGGCTTATATGAATTCACTGTCATGCCCTTCGGACTTTGAAATGCACCTGCAACGTTCAAACGAATGATCGACAACATCCTGCGTGGACTAAAATGAAAGATATGCTTGTGTTACCTCGATGATGTTGGGGTCTTCGCCCCTAACTTTGACACCCACTTACGTCGCCTTCAGCACGTCCTTACTTGCTTGACTAACACCGGTTTGCAATTAAACCTCAAAAATTGTCGATTTGCCATGCGTCAACTGAACATTTTGGGCCACGTTGTTTCCAAGCAAGGTGTCTTCCGGATCCCGTGAAATTGCGAGCTGTTATGGCGTTTCCTAAACCTGCCACCATCAAAGAACTTCGAAGTTTCAATGGCGTGTGTCTGTATTTCCGGCGATTCATCGGAAACTTCGCATCTATTCTATCACCTCTCATGCAACTTCTCAGCAATTGTAAAGACCTCTTATCGTGGTCCCCTGCCTGCGACGAGGCTTTCACCACCTTGCGACGGCTTCTCAGGACGCCACCCATTCTACGCCATTTCGATCCTGAAGCTCCAGCTGAAATCCACACCGACGCCAGTGGTGTAGGCCTGGGTGCTGTGCTCGCACAGCGTTAACTGGAGCATCAGGAATACGTTGTGGCATACACTCGTCGCACACTTACGAAGGCTGAGAGCAACTACAGCGTCACATAAAAGGAGTGCTCGGCCATTGTTTGGGCCCTTGGAAAGTTTCGCCCATATCTATATGGTTGTTTTTTTGACGTCGTGACCGACCACCACGCGCTGTGCTGGCTTTCGACGTTCAAAGACCCATCTGGCCGCCTCGCTCCCTGGGCGTTGAAAATTCAAGATTATGACATACGCGAGGTTTATCGGTCAGGACGGAAGCATGTTGACGCCGACGCCCTTTCCCGTTCCCCCCTGTCACAGGATGCCACAGCTGACTCCGCTTGCGATTCCACATTGTCATCTCTTGACTACGACACCATTGCTATCGAACAACGCAATGACCCGTGGGCTGCGTCTCTTTTCAATCATCTCTCCGACACTTCTGAACTCCCAAAGACGCAAACGCTCCGGCGCCAAGTTCCCCATTCCTCGATACGTGAGACGCTTCTCTATCGACACAACTATGCACCAGAGGGACGCAAGTGGCTGCTCGTTGTTCCACGAACCCTGTGGTCGCAGATTTGTTCCTCTTTCCACGCTGACCCACAATGTGGCCACTGAGGAGTCTTCAAGACCTACGAAAGGCTTCGACATCGTTGACCAGCCATCAATCTTGGGGCCGCAAGGACCACGTGACCACACCGGGGACTACTTAAGCGCGCAGCACTTTGGCTTCGTGGGATTCGGAGCCGGCACTCTTGCCGACATGCAGCTCACGTCACTTTTGTTCATGCAGGTTGGTCCTTTTAGTACTGTTACTTGTTCTGGGCTGTTATGTGCTCTCCCGGCTCCTCCCACAAAGTTTTGTGTTGCCCAGCATTGTTACAAGCATGTCTGTCGGAAATGCTCCCGCAAACGGTTCCGCCTTTTTACTAATAGAGTTCTTTACCTATTTTTGCTTCTGCTGGTTTCTGGGGATGTGGAACTTAATCCAGGCCCTCTTACAAAAGACGAATTGGCCTTACTGAAAAGCCTTCAGGATGACCAAGCAGAAATAATTAACAAGCTGAAATCTATCGATGCGAGCTGTTCGAAGCATCAAGCAATGATTAAGGAAATCAATGAAAAGCTAGGCAAAACTACACAAGAGTTTGAAGGACTAAACAAATCGGCATCGGAGCAGGCGAATGTGATCACTAGTTTGACACAGCGTGTGAAAGACTTGCAAAGTAGAAATATCAGATTAGAAAATCGCAGCCGACAGCAAAATCTTGTGTTTTAAAGTGTCGATGACAACAACCGAGCCGAGACTTGGGACCAATGGAAAACTTGATCACAAGTATTTGTAAAAAAGAACTTCAGATCGATTTGCACTCCATACTGAAGGCCCACCGTGTGGGCCGGTATACTGAAAGTGGGAAAAGATCTATTGTTGTCCATTTCTCTTCATACAAAGAAAAACAAAGCGTACTAACTAAGGCAAAAAAGTTTAAGGGCTCGCCTTACAGTGTCGATCAAGACTATTCTCCCGAGACCCGAGACATACGTAAGCGATTGTGGGAATTCGCGAAAGCGAAACGAACCGATAAAGAAGAAGTAAAGCTTAAGAGTGACCGGGTTGTCATCAATGGCCAAGCAGTCGTTTGGGATAAAGAAAAAGAAGAAGTTGTGAAAGTGCGCAAACAGTGACAAGTTGTTGTCAAAAGCGGTGCCCGTCGCGACCTTGTCGCCATTGTAATCAATTGTAGGAGCCTGGTAAATAAAGTCGAAGAATTTGCCGGATTAATCCATTCTTTCAAAGCTGACATAGTATTTGGCACAGAGTCTTGGTTGAACCCGTCTATTCGTGATAGTGAAGTCTTCCCAGATGATTTTATAGCTTATCGGAAGGACAGGCCTAGCTTAGGCGGGGGAGTCTTTGTACTCGTTCACTGCTCACTGCATTCATCAGCGCTTGATATTGGCCATGAGAAATTGGAATCAGTTTGGTGCTCCGTCAGATTAGAAGATAATTCTTCTTTTGCCGTCGGGGCGTTTTATCGACCACCTGCCTCCGACATTAGTTCATTACAACTTTTACATGAAACTATTTCCGATATTTCTGGTGAAATCTTTCTTCTTGCTGGAGACTTTAATTTGCCAGATCTGCTTTGGGATGACAGCACATGCACGTGCAAAACTGGTAGCCGTGTTAACAGCGAGATGAAGAAAATCGTTAATGTTTTTGGGCTCTACCAGTATGTGCATCAGCCAACCCGAAATGGCAACATTTTAGACTTGATGTTTTGTAATGTCCCCACTATTGTAACTTCTGTGGATAACGTTCCGAGTATAAGTGACCACACCGCGGTCGTCGCGGGTATTAGGTTTGACAAGAACAAGCCAAAGAGGCAACCTACAAGGAAGGTATTTCTTTTTAGTAAAGGTGACTGCTCAGCGATGTCACATGCACTTTCAAATCATCTGCCTGTTTTCGAATGCCTTGCCGAATATTCTACACCACAAGAATTGTGGTGTACCTTTAAAAGTAAAGTAATGGAACTCATAGATATTTACATATCAAGTGTGCATTCTCGTGGAATGAATAGCCGCAAAAAGGCTTGGATTACCTCACAGTTATTAAGAATAATTAAAAACAGGCAGCGAGTATACCGTAGCTTCAAAAGAACGAAGGCAAAAAAACACTTTGACAGGTTAAGCGCCCTAACGCGTGAATACAAAGTTATGGCAAAAAATGCGAAGGCGGGCTACTTAAATAGTCTAAACAAAGAAATGAAAAGAAATCCCAAAATGTTCTGGCGGTACTTAAAACGTTGCGGGTCGGATGCTACCGGTATTATTGAAATCCAATATAATAATCAAGTGTTCTCGGAAGATATAGACAAGGCGAACTGCCTTAATGAATATTTTCGCTCTGTATTTTCGCCAAAGACTGATGAATACTGTGATATCCCATGTGTATATCCCGTACCCTTAATGCAGCCTATTGAGCTTAGCGTGGACAGCATTCAAGCCTTTCTCAGTAATCTCGATGAAACAAAAGCGAATGGTCCTGACGGCATTCCTCTGTGTGTTTACAAACATTGTGCTTCCCCTGTTTCCATGTATCTTCATTTAATTTACTCGAAGTCTTTATCTAGTGGTGTCATACCAGATGACTGGAAGATGGCCCATGTTGTGCCGATCCACAAAGGTGGACCCAAAAAGGAAGCTGTCAACTATAGACCAATTTCATTAACATCAATTGCCTGCAAAGTACTTGAGCACATCTTGTACAAGGAAATAATGCGACATATAATGCACTACAAATTGTTAATAGAAAATCAGCATCGATTCCGTAAAGGACTATCTTGTACCACGCAGCTGGTTGAATTTTATCATGATTTATCCTCTAGTATTGACGAAAATGGGCAAATTGACTGTATTTTTCTTGATTTCCAAAAAGCTTTTGATTCGGTTTCGCATGCGCTCCTTTTGCAAAAGCTTAAGTTATTTAATTTAGACCCAAACGTGATAATCTGGATAGAAAATTATTTAAAGCATCATCGCCAATGTGTTGTTTTGAATAAAAAAGCATCCAGTTATGTTGACGTGACATCAAGTGTGCCACAGGGCTTCGTTTTGGGTCCTTTGTTGTTTTTAATTTATATCAATGATATTTCGGTTGGTATCTCATCGTCTATCCGGCTTTTTGCCGATGACTGCATAGTCTACGGGAAAATTAAGAGTGAGCAGGATTCTTCCCAACTTCAAAATCACTCGGTGCGTATTCATGACTGGTGTACAACGTGGAAAATGTCTGTGAATTTTAATAAGTGCATTAACCTTTGTTTTTCAAAGAAGACAAAGAAGATCGAATTTAGATATTGTATAAATGGTGTGCCAGTTACCACGAAGACAACTTACAAATACCTGGGTGTGTTTTTTTCTTCTGACTGTTCATGGAATGTACATGTTGATTATGTTGTCGCGAAAGCTGCGAGGGTGTTAAATTTGATTCAGCATAACTTACGATGTTCGCATCAGCGACTTAAAGAATGTGCGTATTTGACGTGTGTACGACCAGTCTTAGAGTACGCCTGCGCTGTGTGGGATCCGGCGCTGGTATATCTTAGTGATAAAATAGAAAAAATACAGAACAGGGCAGCAAGGTTCGTCCTGGGACGGTATCAATGGCGGGAAAGCTCTACTGCTATGAAACAAGAATTGAATTGGGAACTGCTTTCATCGCGTAGAAGAAAATTGCGATTAAAACTTTTATATCTAATATTTAATAATAAAACTGGAATCAATAAGGATATGTATTTGCAGACGCTGTATTATTTGTCAAATCGAATTGATCATCCTTGAAAACTGAGGGAATACCGTCCCAGGACTGGAATTTTCGCAAATTCTTTTTTTGTCAGAACAATACATGAGTGGAATGGGCTCACAAGTGTACAAGTGTCTGCAGTAAATGAAAACTTGTTTCTTTCGAATCTGTAACCCCCCTGCTATAACGCCTTCAGGCGCTGCAGGTATACTTCGAAGAAAGAATAATACTACTGGCGTGGTATGTATACCTTAGTCCGCAACTTTGTCTGCTCCTGTGCCGAATGTCAGCGCCGAAAATCTCGACCACACGCTTCCGCCGGTGAACTGCAGCTTTTACTATGCCCTTCATGACCCTTCGAACGGGTCGAAATAGATATTTATGGGCCACTTCCATTGAATCCGACTGGGAACAGGTGGATAATAGTTGCTATCGACCACCTAACGCGCTATGCTTAGACTGCTGCTCTTCAAACCGCTACAGCACAGGAGGTTGTCACTTTCCTACTGCGTTATTTTGTGTTGCGTTATGGAGGCCCTCAAGAACTCCTCAGTGACCGTGGCCGCGCCTTCTTGTCCGAGGTTATTGAAAAATTGCTCGCTGAGTGTGCTATTGTACATTGCCCTTGTACCGCTTACGACCCTCAAACCAATGTGGCTACCAAGAGCTTTGATCGTACTCTTGGTGACATGCTATCTATGTATGTGACGCCTGATCACTCTAACTGGGACTTAGTTCTCTCATTCATTACATACGTGTATAATACGGCAACGCAAGTGACAACGGGCTTCTCCCCTTCTTACCTCCTCTACGGCCGTCACCCCTCCCACACCATTGACACCATTCTGCCCTATCGACCGGACGCGTTGAAGTGCCTACCGATCTTGGACGCCGCCAGACATGCAAAAGAATGTCGCCAGTTAGCTCGTTGCTTTTGCCTGCGATGACCAAAACAGGCAAAAAGCAATTCATGATGCCCAGACCTCAACTCCCGTTTTTCTTCCGGGTGCTCTTGCGTGGCTGTCAGTGCCGCATCGCATACCTAGGCTCTCTTCCAAACTTCTGCCAAAGTACGATGGGCCACATCGTATTCTCGAACAAACTTCGCCAGTAAATTACCTCATTGAGCCTCTTACGCCACTGTCAGACTTGCGGCGTCGCAATCATGGGGTTGTACACATCCAGAGGCTCAAGCAGTACCACGGTTCAACGCTGCCTGCACAGGACTAAGTCGCCAGGATGGCTCCTTTTTTTCTCCGCGGGGCCATTGTAAATAAGAGGAAGTACTCCGGCATAGAGGCAGCAGCATCAAGCGTGCAGTAGCGGCTCGAGCTCGGAAATTGCGGCTGGTGCATCGCCTTCCAAGCCTTCCCAAGCATCAGCCTTTCTGCTCAATAAATCTCCTTTATATTCTGACTAATACTCGGAAAACTATCTGGTGCAGTTTTTCGAGTGAAAGCTGCATCGCTCGAACAAACACCAAGACCTCCAGAAGGCCCGGCCAATTTGTTAATAGTGTATGCTGAAGGGTTACCAGTTCAAGCATTGGTGGACACGGGGGCTGCTATTTCTGTTACTCATGCGTATTTGTGTTTTCGTCTATGTAAAGTTACTTAGCACCTCCACCACTCTGTGAGACAGGAGAAGCGTTGGGGTCGCGACGGCGTTTATTAGGCCGCATCGCCTGATCAACGCTTCGATCGAAAAAGACGCTTTTCGTGATGATGATTATGTACAGATTAAGGAGATGAAGGTCAAACGCTGTGAATATTGTGCTTACAATATATTTAGGGGCACTTCTCAACAAAGTCTAGCTGCGAGTTTGCGCTCTGTCCTGCCTATCTGTGTTCCTTCCGGTCCTCGTTGATTTTACAGTTCCAAGTTTTAAGATTATGGAGTTTGTGTTTTTGATTTTCTGTTTTCCGGTCACAAGTTCGGCCAAATGAAGAGTTTCATCTTGGACACGCCACCTGCTGTCTTGGTTCACATCGCAACCATGTGATACCTTAAGAGGGTGCTTTGCGTTGATAATTTTGATGCTTCCATCAAGCCGAGAACTAAGCCCATGTCGCAAAAATAACATCGCCGCCAACCCTGAGAAACCAGCAAGCAACAGGCAAGCAGGTTTGCTGTCAGAGTATAGTTTTCTACCTTAAAGCACTCGGCAGACCAAGACCCTGGCCTCGACCGCAGTGACGATATGACGCGCCAATCATCGTCTGTGCCCATGCTGCTCCGGCATCCCAAACAGCCACTAACGTTCAATCGTTCAGGACTTAAAGACCCAGAAAGCTGGCTCGAATCATACAACTAAATCGCAGTTTTCAGTGTCCTGTCCTGTTAGCAGAAGCTTCGACATGTATATTTTGGCTTGGAAGACGTTGATCGAACATTGTTTGAGTATACAGCTGAATCGCAGTTCTCAATGGCTGGACCAGCGAGCAGAAGCTTCGACATGTATATTTGGCTTGGAAGACGTCGATCGTACATTGTTTGACAACCAAGAATGAGCTCTGACAACTTGTCACATAATTTGCACCTGGTTCCTCGATAGGGTCTTGAGTGTCATCCGCAAAGAGAGGGCTGATGCCGTGCTTGACACCCATGGACAGACGCCGAATGAAAGCGTGGTGCTCTTCACTGAAGAGAGGACCAGGCTGTTTCGTTATGCAGACCACGAAGACAAAAAAGTCTTATACGAGGAGTGAAGCAGAAGCTGGGTTGATGTGGAACCGAACAGTACTCGCTCAATTCCAGACTGCGTGGCTGTTCATGCCCTCAGCACCAATGACCTGTGCGAGACCATCTGAGCAATCGTGCGGGAGGCGCTGCGCAAGCTGCTATCTTTGGCATGGCCTCAAGTGGATTCCATCGAAATTGTCCGCGTGGAGGTTCATCAATCGCTCGGAATTCCCGAACCAGCGTAGCCTAAGCCAGAAGCTTTGAACTACGCCGCTGCAGTGCACCGCAATGCTCCTTCAAGCCTGCGTCAGGGCGCCGTCGCACCGCACTTTTGCCGCAAGACACCGCCGCAATCATCATCAACGCCCATAACCTTCATATTGGCCAGCACAACGTGCCTCGGGAAACCGACGGTTGGCGCTCCCCTGAGAACTGTACGCTCTGCTCCCACTGCAGGGAAGCCGGCCACACCTACCACCGCTGCTGCCAGTACCAACAAATAGGTGTGCAGGGTTTTGACGTCAACACGCCATGTCCACCACTGGGTGAACGACCGCATGACATCGTCGACTACCTCGCAGGAACGCAGCGGACACCCCGACAACCATACTGTTCGCGTCACATGGCCACTATGCCTCATGGCATCACAGACAGTATGCTGGCCCGGCTCAGAGCCCATCTCTTAACTGCTTTCCCGGAAAACTAAAGGCAGCAACCGATAGAGGTGCGGTTCTTGTATGATGATCTGGTGTAGATCCTTCGCCGATGACGACGATGCCATGACAAAACCTCAAGAACCCACTGCAACCTGTACGCAGCCCCAAGGTCGAAACTTGTACGACTGCGCGTGTTCTAGGGTAACGCTAAGAATTACTTAAAGGTATAAAAATGGGTTTTGGCGGCGGAAGAATGAAACGGTTTTGTACTTGTTGGGATTAAGTTTCATAAGCAATACAAAGAACTATAGATCACGCTGTCGATGGTGAACAAAGGAATACAGGAGAAGAAATACGAAACCTGGTCGTCGATATCGATTTGTACGCTTGGTAAATAGAAGAGAGATAGATTAGTGGACTGTTTTATTACCTGATTTTAAGACTGGGGTGATCTTTCCCATCTTCCAGTCGAATGGTAAATGGCCAGTGCGAAGTGAACGAGAGAATATCAGTGAAAAAATTATCGATGAAATGTAGTGAGTGTTTTTAAAATTAAAAAATAATTTTGTCTGCATCTTCCGAAAAGGATAGTTTTGATTTTTCAATAACAAGCAGCATGTCATTGAAAAAAAGGTTATAGATGAAGGCAGAGCAAGGTTCAGTAACCCAGACAACCGTATATATCGGTTTTGTTAGCAAGCACCGGTGAATAAGCAGCGTTGAACAGCTCAGTGCTTTCAGCATTACATTTATCTTCACCAGCTTCATCTGAGTCTGATACTGCGTGTTAATGATTTGCCAGAATTTCATGGGATTGTTATTTAAAATTTCAAGTATAGTCATCGTTCAGTCGAGTTTGCCAGTCTGACTTCAGCGCCAGAATACACAGCCTAGCGTATAGAAAAAGCGACCTTGAGGTAGCTTCCATAAAAATGGAACGCGACGCACGCATCTCGCACCCTGAATCTCTCGACGGATTGTGGCCGGGATACAGGGGGGATGCGAGCACGTGTCTATTGTCTGCGTGCCCTTAACGGCGGATGTCGAAGCTTTGAGACGGGGCAGTGTTTGCAACGCAGCTCTTATGGCCAGTGTGCGGTGCCTATAGGTCTTTGAAGAATGAGCGCTTTGTGCTGTGTAATGCTAGCAAGTATGCTTTTTAAGTCACGTAGTATTGATCCCATCTGTGAGCAATGTGCTTCAACTTGTGCCTTCACTGTGCTTGAACTTGTGCCTAGTTGTGCCATGCCCAAGAGCCTGTTTAATTATTGCTAATGATTGTTTTTTTGGAAGTAAAATGTTACTTTGTGGTGATGTAGAAGCAAACCCAAGTCCTACAAATGCTGATTTGTTACACATCATTGTTCAGGGACAAGCAAATATGAAGACTGAAGTGCTGTTGTTAAAATCGATTAACAAACAAATGATGCGTGACATAGACTTGTAATTTTGAGCAATTAAAGATATCTACTGAAATTTAAAGATAAATCACTCTAAGTTACAGCTCTTAAATCTACTGCATCTTTATTTACATTTATGCTGTCATGGCAGAGTTCCAAACTAACTGATCTTGAAGGCCGAAGCCGTTGGGCAAACCTAATAATTAAATGTGTTCTCGAAAACAGGAATGGATATGACATCTTCCTTCGAACTGCTGTTGTGACCGATATATTCGAAAAAAAAAATTGGGAGTGAACTAGAAGTCCATTGCCCGCATTCATTGTCTTGGCAGCCAAGGTAGTTGTACGCATTTCATTGCCTATTTTCAAGATTATTTAAGCGCATGTGTTGTGGGCTCTGTGTAATAGTGGCTGCGCTTCCTAGCAAGATGTATCAAGGAAGACAGGAAGTCTTAAAGGGCCACTCACCACCCCGCATTTAAAGGCGAGGTGGTGATTTTTTCCTCTCCGTCATACACATGATGCATCCTCCTCACCCCTTAGTTCTAGAATGCACGTGAACAATATCAACACCAAGCGCAAGAGCTCACCAGGATTTCGCGCTTGTCGGCTGCACGCTGTTATCGCTGCCAATTTTTTTTCGTGTGGTGGATCTGCTAATTTTTTTTCGTGTGGTGGTTCTGTTCAGTCTGTTCAGTCTGAATTGGGTGATATCTCTAAAAGTGGTCATGCGATCCCCCAACGTCCACTCCCGCATTGTCCTTGATGTCTGCGAGGCATTGGGGCTGCCAGCAGGTGCCACAGCTCGGTGTGTAATGCTTCGAGCCACGGCTTGGGCAGTCGCGTTGCCTGCGAGTGGAAGATCTGTGTGGGCAGGGGTCTATACGAGGAAGCTGTCGTTTTTGTGGCAAATACTGCCTTCGCGAATTTTGAAAATGTGTGCTGCTTTGCGGGAGATCTGGCGAAGTTGTGTATGGCCGCCTGAGAGTCGCCTATGATCACTTCGGCGTCCGTGGTAGCTATAGCGAGAGCTATCACTGCTCCTTTGGCCACCTCCGTTTCTTCTGTGCGTATTGTAGCGCTCGCGATGCAAGTTCCTGTGCGATTCGTGATCGCTACGGCGAAACCACGTTGCCGCTCGTAATGGGCTGCGTCTACATAAACGGTGTTTTGACTACTGCCGAATTTATTTTCCAGATCTCGCACACGTTTGTTGCACCGACGGATGTGATAAGTGGGATGCATATTCCTTGGCAACGACAGAATGACGATGCGTTCTCGAATATGTCTGTGCAGTCCGAACTTTTCTCCACACTGCGTGTGGTAGTTTATACTCAGTCTCTCAAGTATGTGTTGACCGGTTCTGGTTCTCGCGAAACGTTTGTACTGGGCGATGTTGTGTGCTTCAATTACTTCATCTAGGGTATTGTGCAACCCCTGCTCGAGAAATTTTTCCGTGATAGTGTTTATTGGTAAGCCTATTGCACGTTTGTACGCCTTGCGGATGAGACGATTTAGCTTGGTTCGTTCAGTCGCCTGTCACTTAAAATACGAGGCAACATATGTTATGTGGCTCATTACGAAAGCATGTACGAGACAGATTGTATTGCTTTTTTACATTCTTCTATGGTGATTTGCTATTCGTTGCAGTAACCGGAGCGTTCCATTGACAGCACCATCTACTCTGCGTATGTTGTCACCGTTGTGGCCATTGGCCGACAGGTGCAAGCCCAGTACTCGAGTGTTTTAACTTGTGGGATGACGGTGCCATCCGATGTTACTACTATAATATCTCCGTCTGCACTCTCACTGGAATAATCGGCGTTCTTGGGTTTACGGCCCCTGCGTGTTGGTCTGTAACGAAGAAGTTCCGATTTAGCCGCGGAACATTCGAGGCCCATGTCGCAAAGGTAGTCCTGTACCACGTTGACCGCCTCCTGCAACGCTTGCTCGATATGTTGGTCATTCCCCTCGGCAACCCAGACGGTGATAATATCGGCGTATAAGCTGTAATGAAGGCCTTCTATCTCAGCTAATTTATGTGGTAACCCGACAAAGAGGAGGTTAAAAAGCATGTGCAAAATTACGGAGCCCTGTGGCGTGCCCGTGCAAGCCATGTCTATATCTTGTGATTCTAGTCCGCCGATGGCTAAGCGGGCCCGGTGACCTGTAAGGAAATTCCGTACGTAGTGGTACGTTCTTTCGCCCAGTCCCAACGCTCGTATGCTTTCAAGTATTGCGGCATGTTTAACGTTGTTGATCGCTTTCTTGAGGTCGAGCCAGAGTACTGCTTATGTAGATCGCGTGGTATTGTCTCCGATATTGTCACGTTTTTTAAGACAAACTTGCTTTAATGGGTTCGTTGAGTCGACTAGCCAAGCAGCAGCTCAGATAGATCGTGTTTGTCTTCTTTCACTCCTGGATCTCACCCAAGCTCATTATGTGCCAATGGTCCCCCCTTTGAAAACATCGACTCGATGCTCGTAAAGAAAAAAAATGAAGGCATACACATGCAGATATAGAGAATCAAAAGAGGGAGAGTGCCAGTACTCGCAGCGCAAATGAGGAAATTTCGCCAATGCTTGTGCCAAGCGCAAAAAGAAAAGGCATAAAAACACAGGAGAACACGAACAGCAGCAGCAGCGCAATGTCACGGCATGTCGCAACACGTGAACCACAAAGGCTACTGTGTGAAGTAGGGCTTCAGCCTAACGACATGCACGGTTTCGGGCCGAAGCTGTCGATGAGAAGACGCTGCGCCGTCCGGAAATACCTCGTAGGTAAGATCTGTGACACGTGTAAGAACCTTGTACAGTCCAAAATAACGGCTTAGGAGTTTTTCGGATAAGCCTGGTCGCCAGACAGGGATCAACACCCACACTCGGTCCCCAGGGTGGTAGGTGACGTTTCGATGGTGGAGGTTGTAACGTCGTGCGTCTGCATCTTTTTGGTGACTGGTGTTTATGCGAGCTAGCTGACGAGCTTCTTCGGCGTATTGAGTGTATTGCTCAGCGTCTGGAGCGAGTTCATTGCTTTGGTCGCACGGAAGCATAGCATCGAGCATGGTTCGCACGTTGGGTCCGTAAACAAGTCGGAAAGGCAGAAATCGCGTTGTTTCTTGCGTTGCCGTATTGTATGCAAACGTGATGTATGGAAGAATCTCGTCCCAGGTTTTTTGTTGTACGTCAACGTACATTGACAGCATGTCCGCTATGGTCTTGTTAAGCCTCCCAGTCAGTCCATTCGATTGCGGCTGATAAGCTGTCGTTTTTCGATGACTTGTGCAGTTCAATTTAAAAATGTCCTCCATCATTCGTGCTGTAAATGACGTCCCTCTGTCTGTAATCATGCATGACCGGGCATCATACCGTAGGACGATTTGGTGCACGAAGAACTGCGCGACTTCACAGGATGTGCCACGAGGTAACGCTTTTGTTTCAGCATAACGAGTAAGATAACCTGTCGCAACTATAATCCATTTGTTCCCAGAAAACGACAAAGGGAAGGGTCCGAGAAGGTCCATTTCCACGAGGTCAAACGGTGTCCGTGGTGGTGCAATTGTCTGGAGCAGGCCCGGGGGTCTCACAGGCGGAGTCTTGCGACGCTGGCACTCACGGCAGCCTTTCACATATCGATGTACACTAGTTGATAGTGGCGGCCAGTAATACTGTTGGCGTACTCTGGCGAGAGTTCGCGAATAGCCCAAATGTCTTGACGTGGGCTCATCGGGGCACGCATGTTGGTAGGAACGAGTAGGAAGGCTTTGTCGCTACCACGGGGTTTTTCTTGTAAAGAATGCCTCTTCTTAGACAAAAAGAGGACAGTTCGCGAGCAATGCGTTGAGGGACCTGAGAGTTCCGGCCTTTCAGGGAATTAATAGCTGGGCGTAATTCGTCGTGTGCCCGCTGTTTTGACATAAATTCGGAATCGCTGACTGCGCCGAGAAAGGCATCTTCATCCTTGGAGCCCCTGACAGCGCGCCCCACAGGCGCTCGAGAAAGCGCGTCGGGGTCTTCATGTTTGCGCCCTGATCTGTACAAAATCGTAATATTGAACTCCTGCAAACGCAAACTCCACCGAGCGAGACGGCCGAATGGATCTCTGAGATTTCCCAGCCAGCAGAGCGAGTGGTGGTCAGTCACTAATTTGAAGGGACGACCGTAGAGGTAAGGCCGAAATTCGGTCGTCGCCCACACGACTGCGAGGCATTCTTTTTCCGATGTAGAATAGTTGATCTTGGCTTGAGAAAGAGTACGACTGGCGTAAGCTATTACATGTTCAACGCCACCGTGTCGTCGTACAAGGACAGCGCCAAGTCCGACGTTTCTGGCATCTGTATGAATTTCTGTAGCAGCGTCCTCATCAAAATGGGCAAGAACAGGGGCTGTTTGCATTCTCTGCCATAGCTCTGTGAACGCTGCATCTTGTTCTGCGCTCCAAGTAAAAGGCACGTCATCTTGGGTGAGTCGCGTAAGATGTTCAGCTGTCTTCGAGAAGTTGGTGATAAATCGGCGATAATACGCGCACAAGCCGAGGAAACGGCGTACTGCTCTTTTATCTGATGGAACAGAGAAGGCGGCGACAGCAGCAGTTTTGTCTGGATCAGGTCGCACTCCATCCGCACTAATGACATGTCCCAGAAATTTCAGCTCTTCATAGCCGAAATGACATTTTTGGGGTTTCAGCGTGAGTTTAGCTGTGCGAATGGCTTCCAGAACCTTTCTCAGATGCTTCAGATGTTCTTCGAAGCTCTCGGAAAAGATTACCACATCATCGAGGTAGACAAGACAGCTTTGCCACTTCAAGCCAGCGAGAACTGTGTCCATCATCCTCTGAAAAGTGGCTGGGGCAGAACAGAGGCCGAAGGGAAGAACTCGGAATTCGTAAAGTCCGTCTGTAGTCACAAACGCGGTTTTTTCTCGGTCTTGTCCATCCACTTTAATTTGCCAATAGCCACTCTTTAGATCGATGAACGAAAAATACTTCGCACGTCGTAATCTGTCGAGAGAGTCGTCGAACCGTGGAAGCGGGTGAACGTCTTTTTTTCGGGACGCTATGAAGCTTCCTGTAGTCAATACAAAATCGCAGTGTTCCGTCTTTTTTCTTCACTAGAACGACTGGTGAGGACCAAGGGCTGCTGGATGATTGAATAATCCTGTCATCGAGCATATCTTTTACTTGTGTCTGAATAGCCGCACGATCTTTGGAAGAAACGCGATAAGGCTGCTGCCGGATGGGGCGGACGTCATCGTCGGTAATAATTCGATGCTTGGCGAGGTGTGTTTGACGGACTTTGGAAGAAGGGGTGAATCAAGACCGAAACTCTCTTAAAAGGTCATGAAGTGCAGCCTTTCTCTTGTCTGACAGCGTCGAATTAATGTCGATGTGGTCTAGAAATTCCTCATCCTCATGCGTTTCCTCGGACGCGAAGCACTCCGTCACGTCGGCAACAGGGTCTCCATAGGCTACGGTGATTCCGTGGAAAAGATGCCGGTGCTTGTAGTTGAAGTTCGTAACTAGTATCGTTGACTGTCCATCACGGACGCACACAACACTTCGGGCGGCACATACACCTTGGAGCAGCAAAAGTGATAAGTAGCTTTCAGCCACCACATCGCCGTCTTGGAAGTCTTCACAAGTGACTTCGATAGGAACAGTTGCTCGAGGTAGCAGCTTCGCACTGTCGTCAGAAACATGCAGCGCAGGTCTACAACAGTTATCAGCGTCTCGATCTGTTGCGTCTTGAGTCGAGAAGGTCACGATGCGCTCACGAAGATTTATGATGGCACCGTATTCCCGAAGGAAGTCCATGCCTATAATCGGCTGACATGAACAGTCGCGCAGAACGAGGCAGCGGAGCACAAACGTTGACGCACGAATTTTCACTCTTGCCATACAGCGACCCAGCGGTGTTACAACGTGTCCTCCAGCAGTTCGAATTCGCGCTCCATTCCACCGCGTAACCACTTTCCTGAGATCTTTTGCTATCTTCCCGCTGATAATCGAATAGTCTGCACCAGTGTCTATCAATGCATTGATCTGAAAACCGTCAATCAGCACAGGTATGTCAAGTGACATGCGGTCACTGGGTTCAGATGTGGATTTCGGCGTTTCTTCGATACTGCGATTATTCTCTGATGAAATGTCTTCCGTGTTGCGTGCAAGCGTCGATGGGAGGTCTTCCGCACTTTGAGTCCCAGCGACCTTGCCCCGAAGGCCGCTGCCTTCAGTTTTCCCGGCGAGGGCTCGGAGAGCGTTCCCGTGCCGTCACCTTGAAACGTGACCCAGTGGCTGCGGGTCTTCTCGGAGATCGTGACCGCGATTGCCATCGTGTAAAGGGTGCACACTGTTGCGCGAGATACTCTTCGATATCCCTCGGCCTTTGACCAATTTGGGGACGAGGTGAATTGACGGAAAATCCATGCAGGCAAAGTTGTCAGTATGGGCATTCGCAGTAAATGTGACCAGCCTCACCGCAATGATAACAGAGGGGTTGTCTGTACGGCGTATGCCAGAGATCAGACTTGCGCGTCGGTGCACGGCGACCATCGATGTCCAAACTAGCATGTGCTGACTGAATCGTGACTGACGGCATCATTGTCTGGATTGGGACGTATGGCATTGTCTGGATCGGGACGTGTGGCACTGTCTGAATCCGGACATGCGGCACTGTCTGGATCAGGACCTGTGGCACTGTCTCGGTAGGGACTCCTTGACCAGAAAGAGGCGTGGCAGATTGCAAGGCTTCCGCGTACGTACGACGGGTACTGTCAGTAGACACAGGAGCCGTTTCCGGATCAGCCGACATCGGCGGAAAACGATAGGCATGCAACACCTGCTGGATCTCGTCACTGATGACACTGGTGATAGAACCAACATCGATTTGCCTTGTCCGGTACATCTTCTCCATTTCTTCCCGGACGACAGATCGGATGATCTTGCAAATCCATTCAGGGCTCTTGCTCCCAGGGGTGGCGAAAATTTCGGGAGTTGAGGCAGCATTCACTTGACGGTCAAACAGGGCAGACCATTGGTGCAGTACTTGCTCCATTGTTGCCGCTTCAGTAAGGAACTCAGTAACACTCTTGGGGGGCTACGCACCAAATCAGCAAAAAGTTGTTCCTTCACACCACGCATGAGGTGGCGCAACTTTTTTTCTTCTGCCATAGCAGGATCCGCTCGCTTGAAAAGCCGTGTCATGTCCTCGACGTACATCGAGACGGTCTTGTTTGGCATCTGGATGCGTGATTGTAGTGCACGCTCCGCTCGTTCACGGCGGTCGGGACTCCTGTAGGTCTCCAGAAGGCGACGCTGGAACTCGTGCCAAGATGTCAGAACATCATCCCTGTTCAAAAACCACGTCTTGGCACCGTCCTTTAGGCAAATGTACACGTTCCGGAGCTTCGCGGCATCATCCCAGTAATTTATCGCTGCGACACGTTCGAACTCACTCAGCCAGTCGTCAACATCTTCATGCTGCTCTCCGTGAAAGGGGCTAGGCATAAGTGGGTTCTGGATGGTGCAGTAGATCGGCGTGGAAGGTGTTGCAGCTTGCACGGGATTTTGTGTAGATGTCATAGTAGCTGCGTCAGGGGTTGGTGTCTCAGGTGGTAGGCCTCGTTGGCGGCGGCTTACTCTGTGAACAGGAGTGTCCACGGGTGCAGGGCTTGTGTTCCGGCTGCTGGGTGGGGTCTTGGGCATCGGGTGGATTGTGAGACGTTGTACCTAGCAACTCCACCAGTCTTGTCACGTTTCATAAGACAAACTTGGTTTAATGGCTTCCTTGAGTCGACTAGCCAAGCAGCAGCTCAGATAGATCGTCTTTGTCTTCTTTCACTGCTGGATCTCACCCAAGCATATAATGTGGCAATATCATGCTTGAGTTGAAGCATAGCGTCCTGCGTAGAAAGGTTACAACGGAACCCCTGCATCGTGCGCGGGAGCATGTCTTGGTCCTCAAGGTAGTTGGTAAGACGAGCGAGAACCACGTGTTCCATGACCTTACCAATGCAGTAAGTCAGATATATTGGTCTAAGATTGTCAATCGCTACCCGTTCGCCCGGTTTGAGGATCATCATTATGCATGCCGTTTTCCACGAACTTTGTATAGCGCGTGTGCTCTAGCGCTCGTTCATATAAGCTGTCAATTGTTCTATCGACTCATTGTCCAAGTTGCGTGGTGTTTTGTTTGTTATCCCGTCCGGGCCTGGTGCCGATTTTGTGTTGAGCTTGTGCAGTACCGCCTTCACCTCTGCCTTCTTAAAGCTCTCGTCTAGCTCCGCGTTACTCTCGCTATCCTGTCCGTACGCCGGGTGCGCGATAGGGCTTGAGGACGTGTAGGAACGGCTGCGCACGTCATCAAGAAAGTCCGCGGACGTGCCTTTGTACTCGTGCAGCAACTTGTTTAGCTTATGCGTGAGCACTGTTTTGGTCTCCTTCGAATCCAAGAGATGTCGGAGGAGATGCCACGTCTTGGTCAAGCCCAGCTGGTTCTCTATCCCGTCACATGTCTCCTCCCATAGGCACCACACACTGACCAGAGGGAGCTGCGTTGCTTGCACTGCCCTGTCTCAAAGTTTTTGAGATTCACCTTTAAGGGCACGCAGAAAAGAGACGCGTGCTCGCGTCCCCAATGTATCCCGGGCACAATTCACCGACAGATGCAGGGAGCGAGACGCTCGCGTCGTGTTCCGTTTTTCACCGAGGCAGTCTCAAGGTTTTTTTTTTATCTGCTAGGCTATGTATTTTGGCGCTGCAGTCAGACTGGGAAAGTTGACTGAACGGTGCCTATTGCCCTCTGCATGCTTGTAAGGCATGCTCTTCTATATGCCTGCTTAGCCATGCAATGCATTTGCGTAGCGTTCTATTATGGCGTTGACGCTTCCACCTGTCTTGCAAGCTGCGTTTGGCTTCCCACATGTGTAGGAGTTTACTGTCTATTACCTTTAGCTCTCCTTCTGGCGGGACTTCCTGTGTTGCCATTTTTATATCGCCCCTAAGCGTCGTGCTCCAGCACTCAATATCCTCGATAACCGTGCTGCCATGTTTCTGCTCTTTCTGGACTTAGCGAAACGCATCCCAATCCACTAGCCGATGATGCTTACCCTTGGCGGAGTACCGATGAAGGTGGTGGTGACGTCCAGCGTCGACTTAGATTTCGATCACTGAGTGATCACTGCGAAGGTCCTCCTGCATATAGTGCCACAGCGCGCTAGAGACGTGTCTAATAAACGCTAGGTCCGGTAAAGTATCTGCACATACGGTGTTGCCCCTGCGAGTAGGTGCAGAAGGATCTGTTATAAGCCAAGCCCCTCATTCTGCACATCGTCCCAAAGGCTCTTATCTTTTGGCGTTTCGTATCTGTACCCCACGCCGCGTGGAGTGCGTTGAAGTTGCCCGTGATGAGCAAGGGCCTGTCACCAGCTGCTTCACGCGGCTTTCGCAGTAACGTGCTAAAACGATGCTTGGCTTTGGGCCTGCTATACACGTTCAGTATAAACATGCCAGGGCCACGCCTTTTCGATGGAATGAGCTCTATGAGTACATGCGATATGCTGACGTTTGTGAGCTCGCGCTGCGCCACGGTGAAGTTGTGTTGCACTAGCGTCGCAGCGACTGGTGATGCTGCAGCGTTCACAGACTCATCTATAGCTATGTACCCCGCCAGCTTGACCGGGTCGTTGGTTTCCTGCAAGAGTATTATGTCCGACTGTTCCCGGATTCGCAGAAATTATTGGAGATGTGCTGGTTTCCTTCTGAACCCCTTGCAGTTCCACTGCCAGATAGTGAGCCTGTTTCGTGTGTTACGCTGTCGTGAGCGTTGTGTTTATTTGGTGTCGTGTGACTCCATGCTGACTGTACGTGTTATTATTTGCCGCCAAATTGATTCTGCACCTCGTCATCAGGTAACGGCCTAAAGCAAGGTTTCCCAGTAATCCGCACGGGCTGACCCACTCCACCCGGAAGACGCATTTCGATATCGTTCATGTGCGCTTGCAGTGTCGCGACCATCTGTGTGAGCCGTGATATCGCAACGATCAACTGTTCGGTTTCCTTGGTTTTCTGAGCCATCGCGCTGTTAAGTTGCGTGGTTTGCTGCACTTTTTGACCCATTATCGTGTCTATCTTGTCGTCGAGTTTGTCGACTTGCTCGGGGAATCGCTCCTCGCGTTTCGGCAATTTCACTTGAGCCTGCTCTGGGTCTAGCGCTCTACATTTAGAGGGTGCGGGGTGCGCGGGGTGCGCGTCCGTGGCTTCTTGCCTGCTCTGGCCGGTATCAGCAGTTGCATTGGCAGTGACGGGTTCAGGAAGAGGAGAATGTGAAGAAACTATCGGCGCCTCTCCCTTTAACGCTGCGATTTCATTTCTTAACTCAGTATTCTCCTGCTGTAGTGTTTTTATTAAACATTCAATCTCATCTAGTCGTTTCTGGATTGAGCTTTTTGGTTCGCTGTTGGTATTGGCAGAATAATTTTTGCGTCTTTCTACATCGGGGTTTTTATTAATGGCAGTCTCGACTCACGTTCGCTGTGCGCGAGATGCTTGACCGGAGGCGACGTCTATCCACCTGACGTTATGGGGGTTGAATACCGTCCCGCTTTCGGCTGCAGCGACGTAGGTGGCTTGGGTCGTGGACTTGTTGCCAGTCCTCGCTTAACGGGGTTGGAAGACGCTGCGGGAGTGCGCCCGAGAACGAGTACTGGAGCGAGTGCGGCTCCGCGCGGGGCTCTCCCTCGATGTTAATTTTCTGTGGTCGCTGTGTCGCCTTGATGCGTGGCGTCGGCGGGAGCCCTCCCCTCCATCGTTGACGGTGCTGCTTGCTATAGGTCGCCTCAGCCTCCTCGCGCATTCTGCGTTCCCACTATCGTCGCTTGACGAAGTAGGGTGTCTTGTACTTGGCTTTGCGCATGCGGTCTCTGGAAGGTGATCCTTTCCGCACAGCAGGCACACGGGCTCGCACCGATGATCGTCGGGCGGGTTGTTGCATACGCACCCGCGACACTTCTTGTCATTCGGTTTGGGCCTTATGTCAGCCCTATGTCGCAGACGACCACACTGGTAACACATGTCGAAATGTTTTTCGTAGAGAGTGCACCTTAGCACCATTCCTCCATAGGTCACGTAACAGGGCATGTAGTAACCGTCGAACTGGATGATCACGTTGATCGTGTTGCCCATTAGCTTGGCATGCAGGTCGTTCGGGTTACGGTAGTTCATGAGACTTCTCACCACGTCAACTGGCTTTTCGTATATTATTATGCCCTTGATGAGGCTCTTGGATGTGTTCTCCGGCGCCGCTTTGTAGTCATTTGCTTCAAACTCGCGGTCACCGATGCGCAGCTTGCAAATTCTGCTGTACCTCTTTGCACGATCTTCTGATGGCATGCTTATCACTATCAAGTTTTGACGCTCATTAAGATGAACGCTGCCCTCCTTGGCTGATTTGCGTCTCACCCCTGCCGCATTTCGTATGCAGCAGTGAACGCGGTCTTTCTGGTAGTGCGATACCTTGAAGCCGTTCCGGGGTCGTACGATGATCTTTTAATCATCCGTCGGCAGGTTGGGCATTCGGCTCGCCTTGGTAATTTTCGGCATATGCTGCGTTGTTGTCTGCATAAACGCCTCCTTTTCGAAACACGCTGGCGTTGCTTGCTGGTTCCTCCCATGGTCGGCGTCTCCAGTCGCTTTCTTGGTATTACGCTTCATCTCACGTCATCCTTGTTCATTACCGAACTCCGTCGGTGATATTTCCTCTCCGTCGACTTGCACGACGTCCATTGCAAACGCCAGCACAGCAGATGGGTAGCACCTGGTTGCGACGCGGACGCGTCAGGCCTATCGCGCCCGTCAACTGGCTTTTCGGGCCAGCGTGGCTGCACTGAAAATCTCAGAGTAGCCGAAATTTGGCTCACCTGCTTAAATATGGTTTAGAGAGAGTCCGCAAGACTTTCGCAGTCACTTAGAAAGACTGTAAACAGAATGGCAGGCAAGCAAATGCCGAAAACCATCAAAATCTGCACAGCCGATGCGACGCGCGTCCGCACTCCGTGGCCCCCTAGCGACAAACCTCTATCATAGAAGTCGTGTGTTTTCTAAACAGAGTTGTGTGACCGCCAGCCGGTTGACACGTCAGCACCAGAATTACGTAACAGGGCTGAACAGCTAGAAAAATTAAGTATTTGTCAGACATCTCTGTATAGAATTATAATACGCCTTGTGTTATTTGATTTCTCGTTTCTTTTCTACGTGCACTGCTTCATAGAATGGTTTCTTGGCCTTCTCAAATTTTTTGAGGTCTCCTGGTCAAAACACTCAGAGATCTTTGTCGTCGTCATGTCCTAGTATCTCATGATGATGATGATGATGATAATAATAATAATATTTTCTTATTATTAATATCTTTATTATTATTATTATTATTATTATTATTGCAGGTAATATAACCTATAATAATTATTCATTATGTGGTACTTTAGTTCTACCTCAAGTTTCAACTCCCCCTTCCAGAGACAAATCCTGGGTGCGCTAATGACCCTCACATTACAGTAATCACCGAAACCTGGCTGCCCAAAGTTATAAATAATTCAGTACTAATTCCTCTTACATATCAAATTTTCAGATGTGACCGGCCGACAAAAGGTCGTGGTGTAGGAATAGTTCTCAAAGATGGCATTAGTGCTCGGCCCTTTCAGCAAATTCATGAGCCTGAAAGTTTATTCCTTCAAATCAGCTGCTGGGGCAATTACTTCACCGTGTGTGCCGTCTAGAAGCCACCCTCTTTAACACACGATTATCTGATAAAGCTGTATGATCACAAGTGCGCGTTCAAAAATGATCGTTTGATTTTTGCAGGCCATTATAACTTCCTGAGTGTTGGCTGGCGCGTTGCCGGCTATGGTTCTTGCGTAACTATGTTGAACCCTCTCGCTGACATTGCCCTGATGTGTGATCTTGTACAAGTTGTTATTGTGTGCACTAGAGAGGCTGGAAACGCCCGTTCTATACTCGACCTAATCTTTCTAAACTCCCGTGTTTACAAACACACAATTTCTATTGAAGATGACATCTCCGAGCATAAAGCAGTATTGTTGTTCTTTGGTATTGGCTAAAAAGAAAGTACACCGACAGGAACCAAGACATCTCATTAGGAATTACTCAAAGGCGGATGACCAGGCCATCTTGAATTACCGGTGCTTCTTGTGCGACAATCTTTCAGATATAATATCGCCCACTTGGGATCAAATAAAAACTGACATACACTACTGCATGGGTAAGTTTGTGCCAACAAAACATGTTAGAACAAAGAGAAATAACCCATGGTTCACGAAAGGCATCATGCACTTGCACCGCAAGCTAAAACGTGCTAAAAAAGAATAAAAACCACTGCAAACTTACACTCATTCTCTATCTGCGAATCTTTTGATTTCTTTATTTCATTTATTTCTGCCTGCTGTTCTATTAATCACATCGCTGTTCTGTGTTTTATTTTCTTTCCCTCCTGTTAATGAGTTCATTTTTGTTTAATGATGCATGCACCTGCAGTTCTCGGTCGGTGTAATTTCCCAATTTCTGTGATGCATATTCGCCGGACGTTTTTTGTTTGCATTGGACAGATTATGGCAGGTTTAAATAGTTTCCTTCTTTGCATATTCAAAATGCACCCAGAATATAAATATACACCATGTCTCAGGCACAATGCGCTAAAGCACAGCATTGGGCTCAATGATGGGGAGTACTTGGTACTCAAGAGATAAAGCACAGTGCTTGGATTGCTGAAGATACAGCAGAACATTCAGCTGCTTATCCTGCAAAAAAGTACTTGGCACATTCATGCTGCGGTGAAGCAACTGATAAGCTGAAGGCCTCGGAGGTGGCACTACTGATAAGCTGAAGGCCTCGGAGGTGGCACTCGGGGATACATCATATAGGACAAGCCACTAGACTGATTAGAAGGGCGTTAGCTTGCACTCAAATTTCTCTTCATGTCTCCTCATTCTCTCCCTGGGGAGAAAGGAAACATTAACTCAAGTCAAATCAAGTACGTTTCACGGGCCCCAACTTGGTCCTGAAAATATATTGACACACCCCTTTAAGGTGCCAAGCTCCTTAGAGCCCAGCCTTGTCCTTCGTTATAGATACAGAATAGAACCGCTATTATAGTCGAAGCAAGTAAGAGACAAGTAATGTTTTTACAACAGACTAATATGATTCATAATTGTAGCGAAGCAATATTAGACACCTACAAGCACAAACTAGGGTGCATACCAATTTATTTTTTCTAAATTTCCTGACTTTTCTAGTTTTTCCAGGATGATTCTAAGCAGACTTCGTGGTCATTGAGCACATAAAAAACCTTCAAACAGAAAAAGTTCGAGCACTTGCGTAAATTTCAGACCATGCGGCTTTATAATGTCTTATAGGCTGACAGGCTGAAAGCATCCTTTGCCTATAAATGCGAATTAAAATACAATAAATGTGCAGGAAAGCAGGCTCATTTGCACCAGAAATAGTTTTACTATTTCATATATCCAATCTATTCTGCAGCATAGAGACCAAGGAGCATAGTGTCTTCTATCAGTATTTTTGTTATGGTCGGTCGGTCGGTCGGTCGGTCGGTCGGTCGGTCGGTCGGTCGGTCGGTCGGTCGGTCGGTCGGTCGGTCGGTCGGTCGGTCGGTCGGTCGGTCGGTCGGTCGGTCGGTCGGTCGGTCGGTCGGTCGGTCGGTCGGTCGGTCGGTCGGTCGGTCGGTCGGTCGGTCGGTCGGTCGGTCGGTCGGTCGGTCGGTCGGTCGGTCGGTCGGTCGGTCGGTCGGTCGGTCGGTCGGTCGGTCGGTCGGTCGGTCGGTCGGTCGGTCGGTCGGTCGGTCGGTCGGTCGGTCGGTCGGTCGGTCGGTCGGTCGGTCGGTCGGTCGGTCGGTCGGTCGGTCGGTCGGTCGGTCGGTCGGTCGGTCGGTCGGTCGGTCGGTCGGTCGGTCGGTCGGTCGGTCGGTCGGTCGGTCGGTCGGTCGGTCGGTCGGTCGGTCGGTCGGTCGGTCGGTCGGTCGGTCGGTCGGTCGGTCGGTCGGTCGGTCGGTCGGTCGGTCGGTCGGTCGGTCGGTCGGTCGGTCGGTCGGTCGGTCGGTCGGTCGGTCGGTCGGTCGGTCGGTCGGTCGGTCGGTCGGTCGGTCGGTCGGTCGGTCGGTCGGTCGGTCGGTCGGTCGGTCGGTCGGTCGGTCGGTCGGTCGGTCGGTCGGTCGGTCGGTCGGTCGGTCGGTCGGTCGGTCGGTCGGTCGGTCGGTCGGTCGGTCGGTCGGTCGGTCGGTCGGTCGGTCGGTCGGTCGGTCGGTCGGTCGGTCGGTCGGTCGGTCGGTCGGTCGGTCGGTCGGTCGGTCGGTCGGTCGGTCGGTCGGTCGGTCGGTCGGTCGGTCGGTCGGTCGGTCGGTCGGTCGGTCGGTCGGTCGGTCGGTCGGTCGGTCGGTCGGTCGGTCGGTCGGTCGGTCGGTCGGTCGGTCGGTCGGTCGGTCGGTCGGTCGGTCGGTCGGTCGGTCGGTCGGTCGGTCGGTCGGTCGGTCGGTCGGTCGGTCGGTCGGTCGGTCGGTCGGTCGGTCGGTCGGTCGGTCGGTCGGTCGGTCGGTCGGTCGGTCGGTCGGTCGGTCGGTCGGTCGGTCGGTCGGTCGGTCGGTCGGTCGGTCGGTCGGTCGGTCGGTCGGTCGGTCGGTCGGTCGGTCGGTCGGTCGGTCGGTCGGTCGGTCGGTCGGTCGGTCGGTCGGTCGGTCGGTCGGTCGGTCGGTCGGTCGGTCGGTCGGTCGGTCGGTCGGTCGGTCGGTCGGTCGGAGTCCTATCGTGACATTTCCGACTTCGCCAGCATGTCCTCAAACCGAACTAGTGTTGGTACTCATCGCATCAATACTGGTGACGCGAGTCCCATCCACCGACGTTCATACAGTGTTTCCGAGTCCGAGCGAACAGTCATACAACAGGAAGTCGAAAAGATGATTGAAAAAGACATAATCAAGCCCTCGTATAGCCCCTGGGCTTCTCCTGTCGTCCTGATCAGAAAGAAGGATGGAATATGGCACTTTTGTGTAGATTACAGACATACCAACAAAATTACGAAGAAAGATGTTTACCTGTTGCTTAGAATCGTTGATGCCGTAGACTGCCTTTACGGTGCTATGTATTTTTTCACTATCGACCTTCGATCTGGCTGTTGGCATATTGCTGTTGACGAGATGGTCCGTGTAAAGACCGCATTCGTTACTCGAGACGGTCTTTATAATTTCGAAGTTATGCCCTTCGGTCTCTGTAATCCGCCGGCCACATTCGAAAATGGTGGACTCATTGCTCCAAGGGTTGAAATGGTCAACCTGCTTATGTTATTTAGACAAGGTTATCGTTTTCTGGCCCACATTCGACTCCCGTCTCGGTCGTTTATTGGCGATTCCCAAAGTTTTTCGTTGAGCCGGACTTCAATTGAATTCTTCGAAATGCCGCTCTGGTTGTCGTAAAAGAACCATACTTGACCACCTCGATGTCACAGGAGTCTACCTGGATCCCTAGAAAGTTCGCGCCGTCGCGGACTTTCCTGTTCTGAAGTCAACAAAGGATATTCGCAGTTTTGTGGGATCGTGCTCCTATTTCCGACGCCTTGTTAAGGACTTCGTAATGACTGCACGCAAACTCACAAACCTTCTGAAGAAGGACGCCCCTTTTTTGGGGCGCTGATCAAGCCTCATCTTTTTTACAGCTCACGACCCTCCTTTTAACAACGCCGATTTTAGCTCATTTCGATCCATCAGCTTCAGCCGAGGTTCACACTGACGCTAGTGGGCACGGCCAAGGAGCTTTGATATTGCAGTGCCAACGCGGACATGACCATGTTATAGCATATGCAAGCTGACTGCTATCTACCTCCGAGCGCAACTATTGAATCACAGAGCGTGAGTGCCCCGCTCTTGTGTGGGCAGTTGCCAAGTTTCTCCCATACTTATACGGGCGTTCATTCCGAGTAGTCACCGATCACCACGCGCTGTGCTGGCTGGCCTCACTCAAGGATTCCACAGGAGGCCTTGCTCGTTGGGTCTTACGTTTGCAAGAATACACATTCACCGTAACGTACAAAACAGGGTGGTTGCATCAAGATGCAGATTGTTTATCCCTCTACCCTGTGGAAGAAGCTGCCCATACTGACACCTTTCCAGACCTGTCTGTGACGCAGCTACTCAACCTTGGCCACAAACACCGCCGGGATACTTCTCTGCGAGCCATCATTGAAAATATTGAGTTAATGCCTCACGACGCATCTCTACAAATGTTCCTGGTCAAAGACGGGATCCTGTATCGCCGTAACCTCAATCCATATGGCCATGACTTACTCCCCGTCATACCAGCGCATCTTCATGCAACTGTACTCAACCAACTTCATGAACCCCCTTTGGCGGGCCACTTGGGCGTTTCTTGCAGATACGACCGTGTATGTCGTCGTTTTTTTTTGTCCTGTTCTTGCCCGCTCTGTTCGACACTACGTCGCTGCTTGTGAGCCCTGCCAGCGCCGCAAAATCCATCTTCCCTACCAGATGGATTCCTTCAGCCAATCGACATTCCCACAGAACCTTTTTTTCGAGTTGACCTCGACCTGCTTGGCCCATTCCTGCTCTCCAGGTCAGGAAACAAATGCATTGCTGTCACCACTGACTATGTGACACGGTACGCTATCACATTAGCACTTCCGACGAGTTGCGCAACCGATGTGGCGGACTTTCTGGTATACGATATTATTTTAGTACACGGAGCTCCACATCAACTCCTCACTGACCGGGGTCGGACCTTCCTCTCAGCTTTAGTTGCTCAAATATTGCGCTCTTGCTCTGTCAAGCACAAGTTTGCCACTTCGTACCATCCCCAAACGATCCGTCTGACGGAGCATCTCAACCGGATCATAACTGACATATTTTTTATTTTAAATATGTAGCGGCTGACCGCCAGGACTGGGACGTTCATTTGCCATTTGTGACGTTCGCATAGAATTCGTTGCGTCACGAAACTGCCCGCCATTCGCCATACTATCTTCTTTCACCATACTATCTTCTATACGGCCGAGATCCCGCCCTACCTTTTGACACCTTGCTGCTCTCGGCCACTGAATATGCCGGTGAAGCCATCGCGCAAGTTGACCACGCACACCAACTTGCCCGCAGCCGTCTGCAGGCCTCACAGGAGAACCAAAGACAGCTCTACGATTATTATCATCGAAATGTGAACTTTTCACCGGGTTTCCTTGTCCTTCTCTAGTCCCCCACTCGGTGTGCAAGTCTTTCTCAAAAACTGCTGTCACACTACACTGGACCATACCGCGTCGTTCGTCAGGTAGTTGACGTTACAGATGAGATCGTTCCAGCCAATCCAACGTCATCATCGTGAGCTTGGAGGGACATCAAGCACATAGCTCGACTCGAGCCTTATCACCTTCCTTCCATCGCATGCGAGTAGCTCAAGCACCGAGACGGTGCTTCTAGCGCCGGAGGATTGTAATACAGAACAGCCGCCGCAGCCTTGCTGCATGAAAGAGAAAGACGAGGATGGTGGCTTGTTGTTGATGAACTGGCGCCACCTTGTTCGCCGAGCTCCGTGCGTTGCATATTGTTTAATAAATAAATTACTCGTAACAATATGAAAACGCAAGAAAGATAAACAATCCAGAAAAAAGTAGAGTCCCGGCGCTTGAAATCGAATGTCCTACTTTTAGTTCGTGAGCGTGCAGCATGAACCACTCAGCTTTTTTTTGTTGCTTTATTGCCTGTTCACAGGTGTGTACATCGAACCATAAACATAACAGAAACAAGCAGTGACACTCCTACCAGAGGGACACAAATTATAACAAGCAGTGGCACTCCTACAAGAGGGACACAAATTATAATTCCTTATGTGCTGTGAAGGATTCTACCCCCGACAACCACTCAAGTGGAATCTTCTGAGCTCTCTGCAGCTCAACACATCCGCCATACAATCACGTAAATACATTGGTGCAGGCCGTGCATCCTGATCGCTACTAAATCCCGACATACGGGCCCGCCAAAAACGTGAAGGTCATTTAGCATGTCCAAATTCAAAGGCACTCCCTCTTTCTCGACTATTGGCAGAAATCTTATACCAATATTATTTCATTGTAATTCCTTTATCGTCTTTAGAAATACGATCTGAAAATATACTCCTCTCCAACAATGTAAGAAAACATGGTCCATAGTTTCTTACAGATAAAGCAATTTGTCCCCCAATATGAGAAAAACTACAGTCTGCGTCAAATTTCTTGACAGATAATGTACCCGTGTTAAGCTTAAAAAAGGACTTCGTGGCAGGAGCCACTTGCATTGTCTTCACTCGCTTAAGCACACCTTGCCGTTGAAACGACAAGGTGTTTATATCTAGCACGGGGGAAATAGCGGGTTTTCACATTCGCCAGCAAGATGGTGCGACGAGCGCGCTCGGAGAAGGGGCTTTAGCTCGAGGTAACGGTTGGCGTCGCGATGCGCCCATGTGCGCTCATCTTACACGCGTACTTTACTCTGCGTACTTTACTTTAACTGGAACGATTACGTTTAGTGTCCGGGCGGTGAGTTTACAAAGGTGAGCGAATAGACCCACCCACAATGCACTGCGCCAGGCGCTCTTACAAGGCTCTCGGAAGCTGCGTGCTCATTGGTTCGTGCGTGATGTCATCAGCAAACATGGCTGCGCCCATGACGATGCTGCAGGCAGCTGCCAGGCAAGACTTCGCGCGCGTTGTGTTTGCTGAGGCGATCTTGATCGAGAAAAACGCCTTCCGAACATTCGGAGGGACGCGTGGAAACTTCAAGTGTGCCGAGAAACGCTGTGAGCGGGCCTCTACCGAAGCTGCGCTTCACTGCCCCCGGCAGTGATGGTCCGCTTTCAACGACTGCAGGAGACATCAAGAAGTGGACCGTCGTATCCAGTAAAGATTAAGAAGACGTCGAGATGCTGGTCTCGGTAAGTTCTTTTTTGCAGTTCTGAACAGAGCCATAAAATGCTTGCTTACGAGACCGTTGGCGTGCTCAAGTTCGCAAACGATGCTTGGGCAGGCACAGCTTCGATTACTACGCTAAACAGTGCGAGCATCACTATTGCTGCTGTTGCACAGTGCATTTAGTGCGCATAGACCTCAGTAGAATAAGCTAAACCACAACAAAAAGAAAACTAGACTGTAACACACAGCTTTGAGTGTTTGTCGAAAGCTATAAAGTAATAAAAAAAGTACGCACGTATTACTTGAGGCTTCACCGCAGAGATGCTATGTATTTTGGGTAAGGCATGTGGGAATCTTTACGATCGCGTGCCCAGAGTAAGCATCATGTTGCAAAACACTACAGTTAGTATGGGAAAGAGTGCAGTGTGTACATCAAAACTGTAATCCGGAATCATTAGCGGTTTGAACTTGCATTCTTTACACGTAAATTAATTGACAAATGTCCTGTGAACGAAGAGAATAACCAGCTGCAGCTAAGTTACGCGTAGTGTTAAAAAATGCACCCTCCTTGGCATTCCCTTTTACAGAGAATGCATGTTCGCGTAAGGCTAATGAATTATGATTGTGTGCCGAGTGCACGTGACAGGGAGTGCTAAACTAGCTGTAGGGCTGTGAATGATCAGTTTATGAACAGTTTATAATCTGTTTGCAGCACCTTGCTGAAAAAGTTCTTGGGCCCAGTTAAGTTTTTCTTTTCGTTCGTTGATCTCCTTGATATGGATTGAAGTCCCGTCAAGGAGATGATCGGCGTCGATGAAGCAGGAGGCAGGTTGGAGGTAATGAAAACTTGAAGGTATATTACAGCGAAATATTTACAGTCATATGTACATCTTGCCGAAGCACACTCATGATAACACAGACATCAACAGCATCTTACTCTTCTACTTAACTTTTCTTAAGTTAGAGCCTAGAACACTGTTACTACATACAACATACTTAGTCTCACTGTTCGACCACCAAGTGGTTACGGCCCAGACAAAAGTTGCATCGTACGGAGTCGTACTGATCTATCAGTTAAGTGATTGCAGCCTCGACTGAAGAGAAACGGATTCCCTCCAGTCTTAAGCATCTTGCGGTAACAAAGAAAAAGGGGAGGGGGCCACTGCTGGTCCGCCTCAACATTCTCTAATCCAATCTGTTTCCACTAAGATTAAGTCACTCCCTACTGGGCTGACCTTACTCTCGACAGCAGCGCTTCTACAGTTTAAACAGGCGTTTTGATACTCTTTCCCATCATGTCTCTCTCTCTCCACCTCCCCCGCGCTCAGGAATTCTAACGCTCGGGAGATATCGGCATTGTAGACCCGGTACATTCATGCCCTTTCCCACACCCAGCGAGCCGAGACGAACCTCCAAAGCCGGAAATTGAATGATTGCGCGCGGAACGTAATTGCTCCCGCAGGTAGCAAGCGGCCTTTGACTTTCTCCGCTTTCCCTGTGCTCGGGTCGTGCATCGCTGCGACTTTGGGCCGATCGCCAGGGCAGAGCGTGTCGCCTACTTCCACTGAGCTCGCGCCCGGCAGGGGAGGCAGGACGGGGTCGCTTAATCCCATTGTGCGTTTGCCCCCGGCCGCGGCGACTTGTCTCTAAACCACAAACATTCCAAGCTGGTTAGCAGAGCGGGTTCGTTTCACATTGTGTATTTGTCCCCAGCAGCGGAGGAGACGGACGTAGTTTGCATTCCAGAGGATAAGTGGTGTATAGTTACCGAGAGAGATCCGAGAAAGAAACTTTGAATAACGAAGCTTCTGGTGCTGTCCCATCCGCACGATCAACTTATGAGCGGCAAAACATAACACGTCCCCCCTAAAGAGTATACTGGGCTGTCTTACGCTCAGTGATATGATAAAGCACTGCCGCGATTAAGTCACTGGATTTTCTAACCACACACAGTTGTACACAAGCATTAAACACAATTGCAAGTCAACACTACAGAAGAATACACTAAACGAAAACAAATACATGCTAAACAATCAAGTACAGCATTGCTGCTTCAAGCAGTGAGATCACTAGTGTCTGTTTCTTGAATTGTCAATCACACAGTCCACAATATACAGCAGCACGTGGGCAGGAACATTCACGTCCCCCCCAGTTGGCATGGCACTGTTATTCTGATGGCTTCCATGAACTATTCTGAAGCCTAGATAACGCATCCGCATTACCATTACATACTCCCTTCCGATGTTGTACCGACACATGATATCGCTGTAAAGCCAGCGCCCATCTTGTTAATTTCGCCCCGTGCGGAGTCGAAGTTGTAAGGTACGACAGCGGATTGTGGTCGGAAACGACGTTGACTATGGCACCGAAAAGCCAGTAGTCGAACTTCTTTAAGGCCCATATTATTGCGAACGCTTCCCTCTCAATTGTCGACCAACGCATCTGGGTCGGTGAGAAGCGGTGGCTTGCAAAGGCAATGGGCTTCTCTTCTCCCTCGGCTGACATTTGTGCCAAACATGCTCCCGCCGCCGTAGCTGATGCGTCTGTGAAAAGCCAGTAGGGCTGAGATAGCTCAGGGGTGTTTAGCGCCACAGCCTCGCACAAAGATCGTTTAAGAGTCTCAAATGCTGCCTGAGCTTCCTCCGGCCAGGGTATCTTATTAGGTACCGCTTTCTTTGTTAACAGCGTGAGCGGGCTCGTCACCTCTGCATATCCTCGGACGTACTCTCGATAGTAGCCGCAAAGTCCTAACAGGCTGCGTAGTTCCTTCTTGGTGCGCGGTGGTACCAAGTTCTTAACTGCTGCTATCTTTTCTGGGTCTGGTGCGTGTGTCCCTGAACCGACAATATGCCCCAGGTAATGTATGTGGGATTGTGCAATCTGACACTTCTCCGGGCTGGCTTTCAGTCCCGCCTTCTCTAAGACCTTAAGAATAATGTCGAGATGCCTTAAGTGCTCCTCCCAAGTGCTAGAAAAAATAGCAATGTCATCTAGGTATGCCGTAGCATACACTTGATGTTGCGACAAGAGTTTGTTCACCATTCTTTGAAAGGTTGCCGCGGAATTTTTCAGCCCGAAAGGCATCACTTTCCATGCGTATTGACCTTCATGCGTTACAAATGCGGTGAATTTCTGACTCTTTTCTTCCATCGGTACCTGCCAGTACCCGCGCCTAAGGTCCACTACCGTAATGAACTGCGCTCTGCCTACTCGGAAAATCAATTCCTGAGGATTCATCATCGGGAACGCATCCGCTTTGGTGACGGCATTTAGCGCTCTGTAGTCCACACACATGCGGATAGTCCCATCTTTTTTTCCGACGCATACTACCGGGTGTGCAAACTCACTCTCCATGGGGTAGATCAACTTCCAAGTCAAAAGTTCGTCAACTTGCCGGCTGACTTCTTTCTTTAATAGTTCCGGCACCCGATACGGAAACGCCCTTTTTGGCTGGTGACCTGGTTCTACTTCTATCTTATGTTCATCTACCTTTGCTATACCCGGAGTGCCGTCAAAGAGTGTGCAATGTTTTTGGAACACCGCCTGTATTTCCGCCTGCGCATCAGCATCAAGGTGAGCAACCTTCTCGCTCGTTACCACTAGCTCTTCCCGCTTCACAGTGGTTGGCTGTGGGGCATATTCCACCTCCCCAAAATCATGGTCCTCATCGAAGACGACCCCAATATGACTGACTCTTGCATAGTCAGGTCGAATGTTGTTGGCGTGGACACTTTTCACCTTTCCCTCAGATGTTTCAACGCGGTAAGAATGTTCGCGCTCACGTCCAACCACTGTGAATGGGCCTAGCCATTTAGGTGACATTTTACCACTCCGATCATTGTCGAAAACCACAACTTGGTCGCCAACATTAAAAGCTTTGAGCCTGCTGCTGCGATTATAAGCACCGGCGTAACTCTCCTGATGAGTTGCACTAGTTAGCTCAGCTATATTAGCGGCCGTCTCGAGCTGCTCTTTAAGCTGCTGTAAATACTTGGCGGGGTTTTCTCTCAATGTTGCGGGCACCGGCATTTCTCCCGTCCAAGTCTTCTGCAGTATTAGAAGCGGTCCCGTGGGATTCCTTCCATACAATAGACGAAACGGAGCTACTCCGGTTACCTCATGGGGGACTTCCCGATAAGCCCATAAAACCATTGGGATTAATTTGTCCCAATTCTTGGAGTCTCTTTGAATGACATGATACAACATGTTTTTGAGTACTCGGTTCCACCTTTCTACAACTTCATTACTCTCTGGGTGTTCTGGGGTTGAAAATCTTGGCATGCAACCTAATTTCTCCAGCATCGTTTGCGTGAGCTGCGATTTAAAATTAGTGCCCTGATCGGAGCAGATCATCTCCGGAACGCCTGTGCGACTGAATATCTCAATCAGTGCATCACAAGTCGCCTTAGCTGTCAAAGAGCGCAGTGGGATCACCTCTGGCCACCTCGTGCAAAGATCCACTAAGCACAGCGCGTACTTATGCCCTCTCGCTGACGTTGTGTCTAGGGGTCCGATCACATCTACATTGACAATTTGGAAAGGGTGCTCGGGTCTAGTGAGCGGAGTTATAGGCACTTTATCCGTGCGACGCTTGTCTGAATGAATTTGACATTCATGGCACGAACGACAATGCTCTAATATCTCCTTCGCCATACCCGGCCAAAAAAAATTATACCTAATGCGAGCTCTTGTTTTCTTTGACCCTAGGTGCCCCCCGCATAGTGACTCGTGTGCTAAGTGCATCACTTCTGTGCGCTTATCTTTGGGGACAACTAGCTGACTCACTCGAGTGCCTGCTATTGAGTCGCAGTGGTATAATAGTCCGTCTGAAATAAACATGCCGGATTTCCCACTACGCGCATCTTCCCAACATTTCTTTAGCGTAGTGTCACCCAACTGCACATTGCGGAACTCTACTCTTTGGCCTAATGATGCCTCCCTTTCTCCATCAGTTTGCGCCCCTTCCCCGGAATCACTTTTCTCCTCCAAAGTAAGATTGCAGGCAACTACCTTTTGTTTCTCTACTGCTCGTTCCGCCTCGTGAGCAGGCTCGGCCGGCGCTTGACAGGGTGCCAGAGGGCTGCTGGCCTTCAACAAAAGCTTCCAATCGTCCTTGGTCAACAAACAATCTGTGCCCTCGACGAGTTCATCAGTTAACGCGCAGAGTAGGTCGACGTTCTGAGGCTCCGTAACCTCTCGCGGGCTATTTAATTTGACCGGTAACGTAGCTAGCCTTGCCTCGATAGTTTTACCGAAAGCGGACACCAATCTTACCGTGCCAGACGGCTCTACCACACTTCGCGGAAGCAGACTCTCCCGGATGACGGTTATCTCACTCCCCGTATCCAAAATCGCGTTTGCGGATATGCCTGCACATGATACAGGAATTAACTGCAGTTTATCTGTGCCTTCACCCTCGTGTTTCAGAGACTTCACCTTTGCGCTAAGTACTCCAGTAGGTATTTCAGTATCCGTCTCGTGGGATAACGTTACCTTTTGAACCTTCCGCTTTGGCTCGGTAGCCTTCTTGGGGTTGTTCTCCTTATCACTAGCCTTCGGGCACTCTTTAGCGAAATGGCCTGAGCCGTGACATAAGTGGCATTTCAGAGCCCCTTTCTCAACTCGTGTCGCCGGCTTCTGCCCCATTTCTACAGTTGGTTGCTTTGAAGCACGCCCTTTCCCTTTCGCTTGCTCGAAAGTTTGGAGCACTTTCGCGATCTCAGTTGGCCTAAGCCATCCCTCGCCTTCCCTTAATCTCACATACTCAAGACCCTCCGTACTAAGGCCCGATTTTATGCGGTCAGCAACCATGAGTTCTGCCATCACTTCTACCGTGTCGGCTTCTCTCACTTAGAGGTAGTATGAGAAATAGGTTTTCACGCGGGACGCGAACTGTGCCCACGTCTCTTCCTTACGCTTTGCGGCTCTTTCGAACCTCAGCAGGTACTCTGCCGGAGAAAGCTTCAGTTCCGTCAGCACTGCTGCTTTAACTGACTCATAATCTGCACTCTCTTCAGGGTTGAGGTTACGCAGTAGGTAACGGACTCGCTCAGTTAGCGCTGGCATAACCAAATGCACGCGGCTCTCGTGCGGTACCGGGTAAGTAGCAAAAAGTTTTTCTACTTCCTCAAACCATAGTGGGACATCCGCGTCACTCGGCAGGCGGAACCCTTTTAGCACTTTTGCACATTGCTGAACAGAATCGAAACCCCGGCGCCTCTGATCACCCGTCTCCGACCCAGAGTTGAACAACGTGCCATTGAGACGTTCCGCGTTCATTCTAGCCTGCAATAAATTTTCGTACTGAATCTGAAGATTGAGTTTTTGAATTTCAAGCTCGAGCGTTCTCGCTTCGCTTGATTTCGGCAAAACCTGAGATGCCTGCTGCATCGATTCTTGCCTCTGAGTAAGCACTGTCGCCTCATTTGACTGATCAGAATTTTGAATACCATCATTGGATGATTCTTGACTCCGATTCACATCTGCCGCACTCGTACCCTCATCTTCATTAGACTCCATTGTTTTAGCACCCCCGCGTGTTCTCACCATGTGCTCTACACATAAACTGCCATGCCAACTAGAGAAGAACGCAAGAAATCCTGCTCACCCTTTGCTGTATGCACTGTCGTTCCCGGATCTCCTCCACGGTGCCGGAGTTGGCTGCTGTGGGAGCGTCTCGACTTTGCCGCTGGTGGCTGTTGGATGCCTTGCCCTCGGTCCTCTCAGCGCTGGTCCAGTGTATGGTGCTGCAGAGCTCGCCGATCCTGTCGACTGCGCCAGTTAAGTTTTCCTTTTCGTTCGTTGATCTCCTTGATGTGGATTGAAGTCCCGTCAAGGAGATGATCGGCGTCGATGAAGCAGGAGGCAGGTTGGAGGTAATGAAAACTTGAAGGTATATTACAGCGAAATATTTACAGTCATATGTACATCTTGCCGAAGCACACTCATGATAACACAGACATCAACAGCGTCTTACTCTTCTACTTAACTTTTCTTAAGTTAGAGCCTAGAACACTGTTACTACATACAACGTACTTAGTCTCACTGTTCGACCACCAAGTGGTTACGGCCCAGACAAAAGTTGCATCGTACGGAGTCGTACTGATCTATCAGTTAAGTGATTGCAGCCTCGACTGAAGAGAAACGGATTCCCTCCAGTCTTAAGCATCTTGCGGTAACAAAGAAAAAGGGGAGGGGGCCACTGCTGGTCCGCCTCAACATTCTCTCATCCAATCTGTTTCCACTAAGATTAAGTCACTCCCTACTGGGCTGACCTTACTCTCGACAGCAGCGCTTCTACAGTTTAAACAGGCGTTTTGATACTCTTTCCCATCATGTCTCTCTCTCTCCACCTCCCCCGCGCTCAGGAATTCTAACGCTCGGGAGATATCGGCATTGTAGACCCGGTACATTCATGCCCTTTCCCACACCCAGCGAGCCGAGACGAACCTCCAAAGCCGGAAATTGAATGATTGCGCGCGGAACGTAATTGCCCCCGCAGGTAGCAAGCGGCCTTTGACTTTCTCCGCTTTCCCTGTGCTCGGGTCGTGCATCGCTGCGACTTTGGGCCGATCGCCAGGGCAGAGCGTGTCGCCTACTTCCACTGAGCTCGCGCCCGGCAGGGGAGGCAGGACGGGGTCGCTTAATCCCATTGTGCGTTTGCCCCCGGCCGCGGCGACTTGTCTCTAAACCACAAACATTCCAAGCCGGTTAGCAGAGCGGGTTCGTTTCACATTGTGTATTTGTCCCCAGCAGCGGAGGAGACGGACGTAGTTTGCATTCCGGAGGATAAGTGGTGTATAGTTACCGAGAGAGATCCGAGAAAGAAACTTTGAATAACGAAGCTTCTGGTGCTGTCCCATCCGCACGATCAACTTATGAGCGGCAAAACATAACAGGCCCTTTGGAACACTGCTAGTTTTGGCTCCATGAAAAAAAGAAGAAAACATCATTAGACCTCAGGTTGACAGGTTATGGTTGATTTGTACAGATTAAGCTAACAATGTTACCATAATTATTCTCAAAGGTGTAACAAACAAAATGGCACAATGCTATGCTATTGACACATATTTGTTATGCATTGTTTAAAAAAAAAACATACTGAAATTTTGGTGATCTTGCAAAAGTTAGTTCACATTTTTCTTTCAATGCAGACTAACCTAGGCCTATCGTACAAGTTGCTAACAGGTGGTATGTAAAAAGACTGCATATGATACAGAGACACATTCTCTTCTTGTCATCATTTCTAACTTCTTTATTTAATACCTCAGTCCTCCTAGTTGCCTATGCAAGAAATCATTTGTCGTTTGCAACTGCTCAAGCTTGCTTCACTCCTGCAACACTTGTTTTCTAACCTCCCCGGACAATAAAGGGGTACTAACTGCAAAATTTTTAATTTTTTTGCTTGAAATGAAAGGCCCAACCTTCAAAGATATAGAAAATGTACTGCAGAGTGCGAGTGCAATCCGCAAAAGTAATAACAGTATCATTTTAAAAGCTAGTTTTCATATCTACAGTGCCCTGACATCGTAACACAATATGAGCTCCTCGTCATGTGCTTGTGCGAGAAATCGTGAAACTCGCTCCGCTGCTACTCATGTGACTCCATTGCCAACCCACAAGCAGTCATTTTGATAGATTTTGTGACGCTGAGTGGCCGTTTTGATACCTGATGTCATCAGAACTAGCCAGATTACAGCATGAAGTCCCTAGAATTGCCTTATGTGCCACGGGAAACCTGACTTTAATATAAGAAATAATATATCTGATCATGATTTTATTTGCTTCTCACTTGCTCAGAGTGATCTTTGTATCCATAAAATTCGCATGGCAGGGTAAACACACTTTTGAAAAGTGGTGTCGTACTCCTTTAGAATGTTGGCTGCGGAGGCCAATTCGAAGGAGCTATTGAGGCCAACATATCGGGCAATCTTTAAATGTCCCTGCTTGCTTGCCATTTTGACAAAAGAGAATGACCCTCTGTGACTTGCTGCTGAGTTTTGCAATTCTTTCATTGCTAGCACCAAGTCCTGAACCTCAATTCTTGGTACAGCTGTATTCTGTTTTTTGTCAAAGTTCTTTTTCACTCACTTTCTGTACTTATCTTCACCCTCTTTAGTTCTCTCTCCTGTCAGGCTGATAATTATTTCAACTCACTGTCACGTTGGCTGGTAAATATGTTGCTTTGCAGGAGCAGTCAAAAGTCTGTTCATGAATGTTTATTTTTGTTCTTATTTTTTTCCTTGCTCCTGCAATAGCTTCATTGAGGCTGCAGTATGTAAAAATGCATAAGAAGTGTGCACCCAAGAGATGCTTTTTAGGGCTGTGCACGATGAGCTACGTCACTTAAAGGCAGCTCTTCCATCCTTCTGGGAAGTCTGGACACATGCTTAAGTATTATAATATGTCTTAATTAGTGGCCTTCACTATTCCATTAACTGCTGAATGACATGGAGCAGTAAACCTGAGCGCGATTCGCTGTTGGTTTGCCCGTTTGTTGGGTTGATGACTCTGTGAATTTGGTTCACTGTCTCACTAATACTGACTTTTTGTTAGATATCTTTTAATTTAGAAAGGAAATCAGACTGTTGGTATGGTCTTTTCTGCTTTTGCTGCCACACACCTTTTACAAGCCATAACCTTTGGATTTTTCTTACAAAATTCTCCCAAGTCCATGTGAGGGACCTTCAACGGTGCAGAAAAGTGTTCTGATGATACTATATGTTGAGTCAGCTGCCTAAACCTTACTTTATTAATCTGGCACTCATGATATGATTATCTTGTTGTTTCTTCTTTTATGCCAGATCATGTGAACTGCTTGGTTAGCTTCGTGTATGTCCACTGGATGCCGTCATGACCACCCAAATGACAGCAGTTATGATTGATTGATATTTGGAGTTTAATGTCCCAAATCACCACATGATTATGAGAGACGCCGTGGTGAAGGGCTCCGGAAATTTTGACCACCTGGGACAGCACTTATGATAGAGATTGAATATTGTTTAATTAGTATGGATGGCACTGTTATCAATCCTGCTTGTGTCAGTTTTAGAGCTTCAGTTTCTTCTCAAAGCTTGACAGCATTTACTGTCTTACACATCAGCTAGTGGGATCCCCAATACAGATACTGCACCACCGTCTTTCATGGAAGCTTCTGGGTGCCTTTAGGATGGCCGGTGCTTCTTTCTTTGTTGTCGTGCAATTCACTCTCGCTTTGTTAAACGTGTAGCTGCGGCAACCAACCACACAAATTTAGAAACTACTTGGCAGTCTTTCATCTTGCTATTAGAGTATCGCTCCTATTCACTATTGTGATTCATGTGTATTCAGCTTGAATGGTAAAGCAGTCTAGTAGACTAAATACGGGATTATGTCACATAATTTTTTTAACAGTGCAAACCTCTCTTTGCTTCTATTCCTTGCGTTCAGTCTTTGATTTAGCCACTTGTGCAGCTGTCAGTTTTGTACACGATGCTATGCCATCACTGTGACTTGCTCTGTGATCTTGACACACCTAAAAGTGCAGACTTCTTCGCATGCAACTTTCCTAAAAAAGAACTATAAATGTCACTAGACAGTAGGTTGCTGAACTCAAAATTTAAAGTCATTTTGTTTTATCCTCTGCTACTTCTAGACTGGCCCCTGAAGCAATGTGGATCAGTGACCGGAACTGGAATGTTGCCGCGTACTGCTGCTCGGCTCAGTGTGGACAAGTACTGCAATAAGGACAGCATCCGCCTTTGTGGACATTTTCTGAAAGCGTTTAGTACACATAATTTCTCATTCTGCTTGACAAGAAACTGTTGTGCAACATTACCTTTGGTAACATTTGAAAATGTGAAATGAATCCATGAATTGCCAGAGCAAACCTGCTCCCATGGAGACTTCATATTTACTTTGGATAAAAAAAATCGCAAATACAGTTTTGTAGTGCTGGATGTTTTCACTTTCACTTGACCTAAAACGAGCAAAATCTGGTCTGTTAGGTCATCTTCAAGCACAGTTACACCATAGTACTGTCTGTCATCAGAGGTGAAATCAAAGTCAAACTCAGCTCAATTTTTTGAGGGCTGGGTGTACTTTCCACTGCGCAATGACTTCAATTTCTAGCAAGTTCAGAATCCTTGAATTGAAATGCTTTTTGCTGGTGATATTTTAAAATATTAAAATTCCATAGGGCAAGCCATTCGGTCTGTCCTGCCAATTTGTCTGCTGTGTTATGGCTAATTAGGTCAGTTGGTCAACAATGTTTATGTGTTGCAAAATATGTAAACGAATATGGCTTAGTATATACGGAAGGAGGTCCCATAGCACAAAGCTTAAAGGCTCAAGGCTCCTGTGAAAAATATACATGTTGATAACTATAGAAAAATGGCAACTAAAAAGTGGCAAGTTATTATGATAGAAATAAAGACAAGGCAAACTTGTAATGTAAATTCCAGCTGAAATGGTAATAAAACAATCTTCAGTAATTATACATGGCTATGAAAAAGATGGCGGTAGAATATTGAACAAAAGGAACTTCAATTAGTGATACACCAGACATCTCAAATCTACTTAAAAGTATTGAACGACAATTGTTTAGTGCATAGTGATATTGAATTCCAAAAATGTATGGCAGCAAATATGGTAGTGTGTTTGCCGTAGTTAGTGCGTGTATGTGGTAGTAAAAAAATTGTTGTTAGAGGCGAACCTGGTGGGATTAGCGTTTACCAATGGAAATTTTCGCAAGACATTGGCTGTTATGGAAGTGTTAAAACCCTTAAATGCAAGAATCCTCAGTGTATGTTTGAATAAATTACACACTGTTAGTACACTATGTTGCTGAAGAAGCGGGGGCACGCTGGTGAATAGAGTACTGAATGTTAGGATGCGAATGGCTTGGTTTTGGAGACGTTGAAGTGGGAGGATATGAGATGGATAGGTGTTTGCCAATGACGTGATGCAGTAGGTAATATGACTGTGGATAATGGCGTAGTATAGCTTAAGCAAAGTTGAAGCATGGTCATTCTTTAATTAATGCTCTGATACCATAAGCTATCCTCTGTCCTATAAGTGAAATGTGATGATAGTACTTTAGATGAGCATCTAGGAGTACTCCCAAGAATATGAACTTAGTGGAACAAAGATGTCTGTGGCTCTTGATAGTAATAGCCGGGGTAAGTGAAAGAGCATTATGACTCAAATGGAAGATAATGAACTGTGTTTTATTTGTGTGAATTCTTAAACCATTAGCTGTGTACCAATTCTTTAATAATAATGGTGTCCAAGGACTTCTTCTGTGCAATTATAAGAGCTCTTTACATCCCATTGCTAATCTAAGAAAATGGGGGACCACAAGCAGGCTGTTGTGACCAGCACATCATTGCATTCGCGTATTCAAGACCAGAGCCCTACACCAACAACGTCCTTGTTTATTTCTACCGCTCGTGCCCTCCCATTTTTTTTTCTCTTTGGTTCTCCTGCTTGTCGTCGTGGGGTCGCAATCATCCGCTACAATTGCCTCATTTGAAAATTTGTATAAAACCTTCACTCGTACACCATGCTAGACAGCTTGAGATGCAAGCTGCTTTTAGGATCAATGGGCTTTGTCACATAGTCTTCATCAATAGTGGTACTTGCGCACTGCTCTGCTTCACCAAATGAATTCACAATAAAACAAAAAAAAGGTAGCTGTTAATAGTAGACTTCAAAATTTTGCAGTTGAGCATCTGCACATTTCTAAAAAAATGAAATTTCAAATTTCTGGGTTTATAGATGTAAACACCTCTTGGAGAGACATAAAAACTAGTATTGCCACGTGGCCATGATGTGAAGACTGCAGTAGTCGGCGGGGTTGAGACCAAACTTTTTATTTTAGCAAAACCTTGCCTGAAGTATGGAAAGCCAAACTACAAGCAATACATATAAACAGTGCGTCGGCCATCAATATTCTGACAAGCAGTACAGTGCATCTGCTTTTATACAAGAGCTATTGAAAATTTTGGGGTTATTGCTGGTGGCTGTGTAAGCACTAGGCTATTCGCGTCCTGCCACAAACTTAACAGTGTGATCTCAAGTTATCATGGAGCTCTTGAAAAACTGTTGCGCCGAGTGTTGCTTAGAGTCTTTGTGGATGAAACCCGACTTTATCGAAATAAAACACACGTGGCAATACGCATGTACTTAGTTGTCAGGCTTGTCAATTATTTGCTAAATTTATCCCAAGTAAAAAGATATTTTATCCTGAAAGGCCAAAAAAACATCGGAATATGCTGTGTTGTGCTGCATGTGTTATTGCTGTGAGAAATATATTATAAAGCAATTCACATACCTGTAATAACAATATACGTGAACTTCACATTCCCCAAGCAGTTTGCAGTGGCAAGTAATTTTTTAAATTTTCAACACATCTTATGACAGCCTTAATTTATCTTCTCATATCCAGAATTCTCTAGCAAAAACAATTAACATATGGCATTTTCTTTTTTTCTTTCAGGACAACATTAAAATGTTTATGTAATGTTTTACATTTGTTTTTATTATTGTTTTGCAACAAAGCACTCAGAGTATGTAAGTATTTGACTCAACTTGAGCCAGAAAATGAATGCTTCCAAAGCTTCTCAAAAAATAAATTTTATTGATATTAACAATTATATTTATCCAGGTGGTCACTCGTGATTTTGGCAAGAATTTTGCCAATGTATTGGCACTCACTGCATTTTCTGTCTGGCATGGGCTGAATATTAAAATGTACTTTTTCGTAGTTTGCTTAGTTAACTTTATTTGTATCTCAGCAGAGTTATTTGTGCTGTCTGACCTTGTGTTTTTATCATTATTGTGCAAATAATACAATAATAAACAAGTAAGTTATTATGAACAGGCTTATGCTTAGTTAACTGATGTAAGCTAAGAGTAAGTAAAAAATATGTGCAATAAACTGATTTTCTTGCTAATGGACGGCAAGATTAAGAGCAACTTTCACTAAATACACTTATGCTTTTACTTGCATTGCATGTCACGAATTGGCATCACTTGTTGCCAGGTGCGTTTTCTTTTTTTCATTTACATACCTTGAGGCATGTGCAAGGGTCTGTTCAATGTGAGATGGGATACAGCACAAAAAAAAAAAAGCACTCGTGATGTTTGCAGATGCCCAATCACATTCACACAAAAAGATGGTGGGTCATTGGTAGCAACAACACTACTAAGGGTGTGCAAATATTTAAATAACAGACCCAATAGCATTTGCTAGTCAAATTTAATTGTACATACTCAAAATATCAAATATTTAAAAAATAATTAGCCCCGATGGGACAATCCTGAAGCAGCAAAACATGGGATCAGCTGGAGGTTTATTTTCTTTTTGTAATCCCTGAACTACCACAATATATGTAGCCCAAGTATTGGCAGCACTATTGATTCTATAACCATTACCAGATAAAGCATTTTTTGCTGCAAACTGCACTTTCACTCTGTTTTTACTGTTGTGAAACTGCATCACATTAATCCTTTCCTATTTTCATCATGGAAGTTAGGGACTATGACTGCATTTAGCTTCACGAATAAAAACACATGCCAGTAAGTCTCTTGTTCACATAAATTGTTCTTACAGATACAGCTTTCAACACTTGATTTTTACATGCTCTCTGTGCCAGGGTATATGTTGTGATAATTTTGCCTGTTCCAATAAATCTTTAGCTGAATGCATGGTGTTCGGTTGAAAATTGTTTAGATTTTACACTGAAATTTTACTTAAAAGCTGGCAACAGAGTTTTAACTTGAATAATGGAGTTGCTGAGGCATTTTGACATACAGTTGAAAAGTATTTTGAAGGCTCCGGTCGCTGCTGTATACGAGCTTATCACAGTTTTCATACTTGTAGTATTATTTGGGTGACAGCTCATGAATATTTATTTCAAGTAAACTGTTTTGGAGTTCTAGGATAATTTTTAAAAAGGTCTCGTTTTTATTTGAAAACTATCACAAGAGTATTTGGTTAACTTAAGCATTATTTTTGGTTATACTGTTATTGGATTTATATTGAATTCGCTTTTGAAATTTACTACTCGCAAACCACTTGCTCGCGCGCGTCTGTTTCGAAAAGCAGTTTCGAAATGCTCCTAGACGTCGGAATCGCGTGCCGTTGAACGCCCGTGCAAGATAGTGCGAGGGTGTTAATCATTTCTGAAAATCGGCAAAATGAAAGAAATGGCTTCGTGGTGAGTACTTTAGGCAATATTTGCTGTGGCACTGTATTTATTCCTCTTTCAGCACGATGGAGCATTTACAGAATCGGTACGTAATGATTAATGCATACTACGTTTAGTGCGCAGTTAGCAGTGTTCTCGACGAGTATGTACATATTAACGTGGTTTTACTGCAACAAGCTTTGAACGTGTGTGTAGCGGGGAGATGGGTACATAGGCGTGCGCAGGGTTCCGCTTTAGTAAGGGGGCAGGGGACGTGAAGATTCGTCGCAGCGCCCCTCTCCCTATCATGTCAATGTATTAAGCTTGCTTCGCACCTCCTCCTCTCCCTTTCTGTGCCCTGTACACACGCTTACGTGAGCGAGTGTGTGCACGCGCTGCTAGAACTTCACGCTGCAGCCAGCTAGATGATGCAATATCATTCACTGCTTTATGTCTTCACGTCTGTGTAGGGTCCTGCTGTTGGTTATTTTTGTGCTGATTTCGTGGGCCTGCTGCTTTTGTATTGATCATGTAAAGTGAGAGAATATTAGTGAAATAAAGATAAATTTTCTTCCAATGTGGCTGCCATGAAAAGCTACGTGTGTGCTCTAAACACAGAGGTAGCTGCTCCAAAAGCAGATTTTGCCTGCTTCAATGGCTGCTACAAAATGCTGCAAGACATTCTCACCACTGCGACTGCCATGGGAAACTGCTCAGAAGGTGCTAAGAAAAGAACACGCGTTTTTATGTAACTATTTTGCATACTCCGGGATCGTTAGTTACTTCTCTCGTTTGAAGTTTTCGGAGGAGCTTACGGCACAAATGGCATTAATAAACAATTGAAGTGTGTTGAAAGTGGTTTCATGCGAGCGAGCCGAGCGTCGTCTGCTAGCGCCGCTCTTTGGACCCCTCTAGAGGTTGTGCATGCTGTTATCACTACCTTTATAAATATCGGGATATCTATTTTATCAATGGCAGCCAGATGCGGCCGACTCAACATAAACAAGGTGCTGTCTGAGGCAAGGCAAAAACATAGAAGCATGGTCTGTAGCAGACTATTGTCTTTCGATGATATTTGCATCGAAGCTAGCAAACACATGACCAATTTGTTATTTTTTTCCTGATCATTAGTCATTCGTGAGTGTGTGCTTTCTTCGTTGTTTTTGCAGTGTTCTAGTTTAAGAGCAGCGAATACGTTTCTAAGTACGAGCATCATGATCCTCGCAGCTTCACGAGGGTGCTCGTGAAGGCCGCGTCTTGATGGGCACGGTCGATAGCTTTCTGCTGTGGCGATTGACTGGAGGCCGCGTGCACGCCACAGACCCTTCCAACGCCTGCATCACCGGACTGTTCGACCCCTTCACGGTGAGCATCTCATGGTGTGTGCCCCTCTTGAGTACGTTTGCACGGCCGCTGGGCAAAAACAAGGTGCAGCCTGTTGCGTGCCACCGAAGCGACGCGATGGGCTTAGTTCACCTCGAGTCTGCGCTGGCGCCACCACTCCTCCCAGGAGAAACGCTTTCACACGCAGTGCTACGTGAGAAAGTAGGCCGTGAAAAAAAACGCGTTTCGTGGTACCACTTCACAGGTTTGATTCTTTATCGTTAAGAGTACTTATTAGGAGTACCTTTTACACCACATATGTGGACAGTTCGCCCCTGGAGGGCCAATATTTTGTCTGTGTAGGCCTGAATACGCTCCATAAATACTCATCGTTTCACTCTCCTGAAAAGAAAAGGGTCACTGATTCTGTTCATAAGGCAATTGCCGGGCATATTCCAAGGGGTGACTTATCAGTCCACCGAAACGCACCGCGAAAGCATGGACAATTTAAATGTAGATTCTTTTAGTGCCTCAAAAGGGCTGGTTGTGGTCCAAATACCGAGTTGAAAGCAAGAGTTTACAACACAAACGAGTTATGTATTCTCACTAAAGGCATCACAAAAACTTGCACATTTGGCAGGTATCATTTATAACTCACGAAATAACAGAGAGCGTGTAAAACAATGGTAACAAACTTTCCGCGCTACAAATGCAATTGCACGCACTATAAACTGCGCAACAACACTTAGCGGCGTTGAATATTCACCACACTTGTGTACTCCACATTTTTCGAACGTGTCTTGAATATTTCTCTTCGAGGAAGCGCTGAAACACTCTGGCGCTGGTCCTTGTCCTGGCGTCACTCTTCATTAAAGTAAACCAGCGGCATCATAACTAGATTCTTCAACATCAACTCACTGCACTTCACGATGCACTCACACCGCTCAAAAAATACAACTCCTTGGTTGAGTTCACCACCCGTCCTACCCTCTGTCACCTCTAGTTTGGACCACTCGCGGTTTCGCAAACAACCCAAGTAATTGCGACAGTGATGGGAAAGGATTTCATCTCGCCAGTTCTTTTGCGCAGACGGTTGCCCCCAAAAGAGGCCCTTTGTCAATATCTTGATCATTTCTTATCTGTGCTGGTTGGCTGACACGTGTGTTAAAAGTGAGGGTGCGCCCTAGGCGCGTTTTGATCCTTGTATCCTTGCGTCCGCCCGTGGAGAGAACGTTTGGCAGGACGATGTGATGCTGTCGTCTGGAGACGGCAATGCACGTCAGATTCTGAGCTCGTGTGTGATCAAAATGAGTTCTCTGTTATGAATAATGTGCATACTGATACGCTTTTCACACAATAAATTGCAGAGGAATACGCTGTACTTGGAAGTAGCATCTTTTTTTTTTCGCGTTAGAGCTGCTCAGAGGCACCCAAGAGCTTCATGGTGTCACACCATTAAAAAACCGACTGCCACACACGCACACATTAAAAATCGTACTCCATCTCAGGAAAGATGAGACAAGCTACCCCAAAGACATGATCGCATGCAAAAACAGCACGAGAAAGCACGCGAAAAAAATTGGCCCCGTATCTGCATGTAATCAGCAAATGTCGTCGAAAGACGATAGTCTTGCGTGTGGAGAGAGTGAAGAAAACATATATTTGATGTTCTGCGCAAGAAAATCGGGGAATGGTATTCCGGAGGTGCTTGTTAGAGTGCCTCGAGCGTGCAGCGGAGGCAAACGAGCGCATCAAGTCACGTCACACGTGAGACATAAGCGCCATCTGGCAGTTTTATTTCGAAAACTAAGCGCGTGGCCCTTAGACGGGCGTGCGTGCCCGTCTCAGAGGTGATAAGGTGTAAAACGAAAGGCGACGGGTAGGTGCCACCACTGTATCGTCTTAGCAAAGCGTTGGAAACACTCGCTTATTCGCGCAAGCGTTGCTTGGTCAGCGCAACGTGATAAGCGCTATGGTCCTTAGAAATACTTATGTATGCCTTTTCTAGTAAAAGACAAACATGCAGATTATATACGTGCAGAATATATACGCGTGCAACAGCGATGATGCTACTCGTTAGCAGCCTACTAATTGTGGTAAGTTCGTCAGGCAGGCTAGGGAGATAAGAATCCGGAGCGCCCTTCAGTTCACAATTCAAGTAAAGGCTTGTTAATCAGGTGCCGTTCATTTCATACTTCAATTCTGATTCGTGCAGGTTCGAGTAGCACTCACTTGATTTCGCAAGGCGTCGTTAATGTACGATAACAGAGCTGAAATGTAACTTTTCACATTGCGGCAAATGATCAAGTGGCGCGAATTCACGTGGCCACAGAAAGTATCTTTATCTCATATACATTTCAGTGCAGCTCATGACTTTATACAGTGACAGCGGCACGGTCCATACGTCCGCACGTACTATCCATTCCTATGCTAGCTAATAGGTTGACCCTCCTGCGGGGGCTCTCTCTAATCGTACAGCGCCTCACCTTTATTTGTGTTCGTTGTGAATGCCAGACCCCTCGTGCATGCTCTTCGCTTAGGGAGGTACAACATTGTGGGTAACTGTCGGCTGTATTCAAAACGAATTGGCTAATTGTACAATAATTGGCTAGCGATGTACAATAATTGTAACTTGACTCACGTGCTCACACGGGACGCATCTCCTCGCTACATTAAAAAGCTTTGCTTGTCCTCGTGTGTTACTTGATACAGACGCGATGTCCTTGCTTTCGTTTCAGATGGAGTGGTCCTGCCTGATCACAGACATGCTGGATATTCCTGTCAGCATGTTACCCAAAGTTCTCAGCACAAGGTACTGCGAAAAATTATTCTGCAGGAAACGCAGCCGCAGGCTTTTTGTTTTAACAGCAGCCTTTCTCGGACTGCAGTGGGAGACCCTTTGAGTGTACTGCTTGGCACAGCCGTGCTACATGGTTGACTCCGAAGAGTAGTTTCTCGCCAATGGACACACACACACACGTGCGCGCGCACACACACACATGCACACACACACACGCACACACTTGCACACACACACAAACACATATTTATATATATATAATGTCACTTGTGAATGGCTTTATTTACAGGTGCGATAAAATGGTGCTTAGAGCAGCATACTTGCGAGACAAGCCTAGTCTAGTTCACCCAATCACGGAGTCGAAGTGCCGGCTCCGCTACTCTTGTTCTTTCGTGTCGCGTATGCTGGCGCGTCTCCGTTTCATTTTCCACGGATGTAGACCAAGCCCGCCTAGCGAGTTAAATATGCCTATGATACTGTTCGAGGCGGGCAAGGTGAGCGACTTGCATACCGCGCGAACGCCGCTTATTGACTGTGGCTCGGGGGACAACGTAATTCTCATCACCAAGGCGAGCGCCTATCATGCATCAGCCGGAATAGTTTGCTAGATAGTTCCGATACAATCTTTTTCTACGAGTAAAAGCCCATCGCCAAATGTAGTCACCGGCAGAAAAACCTACTGGGATATGCTTGGCATTGTAGCAACTCTTGCTTTTCTTGAAATGACAATGTTCGTAGGTGCGCTAGTCGGCGCGCGTCTTCAGCACGACACTATGTGTGAGCGACGGAAAGATCTTCCTGGCGCGGAAAAGGCAATAGAGTGTCCAGAAAAGTCCGAGGGTTTCGTGTGTGAAGCATGAAAAAGGGCGAATGTCCAGTAACTTCATGCTTGGCGGTGTTATATGCGTAAGGGACAAACAGCAAGATGGTGTCCGAGTTCCTGTGTTAAGCACCAACGTACATCGATTCCATGTTCGTAAGAGTGCAATTCGTACTCACGGTAAGACCGTTAGTTTGCGGATGGTAAAGTGTGGAGTGTCGATAAGAACATATCCAGCTTTTCTAGATCGATGGATGGATTGATGTGGCCATACCCTATAGATCGAGTGGCGGCTAACGCAACCTAGTCGTAATTCTTAGTGAACCAACAAGTAGACTCACCTTTTTTTTCTTTAAATAGGGAAGTATTGAACTGATAATTTGCAGTGAATGGTTTAATTTTCACTCGTGCCTTGACTTTAGCCACCGATCAGATAACCTCCTCCTAGTTCATTCTACCCGCTTAAAGTCTATTTTGCCCTCCCTGTCCCTAAACCCCAGTGCTTTGAAAAACTCGGTGCCATCGTCCTGAACTATAAGGTGAAGCCCTTTACAGAACATTATCAAGTGTTCGGCAGTTTTCTTCTCCTCTCCACACGCAGTGCATACCGTGTCTACCTCTTCGTATTTGGCCTGATAAGTCTTGGTTCCAATACTCCTGTCCTGGCCTCAACCAGTAGAGAAATACCCCGAGTATTATCTTAGATCCTTTCCTTGGCAATTTCCTGCCTAAAAGTTCGATAGATCTCTAGTGCGGACTTCAATCATGCCAATTCTCTACATGTCAGTCTCCGTTTCCTTCACCTTCTTCTTAACCGATAGTTCTTTTTGGTTTGGCCCCCTGCTGTTTTCTAAGTATTTACCCGTCAATTTTCTGGTTCGCTTCTTCCATTTTGTATTGACATTTTTCATGTACAAGTAGCTGGAAACTTTCCTAGCCCAACTCTCCTCCCCCATTTCTCTCAATTGCTTCTCAAATTTTATCTTACTGCTAGCTTCCCTGCCCTCAAATGATGTCCATCCCATATCATCCAGTACTCCCTGATTTGGTATATTCCCGTGAGCTCTTAAAGCAAGCCTACCTATTCTACGTTGGTTAATCTCTAATCTTGCTTGAACTTCTGATCTCATGCACAAGACCGCATTGCCGAACGTTAGACCAGGAACCATGACCCCTTTCCATATTCCCCTCACAACATCATACCTATTGAAATTCCACAGTGCCCTATTTTTAATCACTGCTGCATTCTTGTTACCTTTAGTCGTTACGTATATTTCGTGTTTCCTTAGGTACTCGGTCCCATTGCTTATCCATACGCCCAGATATTTGTATTTATCTGTTCTCTCTAGTGTGACCTCCTGCATCCTCAGCTCACTATCTTCATTATATTTAAAAATCATGACTGCTGATTTTTCCTTACTGAATTTGAAATCTAACATATTTTCCTCATTAACCCAGATGTCGATCAATCTTTGCAAATCTTCCTTATTGTCGGCTATTGGCACTATACCATCTGCGTACATCAATGCTGGTAGTGCCTCTTCAATGAGTTTTCCTTGTTTGAAGAAAGAGAGGTTGAAGCCACATCCACTTCCTTTTAATTTGGCCTCTAATCCTTGTTGGTACATTATGAATAACAAGGGTGACAGAGGACACCCCTGCCTAAGCCCCCATTTTACCTCTATGGGCTTGGATACCTGTTTTTCCCACTTTATAACTACCTTGTTACTTTCATAGATATCCTTCAAAAGATTAGTGGCTCCATCTTCCACACCTAGTGTGTCCAGTATTCCCCACAAGTCCTCTTGAACTTCGCTGAACGGCAGCTAGCCGGCCGCGAACTAAGGGGCCTAGTGAAATATCTCGAGGATCGGACCACCGTCGTCCCACAAGTATTCAGGCGAGGACTGGCGTCATTTTGCCTGAAAAACAACGTCCTTGTAAAAGAGAAGTTCTCTCCCGCCCGAGTCAGCTACCTCATCCTTGTACCTTCGGCAAAGAGTTTGTAGGTCCTTGAGGCCTTACACGACGACCCAACAGGTGGACTCCTTGGTGTTTCGCGTACGCTCGTAAGAATACAGGAAAAGTACTACTGGCTACGCCTTACCGCTGACGTCACTCGTCACGTCAAGACCTACCCAGACTGTGAGCGACGAAAGACAGCACCCACTAGGCCAGCCGGACTTCTCCAGCACATCGATTCACTTTGCCGGCTGTTCCAGTGAATTCACATGGACTTACTGGGGCCTGAATGTGAACAGTCGGCAGAAGTCTGTCTGGTTGGGTATGAAACTGGGAGTTGATTTAGACTCCAACAAAAAGTCTGAAGAAACCCGACGTTTCGAAACCGACATGATTCCTTTGTAAGTGGTGACTGCGGGGCTATGTAACAACGGCTTCTTCAAAACACTCGCGGGGTGCATAATGACCCCCCCTCTCTCTGCTTTTGCTTTGAAGAGTAGTCCATGTGTATACACAGAGAGAAGGGTTCCGAAAGAGCCGTCGATGTTATGGGCTGTCCACTGTATGTGTCACGACTCGAGTAATAACCTTCTCCTCCAGTTTGGCTCGCTTTCAAGGATGGTCGTTGCTTCTAAATTTATCCGGTGATACAATGTCTCAGCATGTTCGGCGACTGCGCTGCGCTCTTTGTAGAGCTTCCACACATCGTTGGCGTGTTGCTTCAGTCGTTCCGGCACGTTTTTCGTCTCGCCAATATAGAAGGAGGGGCACTCGGTACCCGGAATTTCGTAAATGACACTGGGGGTCCTGTCCATTGTCGGCCGGTCTTTCCGGCGGGGGACCAGGTCGCCCAGTGTACTCGAAGGTACGTGCGTGATGCGAACCCCTTCCTTCTTGAAGATCAGCACCAACATCTCGCTGGTTGCCTGAACGTATGGGACTAACACGCGCTTCGGGGGGCTGCCAATTAGGGTTGATTGGGGCTTTTGTATCCTCTGTTGCTCTGCGTGGCGAATGGCGACTAGAATGAAGTTTTTTGGGTATCCGTATTTCTTAGGTCAGCAATTACGTGGGCCTCTTCTTTCTTTAGCTCTGTGTCGTTGGAGCATAAGTTCTTAGCTCTCTGGAGTAGCATGGTCACAACCGAGGCCTTGTGGCAGGCGGGGTTCGAAGAATCAAATTGAAGGTAGCGGCCAGTGAGTTCCTACAAAACAAAAATAGTTCCTACAAAGGAACTATTTTCACGCAGAACAGTGGAACCACGATGGGAGCTTCCATCTCCGTCACGATAGGAAACCTGACCATGGAGTACACAGAAGAGAAAGCACTCAGCTCCTTCTCGCCGCGACTCAAGCTTTTTTCTCCGTTATATGGACAATTGCTTTTGCGTGTCTGAAGTTGAAAACTTCACACAGCACCTAAATTCTGTGCACCAAGCTACACAATTCACAACCGAGTATGAAAGCGACCACTGCCTGCCCTTTCTCGACGTTCAGGGGGCAAGAAAGTGCAATGGCCTGGAGTGATTCATTCACAGGAAGCCAACGCACAATGGTCGCTACCCCGTAGTAACACACGTGCAGAAGCTCCATCCTCGTAGCTTTGGCTGCGCTGCCCCAGAAAGTTGCCGCCGAGTATAAGAAAGATGTGTACTCTCTCCCGCATATCCTTGAAAGCGAGCCGAACTGGAGGAGAAAGTTATTACTCGAGTCGTGGCACATACAGAGGACAGCCCATCAACCCATCAACCGCTCTCTGGGAACTTTTCCGCTAGTGTATACAGACAGACTACGCTTCACGGAAAAACGAGAGAGAGAGAGGGGCGGTCATTATCTGCCCTGCGAGTGCTTTGAAGGCGCCGCTGCTACGTAGCCACGCAATTACCCCTGAGGAAGGAACGAAATCGGTTTCGAAACGTCGTGTTTTTTCAAAGTTTTGATTGGAGTCTAAATCGTCTCCCACTTACTGGGGCCATTCCCAACGTTGAATTTTGGGGACGAATAAATCGTCGTAGCTACAGACTACTTCACCCACTAAGACGAGACAAGGGCCCTGCCCAAAGGCAGTGCCTCGCAAGTAACAAAGTTCTTCATCGAGAACATCGTCCTGCGTCACGGAGCTCCAGAGGTCCTTATTACTGACAGAATTATGGCCTTTACGGCGGCCCTAACTCAGGCGATCTTGTGGTGCAGCCGGAAAAGTCACCGCTGGACCACTGCCTACCATCCGCAGACCAGTGGTCTCACCGGGCGTCCTAATAAGACCATCGCCAATATGCTGGCCATGTACGCCGACGCCGAACACAAGACGTGGGATGCAATACATCCGTACATTACCTTCACATACAACACGGTCTGGCAGGAGACGACTCTGATGACGCCATACAAGTGCGCTGAAGAAGCCCGACAGCTCGCCCACCTTAGCATCAAGAACCAACAGACAAGCGAGAGCCTTTGCTACAATCTCCGACTATGCTTGGTGGAATACCCGCACGGTGACCGCGTTCGGGTTCCGTGGACTCAGCGAAAAACTTCTGCGATGGTATTTCGGACGGTACAGGGTAGTTAAACGTCTCGGCCCACTCACTACTAGGTTGTCCCCAAAGGCATTACGAACTATCAACGGCGCTTTGCACGACCGGGCGTTGTCCACAACAGCTAGGCACTCCTTTTCAGTAGCTGTGTGATTCGCCTCCACAGATGATAAAATCCAGCTCACTTAAGCAACAGGACATTCGACGCCACCTTGCCACTGGACGAGGACTACACACACAAAAAACTTGGTTCTAAGAGAGAAAGGAACAGAAAAATGAGCCCCGTAACTGTCTGCTTCAGCGAGCGACACCTCGACAGTAGCTCATCAGGGATGGGGGTGAGGAGGAATTAAAGGATAGGAATAAAAGTGTAGAGAGAGAGAAAGAGGCATGAGGTGGTAAGCCAGAGAGCGACGACACATCGAGGGGATAGGAGAGATAGGAAAGATGGAAACACAGTCACAGGAGTCCGAGGACGGGGCACCATTTGCGAGAGCTCTTGTCGGCGTCAGGAGGTGGCGTAGAGCTAGTCCAGTCGGTCATAGCTACACTGTCGTCGGAGGTCGGCATCAGAGGATGACGTAGGACGAGCCCAGTCAGCCAGAGCTACGCTGACATCGGAGATCCTGAGGGCACAACCGGTCGGCACGGAATGCAGCGAGCGAGTCAGGACTGCATCAAGGCTGATGTTACTGGCGTCTGTGTGTAGTTCAGTGTTGGCTAGGCCGATGTTGCTGCCGTCTGTGTGTAGTTCAGTGTCGGCTCTTTGTCGTAGTGTCTGAGTAAGGGCTCAGTCTGGAAACGCTGCTGAAGCTCGGAGAAAGCGCTTCTTTGCCCAGGGTCCCACACGAAAGGAACATGTTTTGTCAGACGAGTGAGGGCTTCGGCAATGTTCATGAAATTTGGCCCAAAACGTCTGTAGTATGCACAGAGGCCTAAAATTTGACGCACATCACGTTTGTTGGCAGGCGGTGGAAAATCTGCGACAGCCAATGTTCTGTCTGGGTCCTTCCGAATACCGTCATGGCTAACAAGATGGCCGAGGAAATTTAGTTCCTTTGTATATAAAGTGGCATTTTTCTGGTTTCAGTGATAGGCCTGTCATGCGATTTGCAACAAACACAGATCTAAGTCACTGCAAGTGCTGCTCAAATGTTTGTGATAAAACAACGATGCTGTCTATATAAACAAGGCATGCTTTCACTTGAGACCGGGTAGCACTGTAGCCATCATCAGCTAGAATGTCGCAGGAGCAGAGCACAGACCGAAGGGCAGCACCTTGAGTTCGTACAGATCATCAGGCGTTATAAATGCTGTTTTTTCTCAGTTGCGTTCATCCACATCAATCTGCCAGTAGCCTCTGCATAAGTCCTTGCATGAGAAGTATCGGGCGCGTCGGTGGTGGTCTAGTGAGTCGTCGATTATCGGGAGAGGATAAACGTCTTTCTTTGTCAGTTTGTTCAGTTTGCGGTAATCTACGCAATATCGAAAAGTGCCGTTCTTCTTTTTAGTGTGACAGGGATGACCATGAACTGTTCGAGGGCTGGATTACGCCGTCTTTGAGCATCTGCTTCACTTGAGATTGTATCGCCTCTCGTTCCTTTTGTGATACTCGGTAGGTGTGCTGACGTATTGGTCATTCAGCATGGTCTGTGACAATGCGGTGCTTTACGGTCGGTGTTTGCTTTGTCTTGGATGTAGACGGGAAACAGTCACTAAACATGCGGAGAATACAGCGGATTTGCTCTTTCTGTGCACATGACAGCTTCGGATTGACATCGACTGTATCAGCTACCGTAGTGTCACTTTCAACGGCTGCAGAATTTGTGGCAATCCTCGTACACGCTTCATTGTCAATGGGTCCGAAATGAGCGATAGTTGTTGGCTTGGCAAAATGCTGGTATGCTCCACTAAAATTGGTGACCAACAACTCAGTCATTCCACGTTTAAATTGGATTATGCCGTGGGCAACGCATATTTGCTCAGACAAAAGCACTGAAAGATTGGTTTCGGCGATACCACTACCTATGATCTATGTCGCCCTGTAGAGTAACGAACATGCTGGTTCGTGGCGGAAGCATGATGGTGTCGTCGACAATACGAAGCGCAGTTCTCTGCAGATCGGCATCGCTAGGCTTCGGAGCATAGTCGTCAGCAAACATTACGAGGCAGTCTCGAAGATCTATAACAGTGCCGTGCTCGCGAAGGAAATCCATGCCAAGGATAACTTTGTGGGAGCATTCGGGAAGCACAACGAAAGAAGCAATGAACGTCGACTCACAGATTTGCAGCCTTGCAGTGCATCTCCCGATTGGTGTCAAGAGATGACCACCTGCTGCCCGAAGGTTTGGTCTATGTCCCCAAGGAGTCGTAACCTTCCCGATTTCAGTCACAAGTTCAGCTATGATAACTGAGTAGTCGGCGCCGGTGTCGACCAGAGCAGTTACCGGATGGTTGTTGCCAAGAACGGAAATGTAAGCAGAAATACAAGTTCAGCTATGATAACTGAGTAGTCGGCGCCGGTGTCGACCAGAGCAGTTACCGTATGGTTGTTGCAAAGAACCGAAATGTAAGCCGAATTGGGCTGGTCGGCGATGAGAGGGGACGGCTAAAAGGAATCGTCGAAAGGCGGCGGATGGGATGGAGGAGGCCGTTTTGAAGATAGCTTAACAGCGGTCCCATTTCCTGAGGCCGCTGATCCTAGTGTCCCCGGCGGGGACTTGGGGACCTAGCCCTCCAATACAGCGTCTCTCATATACATATGGTGGTTTTGGGACCTTAAACCCCACATATCAATCATATCAATCAATGGGGACCTAGCTGATCGTCTCGCAACAACATCTGCAAATGTCGAGTATTGACTCGAGGAGGTAGTGTGTCGAGGAGATAGAGAACGTGATTGGCAGCGCGGAACAATCGGAGATATCAGGCTTGCCATGTATTCTGCAATAGCGCGGGGTTGTTCCCGATCCCGGAGACGACGAGCGTCTGGCCGAAATTCAGGCAGGCCCATTCGTCTGTACTAGCACTTCCGGTTCAAGTGACCTGGCTCACCACAGTAGTAGCAAAGTTGCCGAAGGTTGGAAGTGCGCCACACACTCGATTTCCGCACATTTGGTCACGGATTCTCATAGTGTGGCGGGCCCGAAAAGTACTGCAGCATCTGCAGGCTAGTCAGTCGTGGGTTTTCATAGTGCGGCAGGCCCGAGAAGTGTTGTAACGTCTGCAGGCTGGTCGGTCAGAAAAAATAACTGGCTTCCGGCGCAGGAGTGCGTACAGCTTCCACATATGTAGGCAGAAGAGCTTCAGGTGAAGGCACCACTAATGGTCGTACCAGCTGCCATACGTTTTCATGGACGACATCTGTCAGAGCAGCCACTTGAGGTTGTGAAGGCACTGCGCAATGCTTTTGCATCTCGTCGCGTACAATGCGAAGGACTAGCTCAGCAAGGTCCCTCTCGCTCGTGACATCAGGTGTTGCCTAGGGTGCTGACAGACATGCAAGGTTGTCTGACCGCTCATACTGTGAAGACCGCTGCCTTAGCATTCGCTCCATTGTTGTTGCTTCACGGAGGAGTTCCGTCACGGTAGCTGGAGGGTTTCGTACAAGTCCTGCAAACAGCAGCTCCTTGACATCCTGCATCATAAAGCGTTCCTTATTGTTTTCCGTCATTGCGGAATAAGCTCGATGGAACAGACAAGACATCAAAGACCAAATGAAAGTGTGGCCATGTTCGGTGAGGAGAACATGGCCACGCTTTCATTTGGTCTTTGATTGCGAGAATTGAGCGGACCTTCTGCTTGTTCTTTCCGGTCAACGCTACCATACGTGTTCCGCAGCTGAGTGCAAAACACCGATCAGGTTGTCAGGGCAGCCTTGTGGTTCTCAAACCAAACACATGCTGAATCCTCCAGGTAGAAATAGACATACCGGAGATTCCGATGCTCATCCCAGTCGTTGGCGACGGATTTGATTGTATTGGTCCAGCCAGCCTTCAACGTCTTCGTAGGGCTCCTCCCTATGAAAGGGCTTTAGGGTTCGAGGGGCTGGTGGCGATGGGGTTGGGGGAGTCGCGGTCTTTTCAGTCTGGGTCGCAGTTCTCGCACTTGCCATGGTTCTGGAGCGTTTTAGAAAAGGGCCGAATTGGGGTGGTAGGCCTAGTTGCAGCCGAGTGCGCCAAAGGTCGGCTCTTTCTACCAATGCGCCGATGTTTGGGTTGAGACCTTCCTCGTGGTAACAGTGCATAGTCAGTTGCCCAGCACCTCCACCAGTGTCAGGTTACACCGTAAGTGCAACTTGTAGATAAGAGCACTCAAAAACGTCAGACTGGATCAATCAGTGGATCGATCCAGTTTGACGTATTGTTTTCGATCCAGTCTGCATCGAAAACAATACGTCTTTATTGTCTTTTCCGCTAGCGCATACAAGCCTGCCACCATCTATAAAAACAACACTTGCAGAACTTCTAGTACTGGTGACAATGTGTATATATATATATATATATATATATATATATATATATATATTGTGAAGAAGAAAGAGCGTCGTTGGCAAGCAACATCGCCACCGCTTGGGTACTGGGTGCTGGGCTTCGCTCGCTCGGCTCGTGCTGATCATCGCCGGCATCTGCTTGACCGTTGCTCTTGCACGATCGTGTTTCTTCGTAGGACCACCGTCGCAACAGTCGTCAATAAACCCTTTTTCAATTGGTGGAAGGTGCTGACATTCCCCGTCGGCTGAACCTGGGTGCTGCCATTCGCCGTCGCCTGAACCTGGAGCTGCGCAACCGAACGCTACCTCCCATCATGGCTACCAACAACGCGCAACCTGGCTCTTCCACTCCATCCCCCAGCCACCCCGGCGTTCTTCGTTTGCGAGAGCCCAAGGTCTTTAGCGGAGCTGATGAGACCGACGTGGAAGACTGGTTCGCTAACTATGAACTGGTGAGCGCAAACAACAAGTGGGATGACGCGGACAAATTGACTTACGTCATCTTTTACCTCACTGACGTGGCCGAAATGTGGTATAACAACCACAAAAACGACATCACGACGTGGTCCATCTTTAAAACCTTGTTTGCTGACGTTTTTGGCCGACCCGCAGTCCGCAAGTCCAGAGCCGAACAACGCTTGCGGACTCGCGCACAAAAGCCAACGGAATCTTTCACCAGCTACATTGAAGACATCATTGGACTTTGCAACCGACTGAACACCACCATGCCCGAGTCGGAGAAGATTCAACACATCCTCAAAGGGATAAATGACGGTGCATATCAGCTGCTCCTCGCCCGTAATCCTGCCACCGTTGCGGAACTTGTTACTTTGTGTCAAAGTTTCGACGAGTTGAACAAGCAGCGCGCCCTGACTCGGCCATTTTCCTCCCACGCCGACTCGCTCTCCAGTCTCACTTCCGTTCCCGACCACGCACCAACCCTGCAAGAGATTAAAGACTTCGTGCGTGAAGAAGTAGCTCGGCAACTGTCGTTGATTCCCTTCACGCAGCAGCCGCCGTCCTCTCGTCTGCCCTCACCACTCCGCGACGTTATTGCCGAAGAGGTAGCTCAGGCTGTTCCCGTCGCTGCCCACCAGCAGCCTGTGGCCGTGACTGTTCCCCATGCGCCGGCTATGCAGCCCGTGGCCGCGCCTCTTACTTATGCCCAAGTGGTACGCAGCAGACCCCGCCAGCAGCTTTTGCCACCCATGCCTGCAGTTGCTCCCCACTCTACCCCTCTTTCGACACCTTGGGCTGCACCGCGAGTCAGCAATTCCTGGCGCACTCCTGACAATCGACCGATCTGCTACGCCTGCGGTACACCAGGACACGTGGCACGATATTGTCGCCGTCGCTTCCAACCACTCCACGACGCTACTCGGCCGTTACCGCATGACCCACAGCCCATGCACATACCTGCTCCCTATCCCTCACCGCAGTATGGATACACTAACTTTCCTGAGTCTCGGTCGCACCAACCTCAAACTCACTCTCCCCGCTCCCCATCTCCTCGCAGGCGATCACTGTCCCCAATGCGTCCTAGACCCGCTTCCTCCAACCGGGAAAACTGAACGCCGCAGTTCCAGAGGCAAGAACTGCGCCGTCGTCGAAATGCTCAAGTCCTCGCACTTCACCAGCTAACGTCGTCGCTATATCTGTCGATGGTGTTTCTACCTTTGCCCTCGTCGACACAGGTGCTGCCGTTTCTGTTATAGCCGCCCAGCTCTGCCGCTCCCTACGCAAAGTGACCACGCCGCTCTCTGGACTATCGCTTCGTACAGCTAGCGCACAACAAGTTCGACCTCTTGGCACCTGTACGGCCCGCATATTCATCCAAGGCTCTATGTACGTTGTCGAGTTCATCGTCCTTTCGGTGTGCTCGCATGACGTTATCCTCGGGTGGGACTTTCTGTCAAATCATCATGCCATCATCGACTGCGCACGCGCTGAAGTTCAATTTTCGCACCTGTGTGACGAACCTTTGCACGAAACCCTTGAGCGGTCGCCAAAACTTGTCGTGCGTGAGGACACTGAAATTCCGCCAGCCTCTCTTGCCGTTGTCCCGGTTTGCTGCGATGACTATAACGATGCTACAGTAATGTTTACACCTTCCGACATTTTCATGAGCCGCAGAGCCGTTTCCTTGCCTTTCGCTACACTCGACGTCACTGCGGGCCGAAGCAATATTTTCGTCCACAACACCCTTTCTGCACCGCTTACGCTACTTGCCGGCGAATGTCTCGGTCGAGTGGAGTACCTCGATTCCTCTTTATTCCTTAACATGCCAGACGAATCGTGCAGTAGCGCCTCGACCGAACTTCATGCCCTTTCCCCACTGGAGTGCTCATCGAGTGACACCTTCTCGAGTTCCATCGCCGACACCTTAAGTGCCCATGAACGCGCCGAGCTTCTTAATCTCCTCCAGCACTTCGCGAATTCATTCGACGTTTCTCAGCCGCAATTGGGTCGGACTTCCGCAGTGCACCACTACATTGACACCGGTTCGCATCAGCCATTGCGTCAAAGACCGTACCGTGTCTCTGCTGCAGAACGTCACGTCATCAACGACCAGGTCGAAGAGATGCTACGCCGTCGCGTTATTCGACCATCGCACAGTCCTTGGGCATCTCCTGTCGTTCTAGTTCGAAAAAAAGATGGATCGATTCGATTTTGCGTCGACTACCGGCGATTGAACAAGGTGACGCGGAAAGACGTCTATCCATTACCGCGCATAGACGACGCCCTTGACAGCCTACAAGGAGCCGAATTCTTCTCCTCCTTAGACTTACGATCTGGATACTGGCAGGTTCCTATGGCAGAAGCTGATCGCCAGAAAACTGCGTTCATTACACCAGATGGCCTGTACGAATTTAACGTAATGCCATTTGGTCTTTGTAATGCTCCTGCCACGTTTGAACGGCTCATGGACAACACACTGCGTGGACTGAAGTGGTCTGTGTGTCTATGCTACCTCGACGACATTGTCGTTTTCTCTCCCGATTTTCCTACGCATCTGCTTCGGCTCCAACTGGTTCTGACGTGTTTAACCAACGCTGGGCTCCAACTGAACCTTAAAAAGTGCCGCTTCGCCGCGCGAGAGCTGTCCATCTTAGGGCACATCGTCTCCAAGCATGGTGTTCGACCCGACCCTGCAAAACTGCGAGCAGTCGCTGAGTTCCCGAAACCTACTACACTGAAAGAATTACGCAGTTTTGTCGGACTATGTTCGTACTTCCGGCGCTTTGTGCGAAATTTTGCATCGATCATGTCACCACTGACCAACCTCCTACGCGGTGATGCAGACCTTTCATCCTGGTCTTCTGACTGCGATGTCGCGTTTGCCACGCTCCGTAGTCTGCTAACATCTCCTCCAATTCTTCGGCATTTCGACCCAACAGCTGCAACGGAAGTTCACACAGACGCTAGTGGGGTTGGTCTAGGCGCCGTCCTCGCCCAACGCAAGCCGGGCTACTCCGAATACGTCGTCGCTTATGCGAGTCGCACACTTACTAAAGCTGAGGCCAATTACAGCGTCACTGAAAAAGAGTGCTTGGCGCTAGTGTGGGCGCTTCGCAAGTTCCGCCCTTATTTGTACGGTCGCCCATTCGACCTGGTAACGGACCACCATGCACTTTGTTGGCTCGCCACATTGAAAGACCCTTCTGGCCGCCTAGCTCGGTGGGCACTGCAAATCCAGGAGTACGACATTCGTGTCATCTATCGCAGCGGACGCAAGCATTCTGACGCCGACGCCCTGTCGCGTTCGCCTTTACCTCCCGACTCGGCCTGCGGAACCACTGGTATCTCCATCGCATCTCTCGACCTCGACTCCTTTACCAGTGAACAACACAAGGACCCGTGGATCGCTTCTCTTTTTAACTGTCTTTCTGGATCGTCAACCACTGCGGTACCACGATCTCTCCGACGTCAAGCTGCTCATTTCGCCATTCGTGATCGGCTACTACACCGACGCAACTACGCCCCCGAAGGTCGTAAGTGGCTCTTGGTTGTCCCGCGCAGCTTGCGATCACAAATCTGCGCCTCCTTTCACGACGATCCCCAATGTGGTCATGCCGGAGTTTTCAAAACTTACGAACGCATTCGCCATCGCTTCTACTGGCGCGGAATGTATAATTTCGTTCGAAAATTCGTTATGGGCTGTCCTGACTGTCAACGTCGCAAATCACCGCCTTTCCACTCGTCCGGTGCGCTTCAACCGCTTCCGTGCCCTGCCAAACCTTTCGATCGGATCGGAATTGATCTCTATGGCCCTCTACCGACAACATCAGATGAAAATCGGTGGATTATAGTCGCTGTGGACCATTTAACACGCTACGCTGAGACCGCCGCCCTTCCAAGTGCCACTGCGCGGGACGTAGCATCCTTCATCCTTCATCGCTTCATATTACGACATGGTGCACCTCGAGAACTACTAAGCGATCGAGGTCGAGCCTTCCTATCAGAAGTCGTCACGTCTCTGCTTTCTGAATGCCATGTTGTTCATCGCAAGACCACGGCATACCACCCGCAGACTAACGGGCTCACGGAAAGATTTAACCGCACCCTTGGCGATATGCTCGCCATGTATGTGACATCCGATCATACTAACTGGGATCGCATTCTTCCATTCATTACGTTCGCATATAACACCGCGGCACAGTCTACCACTGGATTTTCACCTTTCTTTCTTCTCTATGGACGCGAACCATCCCACACCATCGATACTCTCCTTCCATACCATCCTGACGCATCCGAATGCCCATCTGTGTCCGAAGCTGCACGAAATGCGGAAGAGTGCCGTGAACTCGCACGCACCTTTACGTCTCGAGAACAACAGCGCCAGAAAGAAAACAACGTCGACTCTTCACAAAGCCCCAGCTATTCCCCGGGATCACTTGTATGGCTGGCTGTTCCTTACCAAACCCCCGGCATTTCCTCAAAACTCATTCCAAAGTACGAGGGCCCATACCGCGTTTTGGAGCAAACCTCGCCGGTGAATTTTCTCATCGAGCCACTTTCCCCATCTGACGACATGCGCCGGCGTGGACGTGACATCGTCCACGTCGCCCGCCTTAAGCCATATTATAGCCCTCTGCCTCCAGACTCTTAGGTCGCCAGGATGGCTCTTTTTCGGCGGGGGCAAATTGTGAAGAAGAAAGAGCGTCGTTGGCAAGCAACATCGCCACCGCTTGGGTACTGGGTGCTGGGCTTCGCTCGCTCGGCTCGTGCTGATCATCGCCGGCATCTGCTTGACCGTTGCTCTTGCACGATCGTGTTTCTTCGTAGGACCACCGTCGCAACAGTCGTCAATAAACCCTTTTTCAATATATATATATGGAGAGAGAAAGAGAGGGAGAGAGAGTCAAGGAGATCCTCCGTAAGCAGTCAAAACATGATTTATTTCGACCTTTCAGTCAGTCTGGCCTTCATCAGGATTGCCGGTACAGTTTGTTGGTGCTCAGCTTTATACAATATTGAATCAGAGGGAAGGAGAGAGAGAGAGGAAGGAAAAAAAAAGAGAAAAAAAATGTCCGTACGAGTGAGCTCGCGTCATATGCACTACAAGAATCGCTATGCCGCCTTCGTCGCCCAGTAAACAACACGCTTCGGACACGCCAGGAACTCTAAAGGCTCGTTGTTTCATGCGTGCTGCCCCGTTATCCCAACCAACACCTCGAAAGATTGAACGAACAATTCGAGCACTGCTTCAACCGGGATGCTCGTCGATTCAACGAGACAGTCAAAGCCTACTGCCGAAGAACCAGCAAGGTGTCATACATAGACTATCAGTTCGAGCAGTTGCCATCAAGACGCTTTCTTACTGCGGATGGGCTTTATCTGAGTTTTATGGGTGTCGCGTGATTGCCCAAACCCTCGAGAGTGCACTAGGGCGGGGAGACCTCGAAACTACCACGGGATGGTCGACTCAACCAGTAGCTGCCGTCAATATTCGTTCATCACAACAGGACACCCATGACAAGAACTCTGCATGTCAACATGTTCCAGGAGCCCCGCACCTGCCCAACATCACAGACGAGTTCCCGACGATCGTCGAAACTGTGACTCTCGCGAGCCACAAGGGCCCCCTCACCATCATTAACAGCGCACCACTGCTAAGGGGAAGTCTGCTGGACAGCCGACGCGCATCTCTCCATTGCGGATGTCGAGACCAAAAGCACTACACGACAGCACTACTACATTACTCCTCAAAGGGAAGCCTGCTGAACTATGAAGCCGCGTACCTCTATTGCGGACCACGGGACCGGAACTCCCTACGAACACGTTCGCCGGGAGCCCTACGCCGAAATCCTCCCTACAATGATGAAGGCCTGCCAAACATAACTACAATCTGCGGACTTCATCAGTGCCATGCCCGCACCCAAAAGGATATTGACCTCTGAAATGCAAGTCCAGCTCATCACTTCTCAGTTGCAGTTCCACCTTGCTTAAAGTACGAAAACTTGCCGACAAACGAATTAGACATGAAATCCATAAATCAACATTGCAAGTGTACATTTGTGCTAGAATGTACATTTGTGCTAGAGTGTCGTACCCCCGAGAGTACGACACTCTCCCTCACACCAGCTTCTATAAACCTCGATGAACATGACCAAATAACATGGAAAAATGTCCTCCTTAAGGCATCTCTTAAATAAAAAGAAATCGCTCTCAATCATAGTGATAAGCAGGTAAAAAAACTGGTCACTATGACCAACACCATTCTCCGCCAAAACACTTTATCGTACGAAGAAATCACCCGGTTAACAGAATTTCAACGGAATAAATACTAAGTCATCGTGACCACGAAAATTCATAGACCATGTGCCCAGCCCCGCGTTTCTTGAGATAGTTCCTTTTTACTACACCACCACCCAGGAAACAACTAACTGTACAAACGAGCACCCATCTAGGAACACCCCCTGTGACACTGTGATTGTAAATCTATCCGACACGAGTTTGTCACCTGGCGAAGAAAAACTGCTATCTAAAGGACTATTTTCTGCCCGATCACAAAATTTTTCGATCAATTCTACTTGCTCCGAGACCTAGACAACTTCGCTAGAAGCTTAAGGTAGCGCGAATATTTCTTGGACAGGCCTTCTAACCGCGAAACAATTTACAATCGTAAAATAAATGATCGTACACCGAACAGTAATCGAGACAAGTTTCTGGACCTTTATATCAATACAGTACAGAAAGATATAGTACACGAATACCACAGACAGAAAGGAAAATGAGGAAACTTGACAAAATCTGAAAAAATGAGTATGAGAAATCTGGCATCTAGGACAGACATGACAATAAAACCCACTGATAAATGGCGCAAGTGTAGTCCTAATACAACCAACTACTTACGAGAAGCGTACCGCCAACCAGTCGACTCAAAATTTTACGAATGCCTCCCAGGTGACCTGACAGAGGAATGTAAACGTATTGTATCGAGAGAACTAAAGAAACTGTTGGATGCAGAAAAAATAACAAACATTGACCACAAACTAATGCGAGCAGCATATCCTTGTCCAGTTCGCTTCTACATCCTCCCAAAAATTTTTAAACCCAATAACCAAGGTCGACCAATCATATCAGGCATCGGTACAATAACTGAACCCATATCAGTATACGTGGACAAACTAATAAGCCACATTCCATGCATCCTCGCGTCGTACATAAAAGACACCACACATTTTCTTCGAGACAATGCAGGTCTGCGTGTGCCGAAAAACTTGTATTTGGTTACTCTTGATGTCTCTTCATTGTATACAGATATTCCTCACGATGACGGCATAGCTGCATTACAAAACATGCACACAGACCATAGACAATCTAACACCCCAGATTTCTCTGCCATCGCAGCTTTGACGAAGATGGTCCTTGAATTAAATTCATTCGAATTTAACCAAGAGTATTTTTCGACAAATCAGCGGGACCGCTATGGGCACCAAAATGGCACCCAATTATGCCAACATATTTATCGCAAAGCTAGAATTGGAATTTCTTGCACAAAGTTCCTTGAAACCACTGTTATACAGAAGATACATAGACGACATCTTTCTTATTTGGACCCACAGCGAGGATGAACTTCTCAGCTTTATCGACACTTACAACGCTGTACATCCGAACATACACTTCACACACACCTACTCGCAAGTAACAGTAAATTTTATTGATGTTACTATAACAATAGAAGAAGACAAACTTTCTACAACCCTATATCGCAAACCAAAGGATCGACAACAATACCTACATTACCAAAGCGATCACCCGCGCCACTGTAAAAACAGTATTCCATACAGCTAGGCGCACTGGTTTAAGCGAATTCGCTCAAGAGACGCTGATTTTGACACCAGCTCACAGAGGCTAAAAGTTATGCTCGATAAACAAAAATACCCCCCACATGTAATTGATGACGCCGTTCAGAAAGTGAGAAAACTGAAGCGTGATCACTTACTTATGAAGCGACCACCGCAAGAAGACCCACAACAAACAAACCTCTGCTTAACCTACAGCACAAACTTCTCCAATGTAAACAAAATCCTAAAACGACAATACAACATTCTGGAACAAAATGAACGTCTGAAACGCGAATTCTCATCCGCTCTTGGCGTCGTTTACCGATGACCACGCAACCTGAAAGACACACCTGCCCACTCTCAAGTCAAAACTTCACCCCATAATAATTCATGCCGCCCTTGTTTAAAGTCACGATGTTTTGTATGTAAAGCGATGCAAGAAACACACAAAGCAACCAGCAGACAATCCAAGTTTTCGATTAACATACGAGGAAACCTAACATGCGATTCCTCTATTGTGGTGTACTTACTGGAATGTAACGTGTGCAGTATGCAGTACATTGGACAAACAGAAACACCATTTTAGATTCGTTTCAATAATCACAGACCCCATGTGAAATCAGCCCCAAGTCTACCTCTATCAAAACATCTCAACCCTCACGACCATGCATTCGACAAACTATCAGTAACACTCTTAGAAACAAGATATAAATCAAACCGAGAACGTGAGCAACGAGAGTCGTACTTTATCCACCGATTTAACACTCTCGATAGAGGAATAAATGAGAATTTGGGTACACTTGCAGCAATTAAAGCATTAGAGAGCAACAATGGCAATAATGAAAATATTAACTGAGTTCACGGCACTGCAGCTGCGAAGGGCACTGGACAACTCAAAATATATCCAAGTGAAACTACTCTTCTTAAGTACAGCTGTCGTCTGTTTCTGTTTTTTTGTTATCCAATCATTTGTGCCAAGCATGATGTGCCCAGCAGCAACCCTGCACACAATCGGGAGGCCCCTAATGCACGGGTAATCCAGAAGCGGGCAAGAATTGGCATTGCACCCGCTTTCCAGCCTCTGCGGCAATACGGGGCGCCCCTGTTTCAACGATGAGATGTCGAAGAGGCGCTGAGTAGTTAAAGGCTTAAACTTCTTAAGAAAGTTCTTTTCCCCCACACCGAACCGCCAGAGCCATGCGGCGCCGTCTGGTCGAGAACAATACGTTAGTGAGAGGAAGGATACACAGACCGCAGACATCCTAAAAATGAACGTAAAAAAAAAAAAGAGAGAAAAGGGTGAGCGAGGGAGGAAAAAAGGAAAAAAAGAGTGAAAGGGGGCACCCGGGGTAGTCCACCTTATACTCTAATTGCCTTTTTTCCTCTGTTTCTTTTTTTTCCTTCCTCTCTGTCTTTCCCCCTCTGATTTAAGATTGTATAAAGTTGAGCACCAACAAACTGTACCCTCCATCCTGATGAAGGCCAGACTCTGGCTGAAACGTCGAAATAAACCACGTTGTGACTGCTCACGGAGGATCTACTTGACTACTTGCAACGCTATGGCCACTCAACCACCATGCCTGCCTATATATATATATATATATATATATATAGCAAGTTGTCGATTCGTGGCTGTCTGTTATTTTGTTCGTGGCACTGGTGGAGGTGCTGGGTAAACGCGCCTCGGCTCCAGATTTTCAGCCGACACACCGAGCTCCTTGGAGACAGCTACAGCTCCCACGGAAAGAAGCAGTTGCCGCCTGCGAGAACTATTTCCCGAATACGGTCCTCTCTCTCAAGACAAGGTGGCAACCTCGTCTACTAAGCAGGCGAGTCAAACCAACGACGCCTATTCTTTTCTCTCGCAGGTTTTTCATGCGCTGCAAACACCACGCTCATTTCATGGAGACATTTATGAGGATGTTGACGACTGGCTTGACCACTTCGATCGAGTCGCCAACATCAACGAATTGGATGAAGCTCGCAAGCTGCGGAGAGTTTACTTTGGATTGGAAGACTCTGCCAAAACGTGTTATGAGAATCACGAGGGTTCCTTTGCGAGGTGGCAAGAGTTCAGCCGACAGTTTCGCGATGTGTACCGCAGCACTGAAATGAAAGAGAGAGCGGAGCAGGCCATCTCGTCTAGGAACCAACGACCTGGCGAGAGAGTTTCGATGTTTGTCGAGGACATGCTTCAACTCTTCAAGTGTGCCGACCCTGCAATGTCTGAAAAAAAAGAAGGTGCGCCATTTAATGCGTGGGGTAAAAGAGCAGCTTTTCGCCAGACTCGTGCGCAATCCACCGACGACTGTGGCTGAGTTCATAAATGAGGCAACCACAATGAAGCGTCACCACTGCTGCATGCTTTATCGGGGCTGACAGCAAGAGGTATGCCCTCGCAGAGTAATAAGAAGCATCCTGCGGGACGAGCTGCGCCAAATCCAAGCAGCGGGGCCACAACCACCCGTAAATGCTCTCGCAGATTTAATCCGAAATGAGATCCGACTGGTGGTCACCCCACTCGTGAAAACAAGGCAGGAGCCCCCTTTGCTGACTTATGCGGCGGCCCTGCAATCCCCTGCACTACATGCTCCTGATCCCACTGCGGACAATGGATCAGGCTAGCCATCGATTCCAGGTGTCACGGGTCCCGTTAATTCGGGAGGCGATCGTCGGGCTAATTCCAAGGGCCGAAGTATCGACCCCCCGAACCGCGCCACGAAAGCGTGGACAATTTAGAAGTGGTCCTATTTAGCGCGCCAGCGGACGCCGGCTGTGGCTCAAGAACAAGTCAGAGCCGAGAGTTGATAAACAAAACAAAATTATATTCTCAATTATGGCAGATCAAAACGATACACAAGTATGCACACTCGACAATAGTTGAATACAATATGTCACCATTCAAACAACGTACTACGCAGTACAATCAGCCACGCTTGAAACAACGGACACAGACAACAATACGCACTACAATGCAGTCGCATGCATCGAACAACCAAGACACTTAAAGACTAAAGAGTTAGAAAACTTATTCAGTCCAAAGTTCTTGGAACAAAAGTCTGGATGATACTCTTTCGAGAATCACTCACTCAAAATCCAGCGTTGTTGTCGTTCCGCTGCCCCCGAAGTTTCTTTTCCAGGAAACCTCGCGTCTTCAATTGACAGTTCTCCAGGCTCCAAACTTCTTCGCCGGAAACACGTCGGCTTCACACACGCAGCTGTTGCCACGCGTCTTCGCTCGATAGCGGTAGACACCCACTCTTGCCTGTAGCTCAAGTCTTCACCCCTCAGGTGGAAATCCTCTTCTTCTCCTCCTTTGTCACGGAAGACAAAAGGCTCCGCCCACAAGGCGGAACACCCTACGCACTCTGGCGCATACTTTCTTCTTCTCCTGCTTTGTCACTAAGGACAAAACCTTCACCGACAGACGCAACAGAATACCCCACGCACACTGGCGCTAACTTCCTTCTTCTCCTGATCTCCCATCTCGGCTGCTCGATTGAATACCTTCCGCGCGAGATTCCAGAAAGTTCTCATTATTTCGTCAGCGCGATACGCTGCGAAGGCTGGGGAAAGGGCGAGACGATACGAGGGCCGTCCGCGAAAGATGATGCAATCCTGCATCGCCACGGCCTTTTCCATCGAGAACTCTCTAAGGCTTGCTCGGCCGCCGATGCGAGGAGGTTCGTTGGCGAACCTACGCTTCCGAGGGGAGAGGGACACGCGCCCGGGGAGTCTTTGGATGCTTGTTTTCTTTTTTTTATCGTTGACCTCTCGGCGCTTCGTCGCGAGAATTTGGCGGCGTGCCCTTTTTTGAGCGCTCGTTTTGTGACACCAGGGCACCTCTTCGACTCCGCCACCCGCCTCAAGGTTTCCGAGTGCACCCACTTATCATCCGTCTGGATCGCGACAGAACGCCACAAAAGCCAGCGTGTGGCGTACGTCAGATAACCGTCCACTCTTCTACCACTGTGGCAAAGCGGGTCACGTCTACCGCAATTGTCAATACCCCCAACTTGGTCTCCGTGGCTTTCATCCTGATGATCAGTGCCCGCGTTACGGTGAGCCTCCCCGCGACATTGAAGCGTACCTTACAGGCCGGCAAGCTTCTCGCCTTGGTCAACACCCCCAATCACGATCACCATCACCTCGCCGCCCCATGTCACCTAGCATTCCTCGTCATTTTATGCTATTTTCAGAGGTCGGTCACCGAGTCCCCACAGGAGAAACTAGAAACCCCGGTTGCTGGGGGTGAAGCCGCGTCCCAACAAACTGTCAAAGAGACTCCTTCGACGCAAAGACCCGACGAAGGCCGTTCTGATTTTTCAGTCGTTTCCGAAATTCATAAGACTGCTTCCGCCAACATCACCGTACACGTCAGTAATCAAGTCGTCTCTGCCTCTGTCGACACCGGCGCCAATTATTCGGTTATGAGCAGCGCCCTGGCTACCCAACTGAGGAAGGTAACTACCCCTTGGCAAGGACCCCCATTGTGCACGGCAGGGGGCCACCTCGTCACGTTCACTGGAATGTGCACAGCCCGTGTTCGAGTCCGTGCTTCAACGTTCACAGGGTCTTTCCTCGTATTACCTGTGTGCTCCCGTCCACTCATTCTGGGGTTGGACTTTCTTCGCGAACACGGCGCAATTATTGACCTAGGAGATTTGTAGGTGTCGTTCGAGGACCTGCTTCATTCTGAACCTAAAAACACCCTTTTATCAAAGGCTGTCCTACATGTATCTTCCGAATCTGTTACTCTGTTTCCCTGCAGCAGCCTCTTTATCAGCGTTGAATGTGTCCAAGACGTCCCCGATGCTGTAATTGCGGAAGGAAATTTGTCTTTGCTTTTTGCACAACGAATCTGCGTTGCCCGAGGTATTGTTCAGCCCAGGAGGAAGCAGACTTGTCTAGTAGTCACGAATTTCAGCGAGGAGTATCTCCATCTTACGAAACACACTGCGATGAAATACCTTAAGGATATTGCCGACGTCCCTGGTCCCTCATCATTATCTGCCCTTTCGTCGTGCGACCATTCCGCCGTGACATTCGCAATTACTCTCGACGTAAACCAGGGTCTACCGTCCACACAACGGGAGCGCCTTTTGAAGCTACTTGACTCATTTCGGGACTGCTTCACTACGACTTCCAAAGTGAACCAAACGCCGCTTGCCAAGCATCGTATCATCACCGAGCCTACCGAGAGACCCATTCGACAGCACGCCTATAAAGTCTCGCGAAAAGAACAAGACGCTATACGCCAACAGGTCCAGCAGACGCTCAAGGACGATGTCATCCAGCCATCGACCAGTCTCTGGGCGTCCCCTGTTGTATTAGTAAAGAAAAAAGATGGTACCCTGCAATTTTGCGTCTATTACCGAAAGTTGAATAAGATCACGAAGAAAGACGTGTATCCTTTACCACGAATAGATGACTTGCTCGACCGCATTTGCAACGCTCGCTACTTTTCTTCCATGGATCTACACAGAGGCTATTGGCAAATTTTTGTTGATGAGCGCGACCGCGGAAAGACCGCCTTCATCACTCCTGACGGGCTCTACGAGTTCAAGGTCCTTCCGTTCAGTTTATGCTCGGCGCCAGCTACTTTTCAAAGAATGATGCACACTGTTCTTTCTGGGCTAAAATAGCAATCGTGTCTTGTCTACCTTGACGGTGTGGTCGTCTTGTCGGACATGTTTGAGCAGCACGTCCAGCGCTTACAGACAGTTCTTCAGGCGATTTGAACAGCTGGACTTTTTTGCAAACCTGAGAAATGCAACTTTGCTTTCGAGGAACCGAAGTTTCTTGGTCACGTTGTCAGCCACGCTGGTATACATCCAGACCCTGAGAAAACGAAAGCTGTTGCTGCATTTCCTGTCCCAACGAACAAGCGCGATCTCCGCCGATTTCTGGGACAGTGCGCATATTACAGACGCTTTGTCAAGGGCTTTTCTAAAATCGCTGAGTCACTAAATAAACTTACAAAAGGTGGCGTATCATTTGTTTGGGGTCAGGATCAACATCATGCCTTTGACACGCTATCAAACCATCGCCATGCCCCACCGGTACTCGGTCACTTTGACGACAATGCTGCCCAGAGCTACACACGGGTGCCAGCAACGTCGGATTTGGAGCTGTATTGTGTCAATGGCAAAATGGCGTAGAGGCATGATTGCCTATGCAAGTAGAACACTATCATCTGCTGAGAAAAACTACTCTGCAACAGAAAAAGAATGCTTAGCCGTTTTTTTGGGCTATAACAAAGTTTCGGCCTTATTTGTATGGTCGACCATTCAGGGCAGTCAGCGACCACCATGCTTTATGCTGGCTCACCAACCTCAAAGATCCTTCTGGTTGTCTAGCACAGTGGAGCCTTCGGCTGCAAGAATTCGACGTTACAGTCATTCACAAGTCAGGACGCAAACACTCCGATGCTGGCTGTCTCTCACATGCGTCTATTGAAAGTACGAACGCGGACGTTGAAGAGGACGATACATTCCTTTCCATTGTATCAGCAACCGACTTGGCTCAACAACAATGCGACAACATAGAGCTAAGCCCGCTGATTGACTACCTTAATGGCCGAAAAAGAAGTCTTTCTCGAAACTTCGCACGTTCGCTGGCCTCGTTCTGCATCAGGGATGGAGTCCTCTATAAGAAACATTTCGACCAAACCCAGGCTACTTACCTTCTGGTGGCGCCGACCTCGCTTCGGGACGATATTTTACATGCTTGTCATGACGAACCATCATCCGGACACCTTGGCTACACGGGCACCTTGGAAAGAATTCGCCGCTCATACTACTGGCCACGCTTCGCGAAGACAGTCAAGCAGTACGTCCGCACATGCCGCGACTGCCAACGCTGTAAGACTCCACCTGTCCGACCAGCAGGACTACTACAGCCTATGGCCACGCCGAAAACACCATTCCATCAAATTGGCATTGACTTGCTCGGATCGTTTCCAATGTCTTCGTCTGGAAACCGGTGGATTGTGGTTGCCACCGACTATTTAATGCGTTACAGCGAAATGAAGGCCCTTCGTAAGGCTACCACAGCTGAAATCGCCCAGTTTTTTGTCACCAGCATCGTACTTCGTCACGAAGCGTCAGCTGTTATAATTACTGATCATGGGACAGCTTTCACCGCTGAGATGCTTCAAGAAGGGCTGAGACTAAGTGGTACAGAATATCGGAAAACCACCGGTTATAACACCCAAACAAACAGAATCACTCAACGGCTAAACAAGACCATTGCAGATATGCTCTCAATGTATGTGGCCGTTGACCACAAGAACTGGGATGATCTACTCCATTACGTAACTTTTGCTTAAAATACAGCAGTCCAGGAGAGTACAGGCTTCACCCCATTTCGCTTAGTTTATGGTCGAGAGGTCACTACAATGCTCGACGCAATGCTCCTACCCAGCAACCTGGGCGTGTTCAACGCGGACGCTGCCTTGTTCGCTCAACACACCAAGGAGGCCCGTCAACTCACCCGACGCCGTATTCAGGCTCGCCAAACTGCCGACGCATGCCACTACACCCTAACACCGAGACATTACCTTCCAACCAGGCGATGAAGTTTGGGTGTGGACCCCCATCCGATAGCGTGGTCACTCTGAAAAGTTGCTGCGGCGCTACTTCGGCCCGTACAAAGTTCTGCGCCGACTCGTATGTAAAAGAGAGGAGAAATTCATATATGACGTTACATACGAAGTTCTCCTTGACGGCACCTGAAGACGTTCCTGTCACTTTTGTTTCTTTTTGATTGTCTTGTGTCCTAACTCTCTTTTTTAATGAGTACTTCTATGACACCAGCCCATTTTTTTCCTTACGGCAGAGTTGTTGTATTCCATGGTAGCATCTTTTTTTTCTCAATTTTTTCTCAACGCTCATTACCAGCATTGAGCCGATGCTTTTCGAGGAGAGGGAATAACGACACAGGTAATGGGTATTATATATATATATATATATATATATATATATATATATATATATATATATATATATATATATATATATATATATATATATAGGAAAAATAAGTATACACCTCTAAAAAACTGTTTATGAGTGACGTTTCGATCGGAGACCGATTTTCATCAGACGTCTGATGAAGATCGGTCTCCGATTGAAACGTCACCAATAAACAGTTTTTTAGAGGCGTATACTTATTTTTTCATAATTCTACGGCAAGCGAAGCCAGGCTCTTTATAATCTACGTATATATAAACTCAGAAAAGAAAATAAATAATCCAAAAAAAGACTCCGGCTCGTAGAATCAGGCTTGGAATCTCTCAATCGTCAGCGCAAGGCGTTGACCACTGAGCCACAGATGAGCAACTCTTTCAAACATCGCGTTTTGGTCTGCTTGCCATTCTGCACGTGACCTTCCAATTTGTTGCTCTCGCATTCATTGCTTCGCCTCTGCGGGAAAGCTGTGACTTTTGTACTAGCCGCCACGTTGGTCCAGTGGTTATGGTTCTCTATTGCTGACCTGCAGGTCGCGGGGTTGAGTCCCTTGAGTATTATCGATGAAGAGAAAATTGGTCGAGGCCCGTGCACTTTCGTCTAGGTACACGTTAAAGACCCAAAGTGGTTAAATTGTCGGAGTGCTGCACTACAGCGTCTCTCATAGTCATACTCTGGTTTTGGAATCGTAAAACCCATCTATTACTCAAAAACAACTGTGTTTTTGTGGTTGTTTGGAAAATTTCAATTGAACAATTACTTCAGTTAACTTTATTCCTTCATTTTCAACAAGCGCCTGAGGTTGATGCTATACATTCAGCTGAAGCCGTCTATGTTGCCAGTAAAAAACAGAGAGAATGTCTTCCAGGCCCACTTGTTTTTTACGGTGATTATTTAAGAGAGCGATGTCAACTAACCCTTTATTTGTTGTTGTAGATCTCACGTACACCGTTAAGTGTCTCAGCGATAAAAAAGAGCGTTCCACTTCAGCTGTTCTCATGGACAGAGTTGGTAAAATCTTTAGAAAACGGTGCATGCACGTTTGGGAATAATACCTTTGAACAATTGGTAACCGATTGCATCGCAGATACGATGAATGTTTTTCACCTCTATCAATTCTATTTCGCAGCCCACACTGCCGGCAATGCCGAAATTGAGATATTGTTTGAAGGCACGTTATCAAACTTCTCGGCAGAGGGAAGAGTGGCAGATTCGGGAATAGTTTCCGGCAGAAGGAAAGAACATATCTTCAATGTGTGCCGATGCCTCTTAAAGCACTCATTGAACGGGCCTATTAGATAGTTCATAAAACCAGAAATACCGAAAGCATAAAGTGCTCTTCAACGCTAGCCATTGACATGTTACTTCGATGAAGATGCCTACATGTGACCCGTGGTATTTTCATTTTAACATGTGCGGTGCTGGCAGCCTTTATTTACAGAGGCGTCGTATGCATCACTAAAGCCAGACTCCCGCATCGCAAGCACTGCAGCTTTAACTTGTCGACATGCATCAAGGCTACGGCCAGGTTCAGAGAGCTAGACTGAAGCAATCAAGAAAGGAAGCATTGTAGAAAATACTTTGGTGGCAATGTGTACACTGACAATGAGAGTGGAAGTCAAAACACAGGTAACTGGTATGCGCTGGGGGATGTGCCTCCGGAAGCTCTCTCCTGAAGAGTATCAAAGGCTGAAACAATTGGATGAAAAACCTTCACGAACGTTTTCACAGCCCCATGACGCTGTACCCAACATGTCTCGCATAATGTATGAAGTTGTTGCTTGTGTACTTCTGAGCATAGCTCACCAATGTTTTCCTTTAGCAAAGCTGGCTTTGGGGCATATTTTCTTATAAATGTGCACACCTCTTGCAATACACAAAATGTGTAATGTAATTGATAGGCACTTCAGGAATGATATATTGCGAGGTTCAACGAGAGGCTTGCTCATTGAAAGCATGATGTAATAGGACACACCCTCTACAAATGTGAGTGATCCCATGGCAAAAACGTGAAGGAACGTGAAGGAGTTTAGGCCAGCAGTGGAAATGCTGCGGCTCGCAACAGAATACCTGAAACAGACAACCCACAGGCATAGATGGGGCACAGTACAGCGTTAGTAAACTCGTTTTGAATGCGCTCGCAGTTCCCATAGGAATTTACGCGGGCTGATAAACAGGTTGTAGTGCACCATGCTCTGAACATGACCGGAATTCATTCCTTCAACAGTAGTTACGATCATTCGAGATTTTGTGTGCTACGAGGCTGCTCCGATTCTCGCCGGCGTAAGTGCTGCAAATGCACGTACTAGATAGAACAGTGTATTGATGGTATATATATATGTATATATATATATATATATATATATATATATATATATATATATATATATATATATATATGCTTAGCAGTGAAACATTCTGCACAGTTGAATGTGTTGACGTAAAAGGACATGACCGCTGCACGCTTGCGAACGATGAAAGACACCTTGCCGATTGTTTCAGGCGGGAGAGTAATGAAAGCGAGGAAAAATAGAAAACACAGAACATTTCACGTTTTTGCGCAGAAATGTTTTCTAACGCATATACGCAAGGAACTATCTACTCCTACGTGAGTAAAGGTATAGTCGGGTCCCAGGTGCATTTTCGATTGAGACCAATTTAACATTTCTCAACAACTATTACCTTTTCCTCGCAGATTGCACGATAAAACCTCTACGATTGGGAGCACTTCATTGCTATCAAAAGTCGCAGCACAACTATAATGTCAACCAAGTCGGTGGTGTCATTCGTTGCTGATGGTTTCGGCAGGTCCTGACGTAGCCAGTGACGTCACCGGAAAGTTGTGGCCAGTAGTTCTTTTCCTGTATTCTTGTGAATGTACGGGAAACACCAAGGTGTCCAGCCGTCGGGTTGCCGTCTAAAGCCTGAAGTATTTCTGGTCTCACTGCTGCAAGAACCATGAGAAAGTAGTTGGCTCGAAGGGGCAAGAAAATTTTCCAAAGAGAACTCTGTTCACAAGAAGAATAACTCCAGTCCACTTTTGAAAACATTCGCGACACTCGCGCTGTTGCCCTCAAGGAATTCCGCAAGGCGTCTGAGTTTCATCTCAGCTTGCTCTTGCTCGGCGAAGTCATTGGTAGTTATCGTTCTCAAGAAGTCGGCCTCATTCAATTCGTTGGGTGATGATGGGCCGACGGGGTCATTAGGCAAGCAGTCTGGGTCAGTGTATTTTTTCCAGACTGCTAAATGATGGTCAGGTCGAATTCTTGAAGTCTGAAGGCTCCGCCGTGGGAGGCGACCTGAAGGCTCTTTCAAGTTAGCTAGCCAACGCAAGGGGTGGTGGTCGTTCACAACTTTGAAAGGCCCACCGTAGAGGTGGGGCAAAACTTTGTCTTTGCCCGATGATGACAAGGCACTCCTTTTCTGTTGTGGAATAGTTGGCTTCAGCTTTGCATAGCGACCGGCTAGCGCTACTGATAATCATTTGCAGGCCATCGGTCCTTTGCACAAGAATGGCGCCGAGTCCTACATTTCCTGCGTGTCTGTGTACTTCTGTTTCGCCGCATTGGTCAAAATACGCAAGTATCGGCGGTGTTTGCAGGTGTCATTCAAGTTCCTGAAACACTTTTTCTTGTGCCGTTTCCCACCTGAATTCAAAGTCTGTTTTTGTGAGGTGAGTTAGCGGCTCGGCAACTTGTGTGAATTCCTTGACGAAACGCCTGTAATAGGCACACAGTCCCAGGAATCGGCGTTCTGCCTTCTTGTCGGTGGGCGATGGGAAATCGGCAATGGCAGTTATTTTGAGCGGGTCGGGACAGACATCAGACTTGCTGATCACGTGTCCTGGAAACAAGAGCTCTTTGTATGGAAATGGCACTTTTCTGGCTTGAGGCTAAGTCCAGATATCTTGACAGCTTGAAGTACCGCTTCAAGGCGCTGGAGATTCTCATAAGCTTTAGGGAAACACGACAACGTTGTTCAAGTATACGACGCAAGTCAGGCATTTAAATTTAAATTCAGTCAGCATGATCTCCATAACACGCTGGAACGTTGCAGGCACTGAGCGAAGACCAAAGGGCATGACCTCCAACACGAAGACACCGTCTGGTGTGATAAAGGCCATCTTCTCTCTATCTCTCTGGTCAACCTAGATTTGTCAATAGCCGGTCTTGAGGTCCATGCACAAAAAGTACTTCGAGCTCTGGATCCGGTGTAGAACGTTGTGCATACGTGGGAGAGGGTACATGTCCTTCTTTGTGATTTCATTCAGACGGCGGTAATTAACGAAAAAGCGTAAGGCCTCGTCCTTCTTCTTCAATAATACCTCGAGTGACGCCCACAGACTCTAGAACGGCTGAATGATGTCGTCGCTAGCATTTCGTCGACTTGTTTCATCACGACCTCACGTTTGCGAGTGGAACTTGGTACGGGCTTTGTCGGACTGGTCGGCCACTTTCGTCTGTTATGATGCGATGTTTCTTGACTAGGCTTTGTCGAATTCTTGATGATGACGAGAAGCAGTCCTTCAATTGCAGGAACAGGGACTTTAGCGAATCTTGCTCGCGCTATGGAAGGCTTAGGTTGTCGTCGAAATTTGGTTCGGGACCTTAATTCGTCAAACCAGCATCGACAGCATCGAAGAGGGTGAAGGAATCGCTGGCGTTCATGAATTCTTTGACGTAGGCGACCATCGTACCAACTGTGAAGTGCCTGTATTCGTGGCTAAATTTTGTCAGCACCATCTTTGCTTTGTCGTCATAGAGCTCGGCTATGCCTCTTTTGACACAAATCTGACGGTTTACAAGTAGGTGCTGATGACCCTGGACAATGCCTTCAAGGTTTTCTGCTTTTTCGGTGATGATGGAAATGTTGCTGTCATTTCCGTCAGAAAGGTGGCATGGGACCTTCTCATCTAACACATTCAATGCCTGATTCCTTGGCGTTGTAGGGGTCTGTAGCCTGTTTTCTGAGGTTATTGTGATTGGCTCAGACCTCAGGTCGAAGACAGCTTGCGCCCTGTTCACTGGGAATGTCCACACTGAGTATAACATCTCAGGAGCTATTTTGTAAGATTACAAAGCTCGCAGGATAAATCTGGCTATTGATGGTGAGCCTTGCAGTTCACACTCTAGTCGACATTATTAGGTGCCCTCCAGCTGTCCGGATTTCAGGGCCTTGCCATGCAGTCTTCACTTCCTTCAACTTCGTCGTGAAAGGCCCACTGACAATGACAGAATAGTCAGCTGCAATATCGACGAGAGCAGGACGAGGTGGCCGTTGAATATTAGGTCGAGGTCGCTGGTTCGTCATCGTGCGTTGCAGTTGGGTCGTGGCGTCGGATCATGGCTATGTCTGTTTGACTTGATGCTTTAACGTTGCCCCATGACGTCTTCATGATGAAACGAAGTTTCGACGTCAAGGCTCTGTTCGTTTTGCGCCAGGTGCTTTTGATTTCGTTGCGGCGGAGCGTCAGTGGCAGCGGAGAATCTTTGGTTGTTTCCCGTACAGCAACCGCATCTCCATTGGTTGCTGCCTTGGCTTTCCGGGTAAGGGCTTGAAAATCGGCCTCAAGCAAGGCCGCTGTACTGCCCCCGGTGTGTTGAGGCGTATATAGCGGCCTGGCCGGCGAACGATAACGTCGTAGGGGTGTCGACCGCGCTCCCGGGAGGTAGTTGGCGATGTCATGCGGTCGTTCACCCGTTGTGGACAAGGTGCGTTGACATCGAAGATGTGTAGACTCCTCTGTAGGTACTGGCAACAGTGGTAGGTGTGGCCGGGCTGTCCGCAGTGGTAGCAGAGTGGGTGGTATTCAGTTTCTTTGGCGCGCCACGCTTTCCAGCAGGCGAACGGTAGGGCGTCGGCGGTGGTGGCGGTGGCGTCTGGTGATGGATGTGTGACGGGGCGGTGTCTTGACGTAGGCGTAGATGAATGTAGTGACGGTGGGCTGCAGCACCATAACTCATGGCTTGCAGGGGCGGCTCTGGAGGCTGAGGAACTCCCAGCAATTCCTAGATCTCGTGGCGTGCAACGTCCGCGAAGGAGTCCACGTCAGGCTACGCTGAAGGGAGCAATTTTTGCAGCTCTTGCACGATCGCTCTAATTGTCTCATGCAGGCCGGCGGTTCTTAGCGCTTGGATGTTGGCGTAGCTTGTAGACGAAAGCTACGGTTGTATTACCGTGCCCACATCTCAAGCGCCTTTTCAATCGTAGATGCTTCCAAAAAGAATTTGGTGACTGTCATTGGAAGGTTTCTGATCAGCCCAGGGAAGAGTTCTTGCTTGACTCCTCGTATGAGCAGAGATACCTTCGTCTCCTCGGGTATATTGGGGTTAGCATGGCAGAAGAGTTTAATTATATCTTTCGTGAATAGCGCCACGTTTTCATTCGGCAGCGCTTCAGCCTCATCTTGAGCCTGGCACGAAAGAAGTTGCACGTTGTGAGGTTTTGCTCTTGATTCTGTAACCTCGTCTAAGCAGGATCTTCTCAAGCGAAATAGACTTGCCGTAGCTTGTCATCGTCGGTCTTTTCGTTGAAGACGGCGACGCGATTGAACCCTTCAAGCCAGCTTTCCGGGTTTTCGAGGGGCGAAGCGCCTAAAGTTCGCAGCTCTTTGGGTTGGCTGAGCAGGACTGGTGCAGGGGGTATGGGCGCTGTCATTGTCGCTGTAGTCGACGTCGACGTCTTGGCCTTCCGAGTCTTGTCGGGTAGAAGTCTGCACTCCGGCGACAGACGTTGTGGCCTGCGGCTAACGCGCTGCTCGTGGCTGGTATCGGTTTCTTGTTTGCAACGTGGGCTAGGTTAACTGCTTGACGGGGGCATCCGGTATACGAAAAAAGCAGCACCTCCACCAGATGTCATGGGGTCATGAGGTGGACGAAAGGAGCAGACTGAATGCTAAGATGAAACTTTTTATTCGGTCGAACTTGTGGCTAGGAAAGTGAAAGTCAGATTACAGCAATAAACGGGCACTGATAGCGGCAAACAGAACGTCGGCTATCTATCAATGGACAAGCAGTGACTGAGGACGTGTCGCTGAATATTCTAGCATTATCGCTAGCGGGCCCAAAGGTTCCAGAATAATCTGTCATGTCCGCAAAGTAGACGTGATCATCACGAAATGATCTATCACAATACTGAAGCTTCGCGAGCACTCCAGGCGCGGTTCGCGCTGATATTTACATGCAGTGTAACAAGCGAGAACAACACTCGAGGAATGTAAAGGACAGAGAGACTGACGTGCGATTGGTAACGGTTTGCCACTTCTTCCTTTTCTTCTAGCGGCTCTGACACAGCACAAGTCGCACGGACACTGCGCCGCACCGTCCTATTCAGTTTTTTTCACACTCCCGTCGCCGCGCTGCTTGAGTGCAGCCCCAGGAGGTAAAGTTGCACACAGGCTGTCGGACTTGCTTACCGTTCGACAGTCGCATAACAGTGTCTAGAAACATACTGCCTAGTGTGCTGAGCGCGGGCTAGGAGATGGCCCCGCAGCTGATGACTGCCAGCAGCGCCCGCATGGTATGCTGCTCTGTGAGTGGGTGCATTTTCGTTCAATCCTTGCGCTCCGCAAGCGCTGCGAAGCCTGCAGGAGGCCGAGCCGCGCGAGGCCAACTAATATTTTTCTGCATTTTCGGAGTGTTTTTCACATAATGCTTTATTGTATAAGAACTACTTCATTGGTTTCACAATACTGGCGCTTTGCAATACCAAATGATCATTTCGTGGCATACAGTTCGCCATCTGCTACTGCCCGCAAAAAAAAGGCGCAGATCCCACGTAACTTGGGAGTCAATGCTATGCAAGGTGACTCTATTGTAATTTTTTATTGAGTGAAATATTATGAAGTGACGCTAAATATGTGCAAGAAATTGAATAGTCAACACTGGAACCATCATTGGCATTTCACGAACATTTGGCTCTTCTTGCAAAGTATTTCGAAGACCCTAAGTTAAGGGGGTGATTGTGAGGGCAACCAGACGTAGGCGATTCGATAGATAAATAGATAGATAGATAGATAGATGGATAGATAGATAGGCAGACAGACAGCCGGCCGGCCAGATGGACGGATAGACAGACGGACGGACAGACAGACGGATGGACTGAGACAGACAGCCGTACGGACAGACGGACAGACATACGGATGGATGAACAGACAGACAGAGGGACGGATGGACAGACAAACAGACGGACGGACGGACAGACAGATGGATGGAAAGACAGACAGACGGAAGGACAGATGGACAGACGGACAGGCAGTCGGATTGAAAGACGGAGGAATGGACAGATAGATAGATGGATAGATAGATAGATAGATAGATAGATAGATAGATGCTCAAAGTCGTTGCAGTATGCAAAGATATTAATTTTAAAAACCATTGACAGTATAACCACCAGAGTTATTTATTAAAGTGTGCTTTGTTCTTGAGAACAAGAATTATCACAAAAGATCCTAAAACCTTTACCTTTTAGCCTGCATTCCATTAGGATTCGATTGAAAACAAAGAATGATAACATGCCAATGAATAATCTGACACTCGCTGCATATGATACTCAGAACGTTGTTGGAAAGGGATTCCGACGTATACATGGGAGAAAAACTGTGTGAATGAAATTCGAAAGGGTATTTTCGATTTTTTAGATAAATAATAATATTTGAAATTTTGCCTAAACGGCGATTTCATTCTCGACACCGTTCATGCTAATCCGAAAAGATAGTTCGGTGGAGTCATTCTCAGAATGCTTTTCTCACATGACAGCCTTCGGATCCAGCCTTCTGTCTGCCCTTTTGATCCTACTTTTTCATTCAGGAAACCATGCTGGATTTGTTAGTGCAGGGAACAAAACACCGTTTCCTTGTTCGACCAATAACTTCTTTGACACAGCGGCACAATACACGTCCTTTCTTTGCATTGCCACTTAGATTTTAACATCTCAGGGTGTTGTAGTGTACATATGGCGCCATCGAACTTCACAGTAAATCAGATTGCAGCTGTCACACACTGATTTTAAACGTGGCGAGGCTCCGGCAGCAACAGGACGAGAGGCACGTTCGTGCACCCTCTCGACACGCAGCGCCACTTGTGGCATCTGAGTGCAGTCATCAGATGCGCAACCAACCTCTCTCGTACGGAATGTGCGCGCTCGGCACACTAGGCAGTATATTTCTAGACACTGTAGTCGTATCATAAAAAAACGCGCAGTGCCATCTTTACCCAAGAGTGTCTTAACGACACGAGCCATCTTGCATGTTAGAGGCGGAGTATTTAAATCTTCTAACAAGTCGAGATCACCAGGCTTTAATTCATATGACGACGTCGGCTTGCTGTGGTGAGCAGCACAAAGGAACAGAAGGTACTATTTTTTTCCACTGCTTCCACAGACTCTGAAGTAGCTGTTTGTGGTACCGCGCTCTTCGTCGCAGGTCGGACGCGGTTGCATTGAGGGCAAGAATCTTCTGTTGTGTAGGTAGGGTGACGAGACGCTTGCCGACTAAGAAGTGGGATGTTGTCAGAGCATCTGTTGATATGACGTCATCCTCTAAGTACGTGAGCGGTCTGCAGTTAACAGCCTTTTTAACTTCCGGTAACACGGTGAGCAGCTCGTAACGCAAACTGCTGCGTCCGAGGCAATGCTTGAGTGCTTCTTTAATAGTGCGAATGATGCGTTCCCAAAAGCTATCCCACCACAGCGCACATTCGACTATGAAGCGCCACTGGATTCTGTGAGCACTGGCATAGTTTTGAATGTCGCCTTCGAAGAGTGAGCGTAGGTGCTTGGCACTGCAATGAAATGCTTTCGCATAGTTCGACTATACGATCACAGGTATTCTGCGTCATGCGGCAAAGTGCTTTAAAGCCACTATAAATGCTTGCATGGTCAAATCGGTTGTCATTTACAGGTGTACTTCTCTGGTCACCGCTCAAAAAAAGACAAGGATGTGCACCTTTCTTGATGAGGCTAATTCATCATGGCAATACAGTGGCCCACAGAAATCAATTCCCATCACTTCAAATAGTATTGCTTTACTCATTCTTTTCTTTGGCAAGGGTGGTGCCGGGGCAGATCCTGTAAATAGGCAACATCGCCAGCGGGGTAAGCACGGTTTCTAAACGCTTTTCACTGTACGGTGCTATTTGATTATCCAAAAGCGCTTTAGAGAATATACGAGGATGATTTGAATCCTACCGTGCAGCAGTTGTCTGTGCGCTGCGTCAACCAAGGGATAGGTAAATTGGTGGTCTGCAGGAAGCAAGATCGGATGCTTCAGATCCTCTGTGTCGTCGAGCTTCTGAAGCCTGCATCCTACTCGAAGTAGTTGGTACTGGTCGAGAAACGGTTGTAAAGTCAGTACACTGGATGATTTTGGAATGCGTAATCCTTTTTTCATGGCCATAATTTTGCTTGCAAATGCGGTGTGTTGGACCAACTTCAACTAATACATTTCTACCTCGCTCAACTCTGAGGCCGTCAGTGGTTCTGTGAAGGATGGTTCCTTCGATGAGGCATCGCGGCGGAATCTTATGATCCAAGTGGAACGTAGAGGCTCACAGTGGCGCATACAGGGCGTCTCCACGGTAGTGGGGCAGGTTGATGTCATTTTTCTAGTCGCCCTTTTAATAGCATCTGTTGAGGCAATGAACGATATCTTCCAAGTCCCTTGAGAATGATTCTGCGACATTGAAGGACTGATACACCACAGTGGTTTGCGCTTCAATGCACTGGTGGCTTTCAGAGGGTCGATGATACCTCTCGCACCAAGATGCCACGTCTCTGTCGGGTCAGCCATGCATGATGTGGCTTGGCTATGGCGTTCACACGAAAGGAATAGAGCCGATGCGCTGTTCTCATGATGCAAGCCGTGAGCAGTGTCTACTTCAAGAATGCATTGCACTAGTTAACAAATATCGTGTTAACAGCGCATAGGTCCTTACTCAGGCATTTGATTCTCGCTGTCACTGTACACCAATAGCTGTTCGATCCAATGATACTGATTATTTGAATTGGTCGATGTCCGAGCTGCGGTTTATCCGCCACAAGCATCTCGCGTTCGTGCAACTGCATCACAAGATCTTGCCTGATTGCTGGCATGTTCACCGTGCATACTTTTGTCACCTTCAGAGCATCTATCGTGATTTCGTTTGGATCGAAGCGACTGTGCAGTGGGAGTTGTACGGTTCGGTATCGGCAGTTGCGGGAACGTTAGCTATTGCCAAACGTTAGCAGAGACAGGTATTCTGTGCTGACGGAAGGTAGAGCGAGTCTTTTGAACAAGTCACGTCGTATAAATGTCCTTTGGCTGCCAATGTCAAGCGGTATACAAACCAGCACGGCATTGTGCCTTCCCGACACCCATACTGTAGTCATTTGCACGAGAACCGCTGGTGATGGAGACGTAACACTGCTTGAGACAGCACTGGTGATCACTGGCACGTTGTCGATTTTCGTGGTGTCACTGTTGTCAGCGCTCTGTTTGTTGTACGGTTTCCATATTTCGCAAAGCGCGGTAAGACGACGGCTTTCGCAGTGCTTGCATTTAATCCGCGCTGCGTTGCGGCACTGTCGTGCGACGTGCCCCTTTCTGGCACACTTGAAGCAGCAGTCGTTTTCATTTAGCTTCATCGAAATATTATCGGCTGTCACGGTAGCCTGACAGTTCAGTTCTTTACGGTGTGTTCCCGGTGGCCTATAATACGCAGCAGTCATGCCCTTTCATTGCAGATCTTGCGGCGAGCACCAATGCTGGTGGTACCGGCGGCTGAAAGTGAGGATCACTTTTTTGGTGTGCTGCGGCACTGGGTTTTCGTGGGCACCTCGAACGGGAGCTCTCTTCTCTACTCTCGATCTGAATCCGAAGACACTTGATTATGTTGCGAACTTCTTCTTGACATAACTTTGGAGTAGGCCCGTCATTCCCCTCGGCCTCTTTCATGCGTTGCCGGTACAGAACAGCGATGTTTTCGGGTAGCGATCGCATGAGAACACGCTGAAGTGTAACTGTGTACTCCGACGTTTGAACTCTGAGGCTACCGAGTCAGCTGGTGCGAAAACGTATTTGTTCATAGAGTTCGCGCAGCTGCGATGTGTTGGAGGAACGGCCCACAATAGCGATGGCTAGCAAGCTGTCGATGTGCTCATCTACGAGGGCTGTATGACGGCCTAACCTCTCTTGGAGCGCCTTGACAGCTACCGCGTAGTTCGCTTACTCCAGTCGAACACCTTCGATCGCATGTTTTTATGGTCCTGTTACATACAACCTCGGATAAGCAAACTACTCAATGTCTGAAAGCTCACGATTGTTGTGGATCGTGACCGCAAAATGCTCCCAGAAGCCCTGCCACTCACGAAGTTCCTCAGAGAAAACGCGTACCTGTAACTTAGGTAGGGCAACTCGCAGCAAGGATCGGGAACTTCTTTGAGCAGAAGCACCTCAAGACTCAGTTGCGGTAGCGATGAGAGGTGCAGTGCTGTCAGCGAGCCTTAAAGCTGAGTTAAGAAGTGGGCGGACACGGCTCATCATGTTGCGGATCGTGTCGTGATATTGGAGAGCTGCCATCCACTCCGCGTCATACTCGGCGTCGTCGATTATGAGGTCAGCAATCCTGTCATTGAAATTTTCAGGTGTCATATCTTTGTCTTGGAGGTCATCCAAGAAGACTTGCAGAACGGCCGGAGATTGATTCACTGCTTTTACAGCTTCGGTAGCGGACGGGATGAGCCTTGTAGGGGCGGCTCGAACAGGCGGTCCATCTTCGGTGCAGGAGGTCAGTCTTCTCCCGGGTTTCATGGCACCATACTATATAGAGAACAGAGAGGCTGACGTGCGCTCGGTATTATTGACGGAACGCCACTTCTTTCTTTTAGGGGTGAAGCTCTTTAAAGCGGCACCCGTTCGTCCCTCGTAGTCGTAGTCGAAGTAGTAGTGTGTAACCAGTTTTACCTTTTGACCTGCAAGGTGGTGCCGGTGGGAGGTTTCTCCTGTGCGTTGTTGAACAATGAAAAATTCGCAGCGTGTGCATTAACTAAAAGCCGAATTCTCCTGTCTCTCATTTCCCATTAGTAGCCATTGGCATGTACATTGAGCACTATCTGACAAGAAAGGGTTGCTACGTTATACTCGCTGGGCATAACCTCCTTCGTTTTAGAAAAGTTTAGCGAGCATTGGGCCGCAGTGCCATGAATACAGTCAACTAGTGTATACCATGAACTCGAGGTGGTTAAAGGTGGGAAGTAGTCAAGTAGCGCAAGCCGAAAAAAAGTGTGCATGTGCCACCTCTCTTTTAGTCCTTGAAATGTCCGCTGGATGGTGGTGCTTCTATATGCGGAATATACGATGAAAAGATGCGAGATGGTAGTACTTGGAGTGTTTACTAGATGGACGAACGGACACACAGACAGGCGCATGAAAGGACGCATGGATGGCTGCACGGACGGATGGACGCATGGACGGACGCAGGGACGGACGCAGGGACGGACGCACAAACAGATGCATACACGGACGGGCGCGTGGACGGTCACACAGATGAATGCATGGACGGACGGAAGCAAAAACGGATGGATGGATGCTTCGCCCCACTCTCCATCATTCACTCCATGGATATGCAGTCATTTTTTCTCTTCTAGCGGCTCTGACCCAGCATTCAGTTTTATCAGGGAAGGAACGTGGCAATACATATGTACAGAATTTGCTCGAACTACCACCAATAGTCATGTTGGAGAGAAAATCTTATGCTTGCGTCTCCCCTCCCCCTAGGTGGGTGAGTTGAAACCCTCCCCTCCCTTTCGTGAAAATAATTGCTGGCGACGCTCCTGATACATAGAACGAACGACGACAGGGCATAAGCATTCCGGCACTACTAGAAGCAACGAGAGATCAAAGTTAGCAGCGCAGACACACTCGGAACAGTGTTGCGTCAAAAAACTATCTCTACCTTTTTTAGTTTTTTGACGATGCTCCAGCAGACGCACGTTCTGTGTATATTTTTGGTGACCCTACTGAAAAAAGGTTAAATATCGAAGTTGGCACTTAAAGAACAACCTTCAATAATGAAATGAACCTTGAAGTAAACTTATGATATTGTTATACTATGATTATGAGCGAACTTCTTTGCACAAAGGACTCTTTTAACAGCATTTACTCGAGCATGGGCATTCCTGCATATCTATACCGGCATGTTCCTTCGAGATAAAATTAACTTGTTAGCGCTTATCTTTGTGTGTCACTTTTCGTCTGTGTCTCTGTAAGTTATTATGAATCTTTATCAACTAGCCTGGTCAAAAACCTTCGTATCGCTGATGGCCGCGTTAGCTCAAGAATGAACTCAACCGTTCGCGTTTGCGGGCACAAGGCTATCAGAATATTTCGAAATAATTCACAAGGGTTATAAACATTTAGGCATGATGCGCTGCGCTAGGAAGTTGTTAGGCGTACAACGAGCCAGCCTTATCGCAAAACCTAGTGGCACTGTTCCAGTGCCATACCTGATTACTAGACCAGTGTGGTGCTGGTCGCGGGGACGCTCATACGCTGCAGACCTGGACATTCGTTATCGGCCGACATCTAGCTTTTAAATTGTTTTTACAAATAGTGGTCATGCACACACACGAGCGCATTGGAAAAAATGATTAAGAAAGCCGGTGAGCGGTAGTTGCACATACCACCTCATCACATCACGCATCCCGAGTCTGACACGCAGCCCACTACACAACACCTGAAAGGCGAGAGCGAACGTATTTTCCTTCCCGTTAAAACTGATTCCTGTATCCAATATTTTGATTTTGTTGCTTAAAAATGCAGAGTTTCGTCTCTTCGTGCTTGCTTAAACCTAACAGGTGATTGTTGGCCTATTTATAACGGGTGGCCTTGGATCACAACGTTTTGCCGCAAAACTTATTAGCGTAATCGCATATGTGTTTGGGCAATCGCAGTGAATCGCGATGCGGTTAGTCATAGCTATGTAGAAAGCAGCGTGCATCTGGACACTGTAGATTTCGTCACTCATTTGAAAGTATTTTCTGTCCTCCTCGCTTACGTTCTACGTACGAAAGCCGCAGCAGTTCACCCTAGCCGAAAGGCCACGGTCAGGGTCGTACTTCGTGTGCCATGGTCGCTGTGAAGATCGTGGATATTCAGGTTACAAAGGGTCTAATAACCGTTGAAATGTAGTTTTGATCATAACTATCCCATGACAGGTCATATTTTCATCTTCGACAACACGGATCAGAAGCTAAAAACACCGAGATTGGGCATTGCAGCGACTAACTGCTGCCGGAGACGTGCGGCTTTCTGCGCTACTAGCCGTAACGACCGACTGCGTGAGTAGCTTGATCTTGATTATCGAACTAATGCACTGTCATACTTAGTTGCGAATAGTGATATCAATGCGGTTTATGAAATATATTGACGAAACTCGATAACACTTGAAAAAAAGCGCACGCGTGCCAGGGGTGGGGGTGGGCACAGGTGGTCTACAATTTCTGCCTCCCAAAATACTCGCCTGCCCCCCTTTCCCCCCCCTAAAAAACAAGCATAGTCAAAGAACGATAAATAAGTTCTGTGCCTTCATGCTTCCTGAAGAAACACAATTGTCGTCGGTGCTCCACCCCCTTTCCCACATAAAATAAAAATCCTGGCGCCGTTCATCAGCTGCACGCTCGACATATGATTGTTTTAGTGTGCTCGCACATTTGATGCCTAACTAAAGCTATGTATGTACAGCACATATGTTATATTTCGATCATATTCGGTGAATTTTACGATCGACATCTCACGATTCATTATGAAGTCTTACAGAAAGTGCACTGATCGCGCCCAGTTTTGTTCCAATGTGCCGCTTACATCCCCAGTGTGCGGCAGAGATTGTACAGCGTGACCAGTGCCTCCCAGCGCACAATAATACACTGGGCCGTGCTGTACAGTAAGGTGCAGTGCGTTTCAGTGCACTGGGCGGCACTGGCCACGCTTTACAGGGTGTGCTGGTGGCTCTCAGTGCGGTGTAGCACACTGGGACACACTGTACAGCGTTTTGAGTGTCACCCAGCGCGCTGAAATGCAGTAGGAGACACTGAAAATGCTGTGTTTTTTTCTTCAATAGGGAGCCATATAAAAGTAGCGAAGGAAGCATGCTTGGGAATATCGAGATTTTTAGTTGCCACAGAAAACATTATGCCTGGCTCAGAACCATATCACCGTGCCTGACGGGACGCCACTAGGAGGGTAAAGCGCGTAAGACGAGGGCAGAGGAGCGGCTTAACTCATGCATGTAGCTTTTCTGCCTTTTGGCGGGGCGTGACGGCGATAGTCGGCGAGCATAAGTGAGCGTTCTCTGAGCCCGTGGCCAGTTATTCGCATCTTTCTTAAGCAGAGCCAACCTCCATCTCGACCCCGAAATTCACTCCTAAAATCATATCGGCCCATCTAAACAATTTTTGGTTTAGGTGGAGCTGTGTGTATTCTTGCCGGAGTGCCACGCCTTTTGCGTTTCACACATGACTTTGCTGCGAAAATTGCTGCACAACTCACGAAAGATTTTTGGGCGTTAGAACTTCCCATTGAATTCGTTTTTACCACAGTTTGCGAGTACACTTTTTGAAACGAATCCAACAGTTTTCACTGAGATTCCTAGATTATGCAAATACTTGTGTACTGCCGTACCATGAATAAATATTGAATAGCAAACGTGATTGTGATATTGAATGCGAAGCATTTCTTAGTGAACTTCGGCGAATTTGAGCGTATCTATCTATCTAGCCACCTACGACTTTTAGCTCTCATGGCCGTTTTGATATTAGCATCGATACGAAAATTGGTATGGCATAACATGCCTGTATGACGAGCATATTTGGCTATCATGAATGTCATGATTTACATTTCTTGGTCTTGCTGCTCTTGCGGTGGTTTCGTTGACGTATGACGTATTGCGAAACTGGTATGGTATGACATTGCTGCACGGTGAGCATAAGTAACAGAACCTAACGGCGAAATTGTGACATGCATGTCATGTAAGTGACGACTACACGCCAAGCTCATTGTGTGCTCGCGGTCGTTTCACTAGCTTTGAATATACCAAATTGGGTATTGCGGGACGTAAATAGATGACGAAGCTATATAACTGGTGCAAACATCATAGTCATGAGATGTGTGTCATGTTAGAACATGACTACATGCCAAAGTCTTGACGCACTCGCCAGTGGTGGTCCAACTGCGCCATTTGTGCGATTTTGCTACATTTCTACTTGCCTGCGCCTCAATGCATTCAACGAAGTGCAACTTGTGCCAAGTGCACCAAAGCCTCACCCTGCCTTGAATCGTAATAGGCTTATTATGATTTGTATTTGTTCTTGATCTGGCAACCAGCTGCAGGCACTCCGACTCCGATCGGTTTGCTTGCTTGTCGGTTGGCTTGTCGTTTGTCGATTTCCCGCGCATTCGTCCAGCAGCGTTAAGTGACGTGAAAGCGTCCACCTTCTAACGCACGGTTAAGAAAATGAGCAAACGTAAGTATGCATGGTCTATTCATTAAGTGTTGTTATCGTGGAAGCTGTTATCGCAAAGTTCGAATGAAAATGGGACTATATTGCAGTGACCCAAGTTGGCGGTAAATCGCATCGTGCATGCAAACGTGTTTTAGCGTATTGGTACTTAAGGAGCTAAAGCGACAGTGAAGCAGACTTGTCATTTCAGGCTCTGCCGTGTAGCCGACGTGTATATCCTGCTTTTCGCCGCAGCCGCAGCTTCGTGTGTCCTTCGCTGTGTTCGTTCAAAATAACAATTTATACGGGATATAGTGCCCTCGTTATTTCTACAGAAAAAGCAATCGTCACGAAATGCCATAGGCTATGGCATGTATATCGTGGAATATCTTTTTAAAACAATGTCTTCGGCGATACTTTCACAGGATTAGTACCACGGGCAGATCGGCATCTACGAAAGAAAATATTTCTGGTTTTGTGTGCTCGTAACCGCTGATAGCTCGACAGCGTCGCTAGGCCTTTTCCAGTTCACTTCAAAGGTAAAGCTGATGGCGTTCCCGAGTTAATCACTGATTTTTACAAGCTGCATATTTTCTTGTCGTTGTTGACGCTCATTACAGTAATTGAATACAAAGACGAAAATGCGCTTATATTGGCTTCGCCGTATGCTGTAGAGCAAGCACAGGCTCAGTCGTCTGCCGTGAGTAGCCGTGCACTGCAGCTAAGCTCGACAAGTATTCAAGCTCTCATTTGTGTTTAAAGTTCGACAATGGATTATTGTTTTGTGAATTGTCTGAGCAGTTCGCCGTTATGGAGTTGGCCGCTAACGAGGTCGTTATATACTAAAGTACGGTGCCAGCTCTAGTTGATCGCGTAGTACTGGAAGCGTTGACAGTTTTGCGACAGCGTGTTAGTGATAGCAGAGGGGGGCGCATAGCTTTTTCTGCACAAAAATTTACAAGGTGCTGAAGAGTAAATAGTGTTCAAGTGTTAGCAAACATAATGCATATATTTACTTTTTAGCTTGGTGTACTAGAAAAATTAGTCAGCATTGCGATTATTCAGAAAGATTATTTTTTGTTATTAGAGTTGGTGTCCTAATTTACTTTTTCTAGAAAATAAGTTAGTGATTCTATTTTTTTGTTCTTTCTAGGGCAAAGAACCAAGTTAAAGGAGTCAGTGTTCAATGAAATCGATGCCAATAATGACACCATTCACCTTTGGCGCAAAGAGGGAGTTGAAGACACAGATGCTCTGTGTGTTGTCTGCAATTGCACTATTGATCCCTCTCAACATGATACTGCTACATTGAAACACCATGCAACGATGAAAAAGCATATCCATGCTACTGGAAAGAACAGAGACAAAAATGGAAACCTCCAGCCTCTTAAGTTGGTGCAAGCTGCTTTGAACTTTTCAACGGGAGCCTCTAGCACCTCTCTACAAGATCAAGTTTGCAAGGCCGAAGCAATTTTTGCCATGTCTATCACAACCAAGGGCATCCCATTTTCATGGGGTGACACCGCAACGGAAATCTACCACAGAATTTTCCCAGACAGCAGTGTTGCCAAGGGCTTCAGATCTGTCTGGTCAAAGCTCTCATGCATTGTGTCTGATGGACTGGGCCCATATTTCAAATCAAAAGTGGTAGATGAACTATGTCATCCGGGTGTCTTCTGTTCTATCGTGGTAGACGAAACTCTGAAATCTGAGCAGCGAGTGCAAGAACTTGATGTGCTTGTAAGGTTTTTTTCTGAAACTGAACATCATGTTGTCGTTGAACATGTCCAGTCGTATAATCTTGGACGGGCCACCGCTGAGATCATTGTCGGCTGTGTAGAAGATGCACTTGTCCAGCTGCCAAGAGAGGGTATCATTTGTTTCTTTAGTAATGGTCCTAACGTCATGAAAAGTGTCAGAAAAAAAAGCTAGAACAGCATCTGACATCAAGCATTGCTGGTGTTGGTCATTGCAGCTTCTACAAGGTACACATATCTTTTGCTAAGGCATTAGATGCTTTTGGATCTGATGTAGAAGTGGTAAGAAATGTTTACAATTACCTCAAACCTGCTGTCCGCTCGGAGCTATTTAGAGAAAGACAGGGAGTCCTGGGTATTTCGTCGCATGTGTTTTTGTGACATGTGTCGAACAAGTGGCTCATATTACAAGAATCTCTGTGCCGTATTCAGGAGCAGTTGGATGCCATTAAGGACTACTTTGAAAAAGCCAACAGGACTGGCCAGCGCTCTACTACCCAAAGTCTTTATAACAAGCTGGCTGTGGCATTCTTACAGAAACCAATTTATGTTAAGGTGCTTTTTCTGAAGAACTGTGCTGAGCTATTCACAGACTACCAGAAGCTATTTCAGAAACAAGAACCACTTTTCCATATTCTTCATGCGGAATTGTTGTCATTAGTTGAGAGAGTTCTCAGCCGCTTTTTGCGCAGTGCTTACCAAGGCAAGACTGTTGATGATTTGAAGAGCCTTGACCTCCAAGACTCCACACTGTGGGAGACAAAGCCCAAGCTGGGTATGGATACAGATGATGCATTGCGGACTTGGGACCTCCCTGAAAGAAAGCGGTTGTGGCTTCGGGCCCGTGCTTTTTACATAGCGTGCTCACAAGACTTGCTGTAAAAGCTGGCTCTTGAAAACAAACTGCTGCAACATGCACGAATTCTCGGCTTGCACTTCAGAGATGCAGACTCTGAAGCCCGCTCACTGCGTTACCTTGCTTTCCACCTGCCACAAGTGCTACAGCTGAATGAAGTATCTTCATTAGTTGACGAGGCGTGCATGCCTAAATGTGATCCAATGAACAACAGTGAAATTGCAGTACCTGAAAGGATTGACAGCTCGTGGGCTAAAGTATTTCAGCAAAAATCAGCTGCTGGTGAGCAAAAGTATCCACTGCTTGCAAAACTCGTGAAAGCCCTCCTGTCTCTGGTAAGGCAGACTGCGAGAGGGGGTCCAGTGTAAATAAGCGTCTGCTTGAGGGCCACGCCTCTTTGTCTCTCAATACCCTAAATGAACTACGACAGGTCAAGACGTATTTGCAAAGATACAACGGGGATGCCACCAAAGTACCCCTGTCACCTAAGGTGCTCCGATGTGTAAACAAGGCAAGGACATGTTATGCGGAGATGCTTGAAAAGGAAAGCGAGGATTCGAAAGTGACAAATTGGGAAACCACACAGATCCAGCCCAATTCAATTACGCTGTAATGTCTGAAAAAGGACCTAAATAAAAAGGTTGCGTCATGCCGTGCATTACTTAAACGCGCACAAGAGATATTCTCTACTGGATTGGCTCACGAGAGCATGGAGCAGGTTCAAAGTGGGCAACTGGTGTTAGCTGAAGGTAATGAGATCTTGGCTGCATCACTTCTCGAGCTTGATGAGCTGGAAAAATGGAAGTAGCAAAAGCCATTGGTGGAAAGAACTTTCCGTGCTTTCATTGTGCAATATGCATGAGTTAAAATTGAAAACATTATGATTTTAAAGCCCATTTTACATTGTAAACAAGACAAGGTCAGACGACCAGTGCATGTAGGCACGTCTGAATAGTAAATTAATTCACACTCTCAATATTACAGCTTTGTATATCTAGTCATTTTCTTATTGCCGACAGTGCAAAATTGTTTTTTCCATTTCTGGTCACTTTTGTATTATGTTTTATTGCATGAAACTGTTCTCAGTAGTGTAAAAGCGTTATTTACATAGGCAAATAAAGTCTGTTTGCAAGATGTCATGGTTTCCTGTTGTGAGTGCACAAGCTAAATGGCAGCGCTTCGTCAGTCTTGCTTGTGTCTATTTACTCTAAGTACCGAACAATTGTGCAGTAGTAATACGCTGCACGAAATTTAATGCATTTTGATTTTCTCCTGCTGCAACTGATCCAAAGTGCAAAATTTTGTGCTATAGAACTGAAACAAAATGCTTATGTGGCTGCTCCTAAATTGCTACAAACGAGCCTTTTTTCGGCTTCAAAAATAGCTTCAAATCTTAGATACGCTGGACCACCACTGACTCGCACATGTTTCGCTAGCTTCACATATACCAAACTTGGTATTACTGGACGTGAATGGGCAACAAAGGTATGTGATAGGTGCAAGTGTAAGAATCAGAATATGCATGTCATGTAACAACATGACTACATGCCACGCTCATGATGCATTCGTGACCGTTTCTCTAGCTTCGCATATTCCAAATTTGGTATTACGTGATGCGAATGGACGACAAAGGTAAATGACACGTCCAAACTTGATAATCATGAAAAGCGTGTCACGTAACATGACTACATGCTGCACTCACAGTGTGCTCGCGGTCGTTTCGCTCGCCCTAAATATACCAAATTTGGTGTTGCGTTACGTAAGTAAATGACGAAGATATATGACTGGTGCAAACATGATAGTGATGACATCAGTGTGATATAAGAACATGACAACATACCATGCTCTTGACGCGCTCGTGGCCGTTTTGCTAGCCTCACATATACCAAATAGGGTATCGCATGATGCGAATGGATCACAAAGGTAAATGACTTGTTAAAACACGATAATCAAGACTTGCGTGTAATGTAAAACATGACTACTTGCTACGCTAATAGCGCGCTTGCGGCCGTTTTGCTTGCTCCACATATACCAAATTCGATATCACGTGACCTAAATAGACGACGAAAGTAAATAACAAGTCCAAACATAGCAGTCATGACGTGGAAGCCATGTACAGCTTAGTTACGTCTGCCTCGTATCGTGCTGATTTTAAAGTCAGATATCAACCTTCCTCATCCATGCTTCGCAAATCATCGATTCCCACTGTGCGTGGGCTCGGACAATTTTTTTTTTGTTACTTCGGCCTGGAGTTTTTGCGCATTGGAGAAGTGGTTCACAATTGGAGCACATCGTGCAGTGGCCAACAAGGCGACTTCTCAGACAGATCATGCAGAAAGCTGACCAATGAGCACTCTTCCAATCGTGCGGCACATCGTTTTAAGGCCCGTTTTGATGCTGTAAAGTTATAGATACTGGCAAAATACTGGCAAGGAAAGGGAGTGGTAAGAATGGTGTTAAAAAGAGAAGGCACAGCATATGCTCACGATCATTCAAGCCTGAAACAAGAAATGAACTGTAATTACAGAAGCAGCGGGAAGGTAAACTATTTTTTTTTCATTTTCACGGAAGAGACTGATTAACGTATAATGCGACGCCACTTTAATAATAATCATACTGAAGTGTCGCAGAACTTATAAAACAGAGAAGTAATCTCGAAAATGGCTTTTGTTATAAGGGCTTACTTATGTTGCGGCCGTGTCGTTGCTTAAGGGTGGCTAGATTCTCGGATGTCTTGTTTTAGTTATAGAGATAAACCACCGTAATAGCTAACGTATGTTGCCCCACAGGATGCTTACCTTTCATGCTTGTTTGTCATTATAACCTCAAGCTCAATGCGCATTATCAGTACACAGATGGCGCCTGTAAACAATTCCGTTGTTTCTTTTGTTCTCATTTTTATTGTACAGAGTTGCGTCGTTTCGCAAATATTCACAGGAAAGTCTTTGAAGGCTTTCGAGTATTTGCGTTTTCCTGTAGCGCTGAGGGGAAAAAAAAAGCAGATCCCAAGTATAGTGGCAATTGATGATATGCAAAATATGAATGAGAAAAGATGACATGTCACTTTAAAATCAGCACATCCTTTTGAGGTGGAGGTAAATGGTGCCGTACATGACTTCCATGTCTTGATTATCATGTTTGGATGTGTCATTTACCTTCGTCATCTATTCACATAAGGGGATACCAAATTTTGTGTATATGGAGCGAGCGGAATGTCACGAGCACGTATGAGCTTGCTATGTTGTCATGCTCTTACATGACTCGCGTGTCAGGATTATCATGTTTGCACCGGTCATATACTTGCGTCATCCATTGACGTCACGTAACACCAAATTTGGTATATGTGGAGCTAGCAAAACGGCCGGGAGTGCATCAAGAAGGGCCCAATATACTCCACTGTATAGCATTGACGCGCGTGCACGCTGGGCACATCGAGGCTACGTTAGCTAAACGAGAGCACTCTATAGTCTGACGCCAAGCGCGACAGCCGCGACCAGCGCTCGTCGGCGCGGACCGACGGCATTTGGCACGATATGCAATTTGGTGCATTTGGCGCCGATGCATTACATAGACAGCACTGCGTCTCCCTATTTAGTGACAGAGGGACATCGGACGCGCTGAAACGCGCCTGCGTCAAACAACGCCGCGCGGTGCGCACCTGCGAGCATATGGCAAGACCGGCGCCTGGCATGGCAACGCTGACGTGACGCGACGAAATGGATGCCGGCGAGCACGCACACCACGTCACGTCGTAATGTATTGACGCCTTGACTGTGGCATGTAGTCATGTTCTCACATGACACCCATCTTATGATTATCATGTTTCCACCAGACACATACCTTTATCATCCACTGGTGTCACATAATACCAAATTTGGCATATGTGAAGCTAGCGAAACAGCCGCGAGTGCATCATAAGTGTTGCATGTAGTCATATTTTTACATGACACGCATGTCATGATTATCATGTTTGGATGTGTCATTTACCTATGTCGTCCGTTTGCATCACGTAATATTGGGTTTGGTACATGTGAAGCTAGCGAAACGGCCGCGAGCGCATCATGAGCGTAGCACATAGGCATGTTGTTAGATGACTCGCATCTCATGTTTATTATGTTTACACCAGTATCATACCTTCAATATTCCCCCACGTCCCGTAATACGAAATTTGCTATATGTGGCGCTAGTGAAACGGCCGTGAGTGCTTCATGAGCGTGGCATGTAGTCATGTTGATACATGACACGCATCTCATGATTATCTTGTTTGCTCAAGCCACGAACCGTCGTCATTCATTCATGTACTGTAATACCTAATTTCGTATATCTGACGCTAGCAAAACGGCCGCAAGGGCATCATGAGCGTGGCATGTAGTCATGTTGTTGCATGACACGCATGTTATGATATTCATGTTAAGGTATGTTGCTTGTGTTTTCCATGCAATCATGTGATACCACATCAGTTTTGCATCATGTCATGTGAACGAAACCACCGCAAGAGCTGCAGAAACATGAAATGTGAATCATGACATTCTTGACATATGTGTTATGATTTTCATGTTATGACTAGTCATATATGTTCTTCATACGGTCATCTTATGCCATACCAAATTTGGTATCGATACCATTATCGAAACAGCCAGTTGAGCTAAAAGTCGTAGGCGGCTAGATAGATAGATAGATAGATAGATAGATGGATGGATGGATGGATGGATGGATGGATGGATGGATGGATGGATGGATGGATGGATGGATGGATGGATGGATGGATGGATGGATGGATGGATGGATGGATGGATGGATGGATGGATGGATGGATGGATGGATGGATGGATGGATGGATGGATGGATGGATGGATGGATGGATGGATGGATGGATGGATGGATGGATGGATGGATGGATGGATGGATGGATGGATGGATGGATGGATGGATGGATGGATGGATGGATGGATGGATGGATGGATGGATGGATGGATGGATGGATGGATGGATGGATGGATGGATGGATGGATGGATGGATGGATGGATGGATGGATGGATGGATGGATGGATGGATGGATGGATGGATGGATGGATGGATGGATGGATGGATGGATGGATGGATGGATGGATGGATGGATGGATGGATGGATGGATGGATGGATGGATGGATGGATGGATGGATGGATGGATGGATGGATGGATGGATGGATGGATGGATGGATGGATGGATGGATGGATGGATGGATGGATGGATGGATGGATGGATGGATGGATGGATGGATGGATGGATGGATGGATGGATGGATGGATGGATGGATGGATGGATGGATGGATGGATGGATGGATGGATGGATGGATGGATGGATGGATGGATGGATGGATGGATGGATGGATGGATGGATGGATGGATGGATGGATGGATGGATGGATGGATGGATGGATGGATGGATGGATGGATGGATGGATGGATGGATGGATGGATGGATGGATGGATGGATGGATGGATGGATGGATGGATGGATGGATGGATGGATGGATGGATGGATGGATGGATGGATGGATGGATGGATGGATGGATGGATGGATGGATGGATGGATGGATGGATGGATGGATGGATGGATGGATGGATGGATGGATGGATGGATGGATGGATGGATGGATGGATGGATGGATGGATGGATGGATGGATGGATGGATGGATGGATGGATGGATGGATGGATGGATGGATGGATGGATGGATGGATGGATGGATGGATGGATGGATGGATGGATGGATGGATGGATGGATGGATGGATGGATGGATGGATGGATGGATGGATGGATGGATGGATGGATGGATGGATGGATGGATGGATGGATGGATGGATGGATGGATGGATGGATGGATGGATGGATGGATGGATGGATGGATGGATGGATGGATGGATGGATGGATGGATGGATGGATGGATGGATGGATGGATGGATGGATGGAT